>NC_080178.1:53283923-53622852 GCF_950295315.1 Erinaceus europaeus | reverse complement strand
ATTTACTGATATCAAAGATTGAAGATATTGTAACCCCATTCATGTAGAGTTTTAGAGTGTTCTGATATAAGTCTTATTTATGGTGGTCTGAATGTTTATAGGAGGCCTTGCAGAACTTCTTTCAGGACAGGCTTGGTGATAGTTGATTCTTTTAACTGTTGCTTGTCTGAGAAGGTTTTGATGCCTCCATCTAGACTGTTTAGTTTGAATGACAGTCTAGCAGGATACAATAGTCTTGGTTGAAAGCCTTTCTCCTTGAGCACTTAATAGATATCTTTCCATTCTATTCTGGCCTGTAGTGTTTATGTGGAGAATTCAGCTGCTAATCTTATGGGACTTCCTCTGTAGGTGACTCTGCTTTTCTCTTGCAGCCTTCAGAATCCTTTCTTTATCCTTACTCCTTTCCACTTCTAAATATGATGTTTCCTGGTGTCTTTATGTCTGGGTTAATTCTGTTTGGGAACCTCTGGGCTTCTTGAATCTTTATGTCTTTGATGTTGTCTAGACTAGAGAAGTTCTCACCTTTTATGTCCTGAAGAATGCTTTCTTCCCCTGTCTCTCTCTTTCTTCCTTAACTACGCCAATAATTCGTATATTGTTTCCTTGAAAGTCATACCATAGGTCTCTGTTGTTGTTTTCAATATCTCTTAATGTCTTTTTGAGATCTCTTACTTCTTTTTTAGTCATCTCTAATTCTTCCTTGATACTGCTAATTCTGTCTTCAGCCTCATTTATTCTATTCTCCCTCCCCTATACTGTTTCTGGAGTTCTCTTATTTTGTTACCCTGTTCTGATACTGTTTTAGCTTGTTCAGTTGTTGTGTTTTTAGCTCAGCTATTTCAGTTGCTGGTTCTCTAATAAACGAGATAATTAGTATTTTTTCCAGGGTCTCATTTGGTGTTTCAGCATTTCTGATTACAATTCTTTCAAACTCTTTACTCACTCGGGTGAGTAATTCCTTAAATAGTGTTTGAATGTTGACCTCATTATTTTGTGATCCAACCTTTGGAGAACTTTTAGTTGGACTCTTGTCCTCATTCATTTCTCCAGTATTTCTTCTTGTTGGTTTAACCATTTTATATATGTTATGAGGTCCCTCTCTCAGTAATTTTCAAATTACTGATCACTCTTGCCTGTATTGACTTGTGTATAATTAAGGTAATTATAGGGTTCACAGTTGTGGAAATTGACCGTTGTTTCAATAGTATTTTAATCCCTGAGTTGGAACTCAGTGGCTTAAAAGCCTCCTTTGTTCTTTCTCTTCCCTGTAGGCTATAGGAACCTGAGTGCTTTTAAACTTTAAGTAGGCTTCTTTGCTTATTCACTGACTCCTGATCAAGAGATAAAGCAAGGTGTGACAAAGATAATCCAGTAGTTTTGCAAAGAGACATTCATAGTCCCACCACTAAGTCACAAAGGTAGAGATCTGCTGAGTTTTGTCATTAGTTCTCTGTCCCCTGGTGTCAGCACACTGCCTCTATGCTGCTGCTCCAGATTCTGAGGGCAGTAACAATGGAAATACACACTTGCATTTGGTGAGTCTCAGGAGAGTCCTCTCCTCCCTTCAACCATTTCTTTGTTGGTGAAACAGAGTGGAGGTGTTGTCTTAACTGATAAACTGCCACTTACCTGTTAAACTGGTAAACTGTTAAACTGCCACTTAAACTGGTAAAGCAGCCACTTAATCTCTCCCTAGGCTCATCTCTGTCCACGAGAAATACATGTTTGTACTCACCAGAAATTTGGTGGGTTCCTGAAGTTAAAGTCATTCTAGTCGTCCTGTGGTCCCAGGAATCTCCTATGGTATTCCTAGTTGACCCAGGAGAGGAGAGGAGAGGAGAGAAACATAGTTGCTATTGTTCTGTAGCCCAACCTCCAGAAGTGTTCCCCTTTTCTTCTTATTTTGCCACCAAGCTCATCACTGGAGTTTGTTTCCCACATGACAGTATTGCTCCCAGTGAGAGAAAGGGAGGCAGGGAGGGAGAGAGAGAGAGAGAGTGAGAGAGAGAGAAAGAGAGAGAGAGAGAGTAATCACTTGTACTGCTTCACTGTTCATGATGTTTGGGACCTTGAGCCTGATAACCTGTATGATCTAATGGCCATGCCACCATATGACCTCCATACATTTGCAATTTAAACATTTACTGTATCTGCCCCAGGTCTTTGTTAGCTTATTCTGTGGAGAGAGGCTGAAACTGTGACTCACAAAAGTGCTCTGTCCTATTCCATCTTCCACTTGCTGGTTGTATTATTTATAAAGCTCTTTACATGTTTAATTTCATTTTCTTTTTTTTTTTCACCAGTGTTCTTGCTAGGGCTGAATGCATATATGTGATAGAAATCAAGATATGGAGAGAGACTACGAGTGAGACAGACAGAAAGAGGGGTGACACCATGGCACTGATCCATTGCTTATGAAACTTCCCTCTTTTTTCTTTATTTTTTGATTCTTTTTTAAAAATACTATTTATAAAATGAAACACTTACAAAATCATAGAAAAAGAGAGGTACAATTCCCAATGCCAGATCTTCATACCCCATCCCGTCTGTTCATAGTTTTCCTATTCTTTAACTCTGTGGGAGTGAGTATGGCACAAGGTCATTGTGGGGTATAACTGCTTCCCTGCTGAATATGGGCATTGACAGGTTGATCCATACTTCCAGCCTGTCTCTTTCTTTCCTTAATGGGTCAGATTTCTGTAGAAATGGGGCTCCAGTACAAATTGGTGGGGTTGTCTTCCCAGGGAAGTCCTGTTGGCATCATGTTAGCATCTGGAATATTGTGACTGAAAGAAGAGGTAACATAGAAAGCCATACAAATTTCCATCTTGTAGGTGCTCCCATGTGGTTTCCAGAGTCTCAAACGTACATCCTTGTACACAGTCACAGATATATTCAGTAATGTAATACTCATTTCCCTTAATGTGGCCATGGTCTCCAAGGTATAGACCAGGGAGCAGTGGGTTAGCAAAGCCCCTGAACTCTCTCCCAGGTCACAGGAAAGCCTGAGCCATAAGGCAGTGGAGCCCCAGTGGCACGCTGGCAGCAGATGGTCCTGTGTGAGGGAGCCAGTCCCAGCCACTCAGTTCCAGGGAGAAAACTACCTTGGATGTCATCACTGTACATGCAGTACTTGTTTCAGTACTTGTTTATCAGAAGGAAGGCACTGGCATTGACAAAGTCCTCAATCTGGACAAGTGAGTGGTTTCCATATCAGAGTAGAGAAGTCAGTGATAGTATAAACTATACTGTACTATACTATACTGTACTGTACTGTACCATACCGTACCATACTGTACTGTACTGTACTATACTATACTATGCTGTACTACACTATACTCTACTCTACTCTCAGAATGGGTTGAGACATCCTGAATGCTAGAACTTTCTGCAGGAAGGATACATTTCCCCTCCACTCATAACATCCTGCGCTTGCCTCCAGTCAAAACAGCTCAGGTCTGGATGTTTTCCCTTAGGACTTCATCTGGGTTCCTTCCCCCATGGCCTCAGTAACCACCCATCCCCATACCCTCCACACACTCACCACTGGTGGCACTGATTGTCTCTGAGTTCTGAGGTGAGGCAGGAGTCTCCATCCCCCCCACTCTGTGCATCCTCCTCCTCATCCCAGTTTGTTCATAGAGCCCATCCATGCCCCACCCCATCCCAGGGGCTTGTGAAGATCACTTGTGGGTGACTGCCTGCATGAACTCGTCCAGAAGCTGGTTGTAATCCTCTCCATGCATGCTCTCCTGCCACATGCCGATGTACAGGGGACCCCATCAGCTCATGGGGCAGACATACAGGGAGATTACTCAGGACCCCATCCAAGTGAGAAGTCCATATGTGGAGGTGGGAGGTGATTATGCTGGAGGGTCCTTGGGGCTAAGCTTCCATTCTAGGGGGCTCCTCTGAACCTCCAGACAAGCTCAGTTATTTATTTCTTTGTTTATATTTTGGTCTTGGGACTCAGTGTAGCCTCTGGTATATGGGCCAAAATTCTTTTTGGGGGACAGAACAAAGGAGTTCTGGCTTCTTTAACTGCTTCTCTGTAGGTCATGTATGTTGCCTGGCCTGGCATCTCTCTCTCTCTCTCACTCTCTCTGTCTCTCTCTCTCTCATTTCTCTGTCTCTCTTCTCCTGTATGGCCTGTACAGAGGAGGTGCCCTGAGCTAGAAGCATCCCCGCTGTCCTCAGGGTTTTATGCCCAGGGTTGGGGGGATTCTGCTTGTTGTTACCCACATGTAGCATCACAAGCAGGCACTGGTGTGGGGAGATGATCGCACACAGTCTGTATAGCACCAGCTTGCCCACAGGAATGCCCATGCCTTAGAAGCGCAGGCCAAATGGTTGCTTACTTTAAGGTTATTTCACTCAAAGTTCACACATACACTTTACCTTTTGATCACAAAGGAAGAATACATCCTGTCACACACTGAAAAGCCCCCAAAACCTTATTTCCTGGTTTACTTTGATGTCTTTAATTTACATCAAGCCTTGTTCTTCCTTCTCTATCTCACCTTACTGGTTCAACCCCTATTCTTCTTTCAGATGCCTTTGGATAACTAAATTCCTGCATCAGAAGACTGCCTGTTTTGACCTTTATGTGTCACATCAACTCTTGTCATACCAACCCCTTACCATAGGGGGCAAGATGACCTTTAAGAAACCTGTGAGTTCTGACATATGTGAAAAATGTTCTTTGTTTCACTTTATATAGTAACCAAAAACAACCCCCCAGTAAATGGGTATTTGTACCAGAATTCTTCTTGAGTCACCTTTATCATGCAGTCCCTAGAGCTGGTGTTAGGGCCTCAGTAAGCTTACCTTCTGGCTGGAGCTACCTCACATGAGCCTCAGCAGGTATGCTTCTGACCCAGTGGCCCACCCAACTTGCTTGCAAGTATAAATGAGACAGTAAGAGAAAAAGACCCTACTGGCTTGTTTTTTCCAAAGTGGACCTAGTTTACTTTTGTCCCCTCAGTTATCCATGTTTGTGTTTTGTGCTTTAGTTTTTTGTTTGTTTGTTTTCTGTTTTTTTTTCTTTTGGTGGGGTGGTGTGAGACAGGTGTAGGGAGATGCTTTTAAGACCCAGTGAGGCAGCAGCCTAGGAGCCAAGGTCAAACTGCTTTCCTCCACACCCAGAGTCCCATTGCACACTGTCATTAAAGGGACAGTTGTCCATGCATTCTGAGGACAATCTTGAAGTAATGGGTAAGTGGAAGGAGGGCTCTTCCCACTTTAATTTATTCAGATGCACGGCCGAATGTAGCTCACACACTCTTGGTGTCAAGAACTAGAGTTTGAGAACACAGTGAAGTACTCAGTGAGGACATGAGGTGGTGAGAAAACACGTGGCCCAGTCACAGAAAGCCAAAACACAAACATGGATGACTAAGGGGACTAAAGTAAACCAGTCAAGAGAGACACTTGCAGTACTACTTTACTACTTGTGAAGTTTGGGACCACCGTGAGCTTGAGCCTGGATCCTGGCACCTGGTAATGTGTGTGCTCAGTGGGTGCACTACTGTCTGGCCCCAGGGAAAGTGCTCTCAAGTCTAGATGAAGTAGACAATGACCTTCATTCCCCATTGACCTTTCACCAGGTGGGAGAGGTCAATAGGCTCCAGGTTGCATTTTGCACTCAGTGCTCTCAGTTTGCCCAGGATCTCTGAAAAAATGCTCTGTGACTCAGAAGGTGTTGTTGTAAAGTGTGGCACTATCAAACATGAGGCCCAAGTTCCATCCGTGATATGGCAGGTCCCAGAGTGATGCTTTGGATCTCTCTCTGAACTCCATAAACAAACAAACAAATGAGCATTAAAAAGAAAAAGGTTAGCATTTACAGAAACCTCTGAGGACATTCTATTAAGAGAATGTAAGGGAAACCTGTAGGCCAGCCCCCCTGCTCCATTGCTGATAGTACGGTCTATTTACATAATCATTGTTTTGCCTGAGACCTGCCCTGCCTGCATAGTATTGATTACTCCCACTGGTTTCAACCTTCTCAACAGCTGCTCTGGAAGCTTTCAACCTTGGTGCACTTTTTTCCACCCCCTCTCCTAGCCATTTCCTTTTCCCACTTGCCACTTCCATTTAAAGTTAAATATAAAGGAGTTGTCTCTGATCACTAAAGGCACGGCATTATGTTCCCACTCTGACACGAGTTCCCGGTCTCTCTTTCTTTCCTGATAAGCTAGCCCGGCAGAATCCCATCCAGTGCAGTGGACTCACAGAGGGAAGGTATCTAACAATGGAGCTTGATTGACCAGTTGGTTGGTGCTCAGTCTTTGATGACCAGGCAGCCTGTACTTTTATTGAAGCCATTCTACAATGAGGCTTCACCCACGCCTTAGTACAGAACCTTTGAGAACACCTATGTCCTATGCCGCTTCCAAGATGCTTCTCCTGACACTCCAGTTCCTGTGCCCCCACTCACAGGAGCATGTAGGGTGTTCCCTGCTTCCCCAAATACAAGCTTCCCCTTAAATATGCCAAAAAATTCCCATTCACATACATCTGAGACTTTATTTTGTGTCATATATCTATATCTATATCTATCTATATATCTATATCTCTCTCTCTCCATATATATATATATATAAACTTATTGGCAGGGGAGGTAGCTCCACTGGCAGAGTGCAGGACTTGCATGCTACTTGGGCCAGAGCAGTACTCACATGATTTCTCTCTTGCATACAAAATTGTACTTTAATAAAAGCTAGTCCATCCCTTGATTGAAACCCACATGAGTCAAGACCCAGGGTAAGTGGTCCCACTCTATCCTGTCACTTGCACCCAGCCCTGTTCTGAGAAGCATATCAGTTAGGGGGGATAAGACAGAATTCCACTGACAGACACTCTAGGGTCACTTTAGTTCCCCTTCTTTAGCTGTGGTCCAGTGTCAGTGGCTGCCAGTTCTTAGCAACATCGCCGCGCCAGATATTCGTCGGGATGCGGCATCATCTAAGTTCATTTCCCACGTCTACGCTCGACCGAACCTGCCAATATACGCAGATATCTTCGCCCACCCTGTCCAACGCTTGACGTCTCATCACCTAATCTGGTCCCTTACGCCTACACTGAACTTCTCTGTTCCAGACTCTTGGAAACAGAGTTGGCAGTCAGCTGAGGTAAAGAACAAACACCTCATCACAGACCCCTGCAAGCGTCAACCCGGCTTTGACCTAGCACGTTATGATGGGGCCCTCCTCAATCACTATCAAACAGGCCATGGCCGCTGCACTGCTATGTCCCATCGCTGGGGAGCCAGAGACGACCCGAACTGCCCCTGTGGCTACAGACAGACTATGATCCACATAGTCAATGACTGCCACCTCTCCAGATTCAAAGGAGGTCTCAAAACTTTACATCAGGCTCAACCTGAGGCTGTTGACTGGCTACGGAAGAAGGGCAAATGCTAGAAGAAGTGTCAGTGGCTGAGCCACAGCATCAAGCATCAGCCAGTTTTTGGTGGGCAGAACATGAAAGAAACTCAGGGCAGTGGGTATTTTTTTTCATTAAAGCAAAAAAAAAAAAATATTTCCAACAAGGTTATCACTGGAACTCCATGCCAGCACAGTGAAGTCAACTGTTGCTGGCAGTATTTTTTCCTTTTCTTGAAATATAATAGGACAGGTGTTACTCTCCTCTCCTCTCCCCAGTCCACTAAGAACATCTAAGGAAACAACTTGGGTCCAAAACAAAACAGGACTAGAGTGACATTGGGAACCCACCAAACAACCAGTGAGTACAAACACATTTGGCTTGTGGACAGAGAGTAGCCTAAAGAGAGATTCCTGGAGCTGAAGCCTACATTTACTCCCAACTTGCTGGTAGCAGTCTGGCACTTTACCAGTTGAGGCACCACCTTCAGTCTGTTTTACTAACAAAAAGACTGATGAAGGGAAGAGAGGACTGAGGTAAGGTTCACCAAATGCAACTGTTATTCTCCATAGCTACTGACCCTCAGAGACTGGAGCAGCAACTGGGAGGCCCCATGCTGATGTTGGGGTGCAGAGAACTTACTTCTCCTGTGAGCTACCAGGTTTCAGATGCTAGCATGATGTTTACCAGACTTCCCTGGACAGACAACCCTACAAATGTGTCCTGGAGCTCCACTTCCCAGAGCCCTTCTCTACTAGGGAAAGGGAGAGATAGCCTGAGAGTATGGGTCAGCCTGTCAATTCCCAGGTTCAGCAGGGAAGCACTTACAGAAGCCAGACCTTCAACCTTCTGCATCCCACAGTGACCTTGGGTCCATACTCCCACAGGGTTAAAGAATAGGAAAGCTATCAAGGGAGGGGAGAGGATAGAGTTCTGGTGGTGATAATTGTGTGAAGTTGTACCCCTCTTATCCTATGGTTTTGTCAATGTTTCCTTTTTTATAAATAAAAAAAGTTAAAAAATGAAAAGCAGGAGAATATCTATACCCTGGTGGGCTATAGGTGGAGCTGTATAGTGAGTATATTTCCACATTGTTTTCCTGATAAATTGGGGAGAGATGGTGAATAATTGCCACAGAACTGACAGAGTATAAACAGGAAGAGTTTGGAAACTCTCTGAGCCAAGTACTTTCAGTTTGGCTCTGATGCTAGAAGAACTGGTGAATTGAGCCCTTTGGGGCTGGGAGTCTCATAATCACTGTGTTACCTCTCCCCCACCCTGAATTATCTATTGGTCTGGAGAGAGTGATTAAGCTAAGAAGCTTACCTATAGTTAAAAAGCCCTCAGACTCTCATTGCCCACAGGAAGAAGAAGAACAAAAGAAGCTTTAAAAGCCACTGTGCTCCAACTCAGGGAGTGAAATAATATTGAAACAACCGTTAATTTCCAAAGTACATTACTTAGACACAAGTCAATCCAGGCATGAATTTATAGAAATTTGAAAAGTATTGAGTTAGAGACCTCAAAACATACTATATAGCATGTGTAAACCAAGAAGAAATATTGTAGAAATGAACCAGGAAAAAAGACCAGCTAAAAGCCCACCAAAGGTTGAAGCACAGAACAATGAGGTCAATATCCAAATGATAGTTAATGATTTATCCAAATGAGACTTAAGGAATTAATCACAGGAATGAGGAAAGAGTTTGAAAGTATAGTCATCAAAAATAAGGAAACAACAAATGAGACTCTGGAAGAAAGTACTAATTATCTGTAGGTAATTTGAGAGCTAAAAGCTGAAATAGCTGAGCTAAGAACTCCACTAGCTGAATAAGCTAAAACAGTATCAGAATGGAGTAACAAAATAGTGGAACTACAGAAAACAGCAGAGGGGGGAGAGAATAGAAAAAATGAGGCTGAATACAGAATTAGCAAGATTGAGGACAAATAAGACAAAACTACTAAATTAGAGATGTGAAAAAGAGATTTAGAGATACTGAAAATAACAGAGACCTACAGGATTACTTAAAAAGAAACAATATATGCTATATTGGCTTACCAGAGGAAGAAAGAGAGGGAGGGGAAGAAAGCATTCTTCTGGACATAATAGCTGAGAACTTCTCTAGTCTAGGCAACATCAAAGACAGAAAGGTTCAAGTAGCCCAGAGGGTGACAAACAGAATTAACCCAGGTTTATAGTGACCAAAACACACCATATCTAGAATGGAAAAGAATGAGTATAAAGAATGGATCTTTAAGGCTGCAAGAGAAAATCAAAGAGTCACCTACAGAGGAAAACACATAAGATTAGCAACATACTTCTCCACACAAACACTACAGGCCAGAAGAGAATGGCAAGACATCTATCAAGTGCTCAATGAGAAAGGCTTTTAACCAAGACTACTTTATCCTGTTAGACTGTCAATCAGATAATACAGAGCCATGAAAACTTTCTCAGGTAAGCAATAGTTGAAAGAATCAAGGATCATCAAGTCAGACCTGAAAGGACTTCTGAAAGGTCTCCCATATACAGTCAGACCAACAATAATACGCCATATATCAGAACACTCTAAACATCTACAATAATGCTGTTAAAATATCGTCAATATTTGATATCAGTAAATAACAATGGCCTGAATTCACCTATTGAAAGACACAGAGTATGAAGATAGATCAGAAAACACAATTCAACAATATGCTGTCCACAGGAAACCCACCTAACTCATCAAGACAATCACAAACTCAAAGGGTAAAGATGGAAAATTATCATAGAATCCAATGGCCCACCAAAAAATGGCATGGACAGCTATTCTAATAACTAACATGATAGACTTTAATATAAATAAAATTAGATAAGATAGAGATACATATTACTTAATGCTCAGAGGATTGGTCAATCAAGAGGACTTAACAATTATTAGCATCTATGCACCCAGTAAGAAGCCATTTAAATATATCAAACATCTACTGAAAGAGCTAAAGAAATATTTTAACAGAAACACAGTCTTAGTAGGGGACTTCAACACCCCAGTCTCTCAACTTGACAGATCACCCAGGCAGAGACATCAATAAAGACATAAGGGATTTAAATGTGGAGAGAGATAAAGTAGAAATATTGGACATTTTCAGAGTCATTCACCCCAAGAAACTGGAGCACACATTTTACTCAAGTCCACATGGGTCATTCTCAAGGATAGACCATATATTAGATTACAAAGACAGCATCAAGAAATTCAAGACCATTGAAATCATCCCAAACATCTTCTCAGACCACAGTAGAATTAAACTAACACTTAACAATCAACAAAAGATTAATAATAGTACCAAAATGTAGGAGCTCAACAGTATTCCTTAACAACTACTGGGTCAAAGAGGAAGTAAAGGAAGAAATCAAAATGTTTTGAGAGATCAATGAAAATGAAAAATGAGCTATCAAAATATTTGAGACATAGCTATCGCAGTACTGAGAGGGAAGTTCATAGCCATACAAGCACAGATAAGGTCAAAAGAGAAAGCAAAGATAAACAGCCTGATTGCACACCTTAAAGACCTAGAAGAAGAATAACAAAGGAACTCTAAAGCAACCAGAAGGACAGAAATCACTAAAGTTGGGGCAGAAATGAATAACATTGAAAATAAATAACCATACAAAAGATCAATGAAAATAAATGTTGGCTCTTGAAAAGAGTGAACAAAATCAACATGACTTTAACCAGACTCACAAAGCAAAAAAAAGGAGAAGACACAAAAATCAGATCATAACTGAAAGAGGAGATATCACAACAGACCCCACAGAAATTCAGCATATTATGCGAGGCTTCTATGAACAAGTATATGCCACCAAGCTAGAGAACCTGGAAGAAATGGATGATTTCTTAGTTATCTACAAACTTCCAAAATTAAATAAAGGGAACTAGGTAATATGAACAATCCCATGAAAGCTAATGAAGTTGAAACAGGTATCAAAAACATTCCTAAGAATAAAAGTCCCGGACCAGATGGTTTTTTTCAAATGAATTGTAAAAACCTTCAAAAGAAATAATACCTCTACTCTAAAAAGTCTTCCAGAAGACTGAAGACACAGGAATACTCCCTGTCAGCTTCTATGAAACTTACACCCAAAAGCAGACAGGGACACAACCAAAAAAGTAATGTACAGACCATTATTTCTGATTAACATAGATGTTAAAATATTGAACAGAATTCCAGCCAGCCGGATATAGCAATATATTTAAAAGATTGTTCATTATGACCACGTGGGGTTTATCACAGGGATGCAATGTTAGGTAAATATATGTAAATCAATCAAAATGATCCACCAAATCAATAAAACCAAGACCAAAAACCACATGGTCATATCAATAGATGCCGAGAAAGCCTTTGATAAAATCCAACATCCCTTAATGATCAAAATACTACACAAAATTGGAATAACCTCCCTCCTGTGATAATGGCATACAACAAAAAAGGACAGCATCAACAAAAGCTTGAGAGGCTGTGGGGATAGAGGAACCCTTTTGAACTTCTGGTAGGAATGTAAATTAGTCCAGCTTCTGTGAAGAGCAGTCTGGAAAACTCTTACAAAGCTAGACATGGACCTTCCTTATGACCCAGTAATTCCTTTCCTGGGGATATACCTCAAAGACTCCATAACCCCCAACCAAAAAGATATGTGTACTCCTATTTTCATAGCAGCACAATTCGTAATAGCTAAAATCTGGAAGCAAGCCAGGTGCCCAACAACAGATGAGTGACTGAGAAAGTATATATACACAATGGAATACTACGCAGCTATTAAGAACAATGAACCCACCTTCTCTGACCCATCTTGAATGGAGCTAGAAGGAATCATGTTAAGTGAACTAAGTCAAAAAATAAAGACAAGTATGGGATAATCCCACTCATAAACAAAAGTTGAGAAATAATGACAGAAAGGGAAACTCAAAGCAGGATCTGACTATATTTGTAGTAGGGCACCAAAGTAAAAACCCTGGTTGGAGGGTGAGGGTGGATGTTCAGCTTCATGGGGCAACACTGTGGGGGGTTGCAATGGGAGATAATATTTTGGTGGTGGGAATTGTGTTTATGTACACCCTATTATTTTGTAGTCATATAAATCACTAATATGAGAGGGGGAAAACTGATTGAATGTTTCAAAGATTTTAATTCACAGACTGAATTTTTAAATGCATAGGATGAATCTTTGATATGTTAACTCCCTTACAAAATTAGTCTAGGGAGAACAAAAGCAACCAAAGGCATAGCTATATGCAAAACAATGTCAAAGAACATAAAATATGGTCATGGTGTGTATGATGTAGCATATCCTAACAAAGGGATTTTTCAAAGTTAACCCAATAGCCAAATAATGTGATTATTGAAATAACTATCTCTTGTCTTCTTAAACCCTAAGACAATAGGAATCTCTCCCTTCTTCTATAGAGCCTATGTTTCTCTCAATCCTAGAACTTCTGGAGTGGGGCTTATTTGCCTGCATGCTGCTCTAGAGTCATACCAAATGATATTGCATCCACCGATTCCAAACTAATCAAAGCAACGAGTACCATCTCAGCATACTTCTCATCAGACTGTGTACAGAGACATCAGGCATGGAATGCAACCTTTCACCCTCATCACTTGGCTCAAACCTTTCTTTTTATGGTATTCTCTGATTCCATTCCAGGAGGTGCACTTCCTAACAAATATCCAAACTCTAGATATAGGCCAGGTCCCATTAGATAGAGCATATGTTCACATGTATCCTTAAATTAGGGGAAAATATATAACTGAAAGCTAAAATACACAATAGTCTGTAGTGAGTCAGTATCAAGTTCATAATGAAATAGTGTCCACTTAGACATAGATACCCTCCTCACCTACTTCCTATTACAGTTCTCTCACTCACTCCAAAGCTAACCTTATCAAAGCAAAGACTGCAAAAGCTGAATAAGAGCAAGAGACTTGCATACTTTACTGATGTCATTCCACCATCTGGGGCTCTATTCAGGGAGTCCTGAGATTCCCAAACAGACTTGATGGGCCTAGAACTCGAATAAATCTCCCTCTCCATTGTTACTGGTCATCTCTATCAGGAACAACAATATAGGCCCCTTTTGGGCTCCCATAGGCCCTTGCCCTTAACTTGGATCAACAATGGTAGAGAATGTTCCATCCTATGAAGGTTGGATGGACAACATACTCTATGCTACACCTGAGGAAGATGGGTCAATATTGGGGCAGCATGGATTGTTCCTACTTATGACCACAGTATGTGAACTCAGGTCTAGAGGGTTGTAGAGGTCATACAGGCTCCTAAGCTAATTATGGGCCCCAGATCACATCAAATCAATGGGGTTTACAGTCAACAATATTTATACCCCTGTCACATATTTGGGAGCTACTGTCTTCCCTATCTAGCTTTCTGGTCCTTTTCCCATCCATGGCATCATCTCCCCAGACAATAACTTGGATCCACCTGCATATCAGATTTCAGGCTCAGGCTAAAACAAACAAACAAACAAAAATAACTAGTATATCTAAAGGCCCTTTGAAATATAACTAACATAAGCCTACTAGCTATCTATAAAATGGAGGACCCCCCTCCCAACACTTCAACTGCACTATTCCAGCCTTCAGGTCCATGATTTGTCAACAATTTGTTTGGCTTTGTATGTCAACTCTCTTTTCAGCTACCTGGTTCCACATGCTATCAGGATGCGACCAGATTTCTGTGGACAGACAACCCTACCAATTTGCCTTGGAGATCCAATTCCCCATAACCCTTCCCCACTAAGGAAAGAGAGAGGCAGACTGGAAGTACAGATCGACCTGTCAACGCCCACGCTCAGCAACGAAGCAACTACTGAAGACAGACCTTCCACTTTCTGCATTCTACGATGACCTTGGGTCCATACTCCCAGTGGGTTAAAGAATAGGAAAGTTATCAGGGGAGGGGATGGGATACAGAGTTCTGGTGGTGGGAATTGTGTGAATCTGTACCCCTCTTATCCTATGATTTCTCAATATTTTCTTTTTAATAAGTAAAAAATTAAAAAAAGAAAAAGTCACAGACTTGGACCAGGTTGCTCTCTTTGGTCACAGCTTCATTTTGGCAGAGGTGCTCCAGGTAGCCACCATCGCTACTTCTCTCGGGAACAGAACACGTGTGACTCTGCTAGCCGGTAAAGTTTTAGACCCCTCTAGAGCCATGAGCAACTTTTACCTCAGCTGATAATGGTTTATCTTATGGGACTAACCTTTTTATAACTATACTCAGACTTTATGGAGCTAGTGTACTCTTAACCCCTGATGATAATCGTTTATTTTCCATATCTAAATATATGTCCCAGGCTTTTGTAATGCTCTAATAAACTTTATATTGTTTAAATTCATTATATTAATATATTAACAATTTATATTTGGCTAGAGGCAGAAATTGTGAGGCAAGGGCAGACACAGAAAAAGACAGAAACCTACAGCCCTGCTTCACCACTCTGAAGCTTTCCCTGCTGCAAGTGGTTCCAAAGGCTTGAACCAGGTTCCTTGTGCACTATAATGTGGGCTCTTACCTAGGTGCGCCATCACCTGTGGCCCTGCACTTCTTTTTAAAGATTTATTAATGTGAAAATAGGGAGTTACTCAGACACACGCATTGATGAAACTGAACATAGGACCTCACATCTGAGACTCTAAGACTTTTTTATTGTGCCACTGAGTACTGAAATATTGTGTAGCATAAAGAAATACAAGGGGTATTTGGATTAGTACTTGGATCCAGGCTCCAATATTTGGTCCTATATAAAGAGTTGGGAGCGTCCTTCTGGCTGATGTCCTCCTCTGCAAGAAAAAGGAAATGGCCTCCAGCAGGTGGTGAAGCGCTAGAGCCTGGGCCCTTGAACTTCCAGCATCTGCTGGACAAGGTCCCTCCCTGCCTGGCCTGGCATCCCCATGACTTGTCGATGGTTCCGGCTGCCTGCAGGCTGGCACAGGGTCACTGCCATGTTCAGCTGCTTAGTGGCTGGGAGACTGGTGAGGATGGGCTAGGGCATGAACCCAGGCTGGTTGGGGAGCAAGCAATGCCCGGCCTGGAGCCAGGTCACTGCAGGCACATCTTGGACCATTGCTTGCTGCCCTCTCCTGGAGCTGGGACTGAGGTTCCAACCCCCACCCAACCCCAGCCCCCAACCCCCCGTTGCCTGTGTAGGTAAGTAGCAAGGCTCCTTGTAAGGGCCCCAGAGAGGATGCCTGCCATTCTAGATTGTATGACACGGGCAAGGTCACCCCCTGAAATGGTCAGGAATAATCTGGAGGTGCAGCCTGGCTTGCCTTCTTCGAAGCCACCTGGAAGTGTCCCAGAATTCTGCTTTATTGCTGCTGTTCAATGTTGCAGTTGCTTTGTTGAATGGTGTTAAGGATCACAGCAGCCCGGCTTCCTCCAATGTGCTGGGCCTGGCCTCGAACCTGGGTCTTGCGCACGGCAAAGCTCTGTACTATCCGAGTTAGCTGTTTCACAGCCTCCTTGGATACTTACAAATATGTTTTTTATTTAAAGATTTCCTTCACTCAGTGATCTCTTAAAGTTAAAGACTTATTTTAGATCACTAAGGTTTACACTTTACTGGTATACATGGACTATTAGATTAACCAAGGTTATACATAGTGTACTGATCGTAATTGATTATACTTGCTATTAGAGCTTACAGATGTTCTGTAAACGTTATAGAAACTTAGGTGACATTTTCTAAGAGGAGTTAAGAATAACTTTAAAAAGTAAGTAAAGTGGGGACCCGGTGGTGGCGCACCTGGTTAAGTGCACAAAGCACCATGCTCAAGGACCAAGAATGTGCCCCCCCCAACCCCCCCCCCCCCCGTGGGGAATGTTCTGCGACTGGTGAAGCAGGTCTGTAGGTGTCTGGCTTTCTCCTCTATCTCTGTCTGGCAGCTCCTGAGATTTTTCATGAATGGGAAGCCAAGTGCCATCTTCAAACTTTCAGGTCTTCAATCAGGACAGAACGGAACATTGAAACAGTCTCCTAATTGGTGAACTGTTTTCTTAGGAAAAGACTTCCTTTGCTCCTCATATTAACACCTTCTGCCCCTGGGGAAAACCACTCAAAATGTAGTCTTTGTAAAGGGATTTTCCTGATTAATGGATGTATACTGAATAGGAGCAGACAATGAAATAGCTCACTCAGATAATGCACTGCATTGCCTTTTGCATGGCCCAGGTTTGATCCCAGCCCCCACTCCTTTGAAGGAAACTCCAGTGCTCTGGTCTCCTTCACTTTCTTTGCCTTTTTACCTCTTTGTCGAGAAAAAAGTGGGGGGAGAGAATAAATATATGTCAGGTTTTTAAATATTTTATTCATTTTATTTTTGAGAGAGATAGAGAGAGAAACACCACACCAGTGCACTGCCCAGCTCTGGCTTATGGTGGTGAGGGGGATTGAACCTGGAACTTCAGAGCTTCAGGTATGAGAGTCTCTTTGCATAACCATCTTGCTATCTACATCCACCCTGTATGTCAGTTTTTTTTTTTTTTAAGTTGAGCAACTAGACTCTCATGCAAGTAATTTTGAGTTCAAGCCTTGGCATCTCATGCCAGAGTGATGCTATGGTTCTCTCTCTGTCTTCCTCTATTCCCCCATAGCCTCTATCTTACTAATAAATGGATTATTTAGCTTTTTTTTAAAGAAAAGTACAGAAATAGAGTTGATTTCCATTGAACATCCTCCAAAAATAATAAATCTTTTAAAGTATTAATATAAAATCATGGGTATATGTTATGTATGGACATGTATTCATAGCCTCTGGTATACTTTCAGGGTCTGTTGGACCATTTACACATTTTTCCCTTTTTTTTAAAGGGAGATACCAGTATTTTAGGAATTTTTATGCAAGGAGACTCAGTAATACAGTGTCTGCTTTCTTTCTTTTTCTTTTTCTTCTTCTTCTTCTTTTTTTTTTTTTTTGCTTTATTTTAGTTTTCTTATATTTGGTAGGACAGAGAGAAATTCTGAGGGGGGAAGAAAGACACCTGCATCTCTGCCTTACTACTCCTCTGCCCCCTGCAGTTTAGGACTGAGAACTTGAACCTGGGTCCTTGTGTATGGTCATGTGCCACCACAGAGCCCCTGATGTGTATGTTTCTTAACTCTGCACTGAACGTGTTAGTTGTCATGGGTCAAGAAGCTCTGTTGATAGAATTGCAGTTGGTAGCAGGTCCTGAATTAATCTACTGTGACTTTCAGTTTGACTGAGAAGGTTATTTGTAACACTTGGATTCTGAAAAGGAATTTTATGATGATTTTCTTTTCTAGTTAATGGTAGTTAAACTCTGATAAAGCTCATTGGCTATGATACTCACACAGCTCAAAGTTTGATGAAATTGCATCTTTATTTTTACATCTGCACTCACATCTTTACTCTTTCATTTATTTATTTGTTGTATAGAGACAGAAACTGAGAGGGAAGGGAGAGATAGAGAAGAGGGGGGAGGGAACATCTTCAGCACTAGCATCTGCAGCACTGCTTCATCACTCATGATGCTTCCCTCCCTGCAGCAGCTGGGGAACAGAGGCTTGAACACAGACCCTTCTGCACTGTCATAGGCACTCTACTGGTGTGCCACCACCCAGCTCCTGAATTACATTTTCAGACTGATGTAGTAATAGTCTGGGAATGATGATTCAAAACTAGGATGGGGGGCAGGTGCTAGCACACCAGATTAAGCACACATAGTGTGAAGCACAAGGACACGCACACTAATCCCAGTTCAGTTCCTTGCAGGGGGGTTGCTTTGCAAGCCCTGAAGCAGATCTGCAAATTTCTGTCTTTCTCTCCTCTTCTCTACCTTCCGCTCCTCTGACAACAATAACAGCAGCAACAATGGACAAAAGATGGCCACCAGGCGCAGCCAGTTTGTAGTGCCAGCACTGATCCCCAGCTATAACCCTGGAGGCAAAACCAAAAGCAAACTAACAAAAAACTGGGATAGGTGGGCCTGGGAACGTACCTGCTTTGCCATATGATTCACTCAGATTCGAATTCTGCCCCACAGCACTGAGGGAAGCTTCAGCTACTGCTGCTGTGGGATCGGTCTGGCTCTCTCTTCCTGTTTTGAAATAGTAAACCTTTCATTTTATATTTTCCAGTTTAGTACCATACTGTTTTTTTGTATTGCTTATTTCTGGGATTTCACCATTCTCTGACAACTTTCTTTTTATCTTTTTCGCTGACAGAAAGAGCAGGGCAGAAACAAAGTGGAGGAGGAGGTGGAGAGGAGAAAGTGAGAGACAGACAGACCCCACAGCACTCTCTGAAGCTTCCCTTAGTGCTTGGGACAGATCTCGAATCTGAGTGCATCATATGACCAAGGAGGTACCTTCCCAGGCCCACTTTCTCTCCCTTTCTAGCTCCAACAAAAATATGCCACTTACTATTATTGTTTTCCCTTTTTTGCACATATTTTCTCTCAGGTATGATTTGGTAGCTAGAGACTTTGGGATATTTAAATCAATCATTTTCTATTTTTTTTCATTATCTTAATGTATTGGATAGAGACAACCAGAAATCAAGAGGGAGGGGAGAGTTAGAGATAGAGAGAGAAAGAGCGACACCTGCAGCCCGGCATCACTACTTGCAAAGCTTTCCCCCTACAGGTGGAGACCAGGGACTCGAACCTCAGTCCTTGAGCACTGTAACATGTGAGCTCAACCAGGTGTGCCACCATCTGGCCCCTAAATGAATCTTTTTCTATTTTGTCTTTAGATGAGTCTCTTCTTCCTAATATGGATGAGACATTTAATTAAAAACTCAGTACAAATAATTAAATAATTATTAATTAAATAATTAATAATTGGGAGTTTATAAAGAGTCTTATAGATTCTTTGATTTGGAAGTACATTCTTTGCTTTGGATTAGCACATATCAGGAGATGTTAACAGTTAACATTAGTTTTTGTTTTGATTTTGGAACTACCAGGAAGTGTAATAAGTTACTGGTAATGTGGTTTAGGCACTATATGTCTGTTGGTTATACCTTGAGTTTTTAAAAAATTTTATTTATTTTCCCTGTTGTTGCCCTTGTTGTCTTTTTATTGTTGCTGTAGTTGTTGTTGTTATTGATGTCACTGTTATTGTTGGATACGACAGAGAGAAATGGAGAGAGGAGGGGAAGACAGAGAGGCGGAGAGAAAGATAGACACCTGCAGACCTGCTTCGCCACCTGGGAAGCTATATACCTTAATTTTTAAACTGTCTCTATATAGTGAAAGCTGGGGGAAAATACTTGGGAGTTTATATTTAAGTTCCAGAAGAAGAAAGGACATGCTCTTGTGGTTAAGACTGTGTGGTTTATCTTATTCCTCAAGAATATCTACTCTTTCTTAGCATGTGTGCTTTAAAGTAGTGACTGTTTTGGGGATATTCAAGTCACAGAAGCAGGATTCGAAGAAAACAAACAGTGCACTGTCAGAAACGGTCTATGAAAGATAATGATTCTCAAGTGTTCAGTAGACTTGAATGGGATAAAAGTGGGAGAATGACAACTGTGTTTGTTAGTAGTTAGAATCATAAACTAGTAACATCTGCTGCACCTTCAAGTAGAGGGGAAGCTTTTAGGATGGCATGATAGGCTTATTTTTGGAAAGTCTTGAAGATCAAGTAGATTGGGTAGCATACAGGATTGGGCACTCCAACATGTGGCGGAGTGATGTTCTGGTTCTTTGTCATTGATAAGTACTTAAATAGGGAGCAGGGTGGTAGTGCAGCAGGTTAAGCACACCTGGTAGAAAACATACCCACCAACATCAGGATCCTGGTCCCACGTTTGAGCTCCAGGCTCCACTCTGGTTCCACGTTTGAGCTCCAGGCTCTCTACCTGCAGGGGCTTCGCTTCACAGACTGTAAAGCAGGTCTGCAGGTTTCTGTCTTTGTCTCCCCCTCTCTGTCTTCCCCTCCTCTCTCTATTTCTCTCTCTGTCCTATCCAACAACAGTGATAGCAATGACAACACAAATAATAATAACAACAATAAACAACAAAGGCAACAAAAGGAAAATAATTAAAAGGTCATCAAAAGGGAGAAAATTAAAAAAGAAAAGTTAAAAATATATTTAAATAAATAAGGAAGTAAATAAATGTTGAGATGGGTGATAGGCACACTAGAGGGGGTTTCAATTTTTTTCTTTTTTACCTTCTGGTAGGCAAATATTTGAGCAAGACTCTATTCACATTGGTGTCTGAAGAAAACTCTTATCTTGGATAGCCTCAAGACTCTCGCTTAGGTTAGAGTCAAAGAAACCACCTAGTAATAATAGTGGGATCATGACTGAGGGATGAAGGAAAAGGTAATAGATACTGACTCTGTGCAATGTGCCTTTGCAAACATTTCCTGTGTACTAGCTATGTCATCTTTAAAAATCAACCTTTTGTCGTGCTATTGATATCTCTTGTTTCAAGAGACTGGGTTACAAGAAGTTTAGTATGTTGTTCAGGCAACCCACTGATTTGTGGGCACTAAACAGTCATACTTTGAAGAGCAGCACCATACCTCATTCAACTAGTTCAAACTGCTGGAAATTTGGGGTGGGGGCTAATATTCTCTTAGTGTTTCACCAGCAATGCTGCAATAAGTATTCTTACATATGTCTTTGTACATATTTTGTAGCACTGTTTTTCTGTAAAATAATCTCCTAGAAGTGAAACTGGATCCCTGGATTAAAATACCCTTTAAAGAAAATGGTATAGGAGGCCTGGAGAAAGGGTACTTAATGACTGTGGATAATGGATCATTCTTGTCATGCAGTGTGTAGAGAGATGTAAAAAAGGTACAGTGTGCTTGGTTCTACAGAAAACACAAACAGAGTACATGCTCACCAAGTAGAGTAATGGAGGAAGTCATGGAGCATTAGAATGGAAGGCCCTAAAATAATTCATTTCCCATTTGTTAATTGTATTTTTGAAACCTAAAAGACCTTTGTCTTCTCCTCCTTCTCCTTCCCCTTCCCCTCCTCCTCCTCCTTCTTCCTTCTTCTTCTTCTTCTTCTTCTTCTTCTTCTTCTTCTTCTTCTTCTTCTTCTTCTTCTTCTTCTTCTTCTTCTCCTCCTCCTCCTCCTCCTCCTCCTCCTCCTCCTCCTCCTCCTCCTCCTCCTCCTCCTCCTTCTTCTTCTCCCTCTCTTGCAATTAAGGTTATTATTATTTTTTAATTTTTTAGTATATATTTTCCCTTTTGTTGTCCTTGTTTTTTATTGTTGTTGTAGTTATTTTTGTTGATGTTGTTGTTATATAGGACAGAGAGAAATGAAGAGAGGAGGGGAAGACAGAGGGGGAGAGAAAGGCAGACACCTGTAGACCTACTTCACCTTCTGTGAGGCGACTCTTCTCCAGGTGGGGAGACGGGCTGGAACTTGGATCTTTATGCTGGTCCTTGCACTTCACACCACATGCTTAACCTGCTGTGCTACCACTGGACTCCCCCATTTAAGGTTATTGCTGACTGCAGAAAAGAGCTATCACTCCTACCCACCATCTTTTCTTTTCTTGATAAAAGATGAGAGACATATAGATAAGGAGGAGAGATACTTGGAACCCTGCACCACAACTTGTGAAGCTCCCCCCACAGGTGGGGGCTAAGGGCTTGAACCCCAGTCCTCAAACATGGTCACATGTACTCTATTCTAAATCTTTCACCCATCCAAAGTTATTTGTTTATTTATTTTTAAACCAGAACACTGCTCAGCTCTGGCTTGTGGTCATGTGGCGAAATGAACCTGCAACTTTGGAGCCTCAGGCATGAGAGTCTCTATGCATAACCATTATGCTTTCTAACCCTGTTTTTTTCTCCTTTTATTGAACTTTTTGTTTTATTTGGTAGCTCAGTGAATGTACTCTTAGTTCCTCTGATCAGTTAGGAATCGCTCTGTCGTTTCTCTGAATTTGTAGGTGTCCTCTGCAGTAAATCTCGGTTTGGTGAACGTGCTTAGGCCTGTTCCTATGAAGTCTTCATTGGAACATTCGGAATAAAGGGTTTTTCTACTGTTGTCTTGTCCCATCATTATAGGTGGTTTTCTTTCCCTGCTTTCAACTGTCTGCACATGTGGGGTTTTTAGCTTTTTCTTTCTGGAGTTTTTAGCCTTTTCTGTTGGGCCCGGTGGACCATTGGAGAGAACCTCTGGCTGTTCCAGGCAGGTGGCCCTGCTGAACATTCATCAGGGTGAATGAATGGCCAGAGCAGTGCAGACCTGCTGGGAGCATGTGGAACTGAGCAGGGGATCGATTGTTACCTTTGTTGTGAAAGTCTCTCCCACTTCACTGACTACAACCTGAGCTTGTTCTTTTGTCCTTAGTTTACCTGAGTTCCAACCTTGTTTCCATGCTGGTGTTTTTCCATGTATGCTCTAGTTGTTTGTTCCAGCAGTGGTGGTGTAAAAAACAGGTTGGACTAGTCCACTTGGCTAGAGGTGAACATTATAATTCTTACCAGCATATAAGGCAGTCAGTCAGATATGGAGAACAGGAAAGTAAAAATGTTGTTATATTGAAGGGACGAGCAGTGGTTGAGCATTTGTTATAATGTGGAAGGACCCAGGCTCAAGCCACAGGTCCTCAACTGCAATAGGGGAAGCTTCATGAGTGGTGAAGCAGTGCTGCAGTTATCTCTTTTTTTCTCTCCCTCTCTGTCCTCAATTTCTTTATCTATTGAATAATTAAGTAAAATAGTAATGAAAAATTGTGTTATACACATTCACATCCTAGGCTAAAAAGACAGCTCACTGGGTGGGGTGCCTGCCTTACCTTCTGCTGAACCCATGTGAGTGTCACATCACTGAGAGAAACTTCTGTACTCTATGCTCTATCTCTATGTGTTTTTTTAGTTTTGCTTTATTATTATTTATTTATAAAATGGAAGAATTGGCAAGACCATTGGATAAAAGTGGTTTAATTCTGTATAATTCCCACTGCAAGAACTCCTTATCCAATCCCGTCCCTTCAAAGCTTCCCTATTTTTTATCCCTCTAGGTGTATGGACCCAAGATCATTATGGGGTGTAGATAGTGGGAGGTCTGTCTTCTGTAATTGCTAACCTGCTGAACATGGGCATTTACAGGTTGATCCATACTCTCAGCTTGTCTCTCTCTTCCCCTAGTGGTGTGAAGATCTGGGGAGGTGGGGCTCCACGACACATTGGTGGGGTTGTCTGCCCAAGGAAGTCAGGTTGGCATCATGATAGTGTCTGGAACCTGGTGTCTGAAGAACAGTTAAGATATAAGGCAGAAAACATTGTTGACTAATCACGAACCTAAAGACAAGAATATTGCAGATGAATATTTGGGTTATCTGTTTGGAAAATGCTAGTAGGTCTGTTTTAAGTGTATTCCAAGGGGCAGATGAGCCTACTAGTTATTCCCTGAGTTTGACATCTAACATGCAGGTGACTTAAGTTATTGTCTAGGAGAATGGTGTCTTAGTTGGAAAAAGGACTAGAAATCTGGATCAGGGAAGAGAGTATACACATTCACATCCTGGGCTAAAAAGACAGATCATTGTGTGGAGTGCCTGCCTTCCTTTCTGCTGAAACCTTGTGAAAGTGTCACAGCACTGAGAAAAACTCCTGCACTGTATCCTCTAGCTCCATATTTTTATTTATATATTTATTTACTGTGAGATTAATGTTTTACAGTCGACTGTAAATACAATAGTTTGTACATGCAAAACACTTTTCTGTTTTCCAAATAACAATATAACCCACACAATATGATCTGTCATCCTTTTCCAGGACCTTCACTGTCCCCGCCACCCAACCCTGAGTCTTTTATTTTGGTGTAATATACCAACTTCAGTTCAGGTTCTACTGGTGTTTTCTCTTCTGATCTTGTTATTCAACTTCTGCGTGAGAGTGAGATTATCCCATAGTCATCCTTTTGTTTCTGCCTTATTTTACTTAACATGATTTCTTCAAGCTCCATCCCAGATGGGCTGAAAAAGGTGAAATTACCATTTTTAGTAGCTGAGTAATATTCCACTGTGCATATATATCACAACTTGCTCAGCCACTCATCTGCTGTTGGACACCTGGGTTGCTTCCAGGTTTTGGCTATTACAAATTGTGCTGCTTAAATCATATGTGTACACAAATCCTTTCAGATGGGTGTGTTGGGTTCCTTAAGATATATCCCCAGGAGAGGAATTGCAGGATCATAGGGTAGTTCCATTTCTAGCCTTCTGAGAGTTCTCTAGACTGCTCTCCACAGAGGTAGGACCAATTTACAATCTCACCAGCCGTGCAGGAAGGTTCCTTTGACCCCAAAATCTCTGCAACATTTGTTGCTGCTACCTTTTCTGATGTAGGACATTCTTACAGGAGTGAAGTGGTATCTGATGGTTGTCTTTATTTGCATTTCTCTGACAATCAGAGACTTGGAGCATTTTTTTTATGTATTTCTCAGCCTTTTGGATCTCTTCTGTGGTGAATATTCTGTCCATGACCTCTCCCCATTTTTAGATGGGTTGTTTTCTTATTGTTGAGTTTGGCATGCTCTTTATATATTTTGGTTATTAAACTCTTGTCTGAAGTATGACATGTAAGGATATTCTCCCATTCTGTGAAGGGTCTCTTGGTTTGGGTTTTTGTTTCTTTTGCTATGCAGAAGCTTTTTAATTTAATGCAGTCTCATAGGTTTATACTTGCCTTAGTATTCTTTGTAATTGGATTTGTTTCATTGAAGATGACTTTAAAAGTTATGCAGAAAAGAGTTCTGCCAATATTTTCTAAGTATCTGATAGTTTGTGGTCTAACATCCAAGTCTTTGATCCACTTGGAATTTACTTTTGTATTTGGTGAAATACAGTGGTTCAGTTTCATTATTCTGCATGTTTCAACCCATTTTTTATAACACCATTTGTTGAAGAGACTCTGTTTTTCCATTTAATAGTCTGGACACTTTTATCAAGGATTAGTTGTCCATGATGTGTGGTGGGTTCTCAATTCTATTCCACAGGTCAGTGTGTCTATTCATGTTCCAGTGCCAAGCAGTTTCGAGGACAATGATCCTATAATACAATTTGAGATCTGGGAGTGTGATGCCTCCAGTTCTGTTCTTTCTTCTCTGTTGTTTTGGCAATTCTAGGTCTCTTTTGGTTCCAGATAAACATTTGTAAGCATTTGGTCTATTATCCTAAAACTGTGGTTGGGATCTTGATGGGGATAGCATTAAATTTGTATATGACTCTGGGGGTAGTATATAAATTTTGATGATGTGAATTCTTCCAACCCATGAACATGGGATATCTTTCCACTGCTTTGTGTATTCTTCAAGTTCCTTGAGTATTCATTCACAATTTTCAGTATACAGATCTTTCACTTCTTTGGTTAGGCTTATTCCTAGATATTTTATTAGTTGTTGTTGTGTAATAAAAAGAATTTATTTCTGGATTTCAGCTTCTTCTAACTTAGTGTTTGCATAGAGGAATGCCACTGACTTTTGAATGTTAATTTTGTAGCCTGAAACCTTACTGTATTGCCTGATGATTTCCAAAAGCTTCTTGCTGGATTCCATAGGTTTTTCTATGTATATACTATCATGTTGTCTGCAAATAGGGAGAGTTTGACTTCTTCTCTTAGGGGCTTTACCTACAAATAGATTTTTTTAGCTTAATTACTCTCTCCTGACTAAGAGAAAAAGCAGGGTGGGAAAGAGATAGCACAGTGGTTATGCAAAGAGACTCCCACACCCCACAGATTCAAATTTCTGGACTCAATCCAGCTTCGCTGCCAAGTCAGGCAGTACTGCTGGACCCTGTGAGTTTCTACACAAGTCTCCTTTATAGTCTGTAGATTCTGTAGCAATTATTCAGTATGTTCTCATAAGGATAACAATATGGAAAGGTTCCCACTATACAGTCCCAGTGCTAGACTACCAGGGTGTAGACCTCCTGAGTTTCCTGGTCACTTCTCTGCCCCTTGTTGTCAGCACAGCAACCCCTCCCCCCCACCCCCCACCCCCTCCAGGCTGCTACTACAGCCTCTGAAGGGCAGTAGCAAATGGAGACTCACAGTTGTATTTGGTGAGTCTAGGGGCATCCTCTCCTCCATTCATCAGTCTTTTTGTTGGTAAAACAAACTGGAGGTGGCTCCTCAACTGGAAAACTGCCAGACTGTTACCAGTAGCTCAGGAATCTCTCTCTAGTGTCCTCTCTGTCCATGAGCCACATGTGTTTTCACTCACGCGTGTCTTGCTGGGCTCCCAAAGTAGTCCCAGCCTCGTCTTGTTGCAGTCTCTGGTGATTTTTGATATTCCTTGTCATTTAGAGAAGTTTATCAACTGGGAGAGCTGGAGGTCTCGGCAGAGTTGTGGCCTCTGGATGCTCTGGAGATTTGGTGGGCTCCCAAAGTAGTTCTAGCCCTGTCTTGTTGCCATCCCTGCTAGTCTTATTTGACGTTACTAGTTGAACAAGGAGAGGAGAGAAATGCAGCTGCCGCTAATAGCTTTTATTTTTCATATTTATTTTATTTTACTGGGAGATAGAGAGAAAGACACTTAGATAAAGGCAAGATACCTGCTCATCTGTGGCTTATGTCCCATTGTGGGTTATTTGATGCTCTTTCTAAGTCAGTCTTGATAAGGCCTCCCTGAAAAATGGACAGAGAGAAATTGAGAGGAGAGGAGAGGGAGATACAGAGAAGGAGAGAGGAAGAGAGATATTTGTAGCACTGTGCCACAGCTGTGAAGTTCCCCTTGCAAGTGAGTACCATGGACTTGAAACAGGTCCTTGTGTCTCTTTCTCTCTCCATCTGTACCTCCCTACCCCATCTCAATTTCTCTCTGTCATATTGAATACAACAGGAAAAGTTAAAAGAACAAATGGCCACTGAGAGGGGTAGATTCATAGAGCCAACACTGAGCTCCAGCGATAACCCTGGTGGCATTAAAAGAAAAAATGTCCAAGGGACCAGGCAGTGGCACACTTCATTATGCACACACATTACAGTGTGCAAGGACCCAGGATCAAACCCCTGGTCCCTATTTGTAGGGGGAAGCCTCATGACTGGTGAAGCCGGGCTGTAGGTATCTGTCTCTTTCTACCTCCCCTCTCAATGTCTCTGTCTCTATCCAATAATGAATATATAACAGGTGGCCGGGCACTAGTGAAGTGGGTTAAGTGCACATGACACAATAAATGAATAACAATATAAAGAAAAAAGAAAAAAGCACCCTTTAAGTGTGTCTGCTCAACTGTCTACACCAACAACCAACCCCAATTTAAACTTTTAATCAGAAGGAGACAGTTGGTAGTGCAGTGGGTTAAGCGCACATGGTGCAAAGCTCAAGGACCAGCAAAAGGATCATGGTTCGAGCCCCTGTCCCCCCACCTGTGGGGGAGTTGCTTCACAGGCAGTAAAGCAGGTCTTTGGGTGTCTATATATCTCTCCCCCTCTGTCTTCTCCTCCTCCATTTATTTCTGTCCTTTCCAAGTGCAACGCCATAATAACAACAACAATTACAAAACAAGGGCAACAAAAGGAATAAATAAATAAATATTTTTTAAAAATCAAAACCACAAACATAGGGGGCATCATTTGAACAAAACACCCTGCAAGACTCACATATAGGTGCCAAGATTTTCAAGATTTTTCTTTTTTAATGGTCATTATTGTTTTCTGTAGACAATATGCTATTAATAAAAAGAAGAATAGAGACTTCCAGAGGTGGGGGTTCGAGCAGTAGCAGATCTCTTTCTCTCCTCTCCTCTCCCAGATCATCTAGGAATACCAAAGAAGACCATCTGGGACCGAAACAAGACAGGACTAGAATGACTACAGGAACCCATCAAATCACCAGTTAGTGCAAACATGTGTGGCTGGTGACAGAGAGGAGCCTAGGGAGAGATTAAGTGACTGGTAACAGTCCAGCAGTTTATCAGTTGAGACACCACCTCCAGTCTGTTCCACCAACAAGGGGACAGCTGAAGAGAGGAGAGGACTTCCCGGAGACTCACCAAATGCAACTCTGAGTGTCCATTGCTACTGCCCTAAGAATCTGGAGCAGTGGCAGGGAAGGACACTGGTGGACAGAAACTAACCAGAAAACTCAGGAGAAGACCTATACCTCGGTGGTATAATGGAGACTCTGTGAAAGTCTCTTTGCATAACCTCTGGATTATCTCTGCCACACCATGCTTTATCTCTTGGTCAGGAGTCAGTGATTAAGCTAAGAAGCCTACTTGTAGTTTAAAAGCCCTCAGGCTCACATAGCCTACATGGAAGAAAAAAAAAAGAGGCTTTTAAACCACTGAGCTCCAATTCAGGGATTAAAATACTGTTGGAACAACTATTAACTTCCACTACTATGACCCCTTTAGTTAACTAACCTAGACACAAGTCAGTCCAGGCAATATTGAACAGTAATTTGAAAAGTACTGAGACAGGGAACTCATAAAATAATATATTAAATGGTTAAATCAACAAGAAGAAATATTGGAGAAACAAACCAGGACAAGAGTCCAGCTAAATAAGCCCCCCAAAGGGTGAAGCACAAAATAATGAGTTCAACATCCAAACACTAGCTAAAGAAATAATCACAGGAGTGAGTAAAGACTTTGAAAGAATAGTGATCAGAAATACAGGAACAAAAAATGAGACTCTGGGAGAAAACACTAATTATCTCAAGGTTATAAGAGAGCTGAGAGCTGAAATCACTGAGCTAAGAACTCAAGTAGCTGAACAAGCTAAAACAATATAAGAACAGAGTAACAAAACAGATGAACTCCAGAAAACAGTAGAGGGCAGAGAGTAGAATGAATGAGGCTGAAGACAGAATCAGCATGATCAAGGATGAAATAGAGACAACTAAAAAAGAAGTAAAACATCTCAAAAAGAGATTAAGAGATGCTGAAAACAACAACAGAGACCTATGGGATGACTTCAAAAAAACAATATATGAATTATTGGCTTACTAGAGGGAGACAGAGAGGGAGAGGAAGAAAGTATTCTTCAGACCATAGTAGCTGAAAACTTCTCTAGTATAGACAATATCAAAGACATAAAGATTCAAGAAGCCCAGATGGTCCCAAACAGAATTAACCCAGACTTAAAGACAACAACACACATCATACTTAGAATGGAAAGGAATAAGGATAAAGAAAGGATCCTGAAGGCTGCAAAAGAAAAACAAAGAGTCACCTACAGAGGAAAACCCATAAGATTAGCAGCAGACTTCTCCACAAAACACTACAGGCCAGAAGAGAATGGCAAGATATCTATTGAGTGCTCAATGAGAAAGGCTTTCAAGCAAGAATACTATATCCTGCTATGCTGTCATTCAGACTAGATGGAGGCATCAAAACCTTCTCAGACAAGCAACAGTTGAAGGAATCAACTATCACCAAGCCTGCCCTGAAAGAAGTTATGAAAGGTCTCCTATAAACAATCAGATCACCATAAATAGGACATATATCAGAGCATTCTAAAACTCTACAAGAACGGCATTACCATATCTTCAATCTTTGATATCAATAAATTCCAATGACCTGAAGTCACCTATTGAAAGACACAGAGTAGGAAGATGAATTAGAAAATAAAACCCAACAATATGATGTCTACAGGAAACCCACCTAACTCAACAAGACAAAGACAGACTTAAAGTGAAAGGATGGAAAACTATCATTCAAGCCAATGGCCCACAAAAAAGGGCAGGAACAGCTATTCTCATATCTGACATGATAGACTCCAAAATAGATACTATTAAAAAAGATAGGAATGGAGACTACTTAATGTTCAGATGATCAATCAATCAAGAGGACTTAACAATTATTAACATCTATGCACCCAATGAGAAGTTATCTAAATACATCAAATGTCTACTGAAAGAGCCACAGCAATATATTAACAGCAACACAATCATAGTAGGAGACTTCAACACCTCACTCTCTCAACTTGATAGATCATCCAGGCATAAAATCAATAAAGACATAAGGGAGCTAAATGAAGAGATAGATAAGCTAGAACTATTGGACATTGTCAGAGTCATTCATCCAAGAAAATGGAATACACATTTTACTCAAATCCACATCGGTCATTCTCAAGGATAGACCATATGTTAGGCCACAAAGACAGCATTAACAAATTCAAGAGCTTTAAAACTATCCCAAGCATCTTCACAGACCACAGTAGAATTAAACTAACACTTAACAATCAACAAAATAATTAGTAATAGTCCCAAAATTACACTTCTTGACAACTTCTGGGTCAAAGAGGAAATAAAGGAAGAAATCAAAATGTTTTGAGACTTCAATGAAAATGAAGACACAAGCTATCAAAATATTTGGGACACAGCTAAGGCAGTACTGAGAGGGAAGTTCATAGCTATACAAACACACATTAGGAAACAAGACGAAGCACAAATAAACAGCCTGATTGCACATCTTAAAGACCTAGAAGAAGAACAACAAAGGAATCCTAAAGCAACCAGAAGGACAGAAATCACTAAACTTAGGGCAGAAATAAATAACATTGAGAATAAGAAAACCATACAAAAGATCAACAAAAGTAAATGTTGGTTCTTCGAAAGAGTGAACAAAATCGACAATTCTTTAGCCAGACTCACAAAACATAAAAGGGAGAAGACCCAAATAAATCAGATCATAAATGAAAGAGGAGATATCACAACAGACACCGCAGAAATTCTACATATCATGAGAGGCTTCTATGAACAACTATATGCCACCAAACTAGAGAACCTCGAAGAAATGAATGATTTCCTACATACCTAGCAACTTCCAAAACTTAGTAAAAAGGAAGTAGATAACACGAACAGGCCCATCACAGCTAGTGAATTTGAAACAGTTATCAAAAACATTCCCAAAAATAAAAGTCCTGGACCAGGTGGTTTTACAAATGAATTCTATGAAACCTTCAAAGAAGAACTAACACCTCTACTTTTGAAAGTATTCCAGAAGATTGAAGACACTGGAATACTCCCCGCCAGCTTCTATGAAGCCAGCATCACTCTGATACAAAAATCAGACAGGGACACAACCAAAAAAGAAAACTACAGACCAATATCTCTGATGAGCATAGATGCTAAAATATTGAACAATATTCTAGCGAACTGGATTCAGCAGTATATCAAAAGATTGTTCATCATGACCAAGTGGGGTTTATCCCAGGCATGCAAGGTTGGTTTAATATATGTAAATCAATCAATGTGATCCACCACATCAACAAAAGCAAGACCAAAAAACCACATGGTCATAACAATAGATGCAGAAAAAGATTTTGACAAAATCCATCAGCCCTGTAGGGTCAAAACACTACAAAAAATGGGAATAGATGGAAAATTCCTGAAGATAGTGGAGTCTATATATAGCAAAACTACAGCCAGTATTATACTCAATGGTGAAAAACTGGAAGCATTTGCATTCAGATCAGGTACTAGACAGGGATGCCCACTATCACCATTACTATTCAACATAGTGTTGAAAGTTCTTGCCATAGAAATCAGGCAGGAGCAAGGAATTAAAGGGATACAGATTGGAAGAGAAGAAATCAAACTCTCCCTATTTGCAGATACCATGATAGTATACACAGAAAAACCTAAAAAATCCAGCAAGAAGCTTTTGGAAATAATCAGGCAACACAGTAAGGTGTCAGGCTACAAAATTAACATTCAAAAGTCAGTGGCATTTCTTTATGCAAACACTAAGATAGAATAAATTGAAATCCAAAAATCAATTCCTTTTACTATAGCAACAAAACAATAAAATATCTAGGAGTAAACGTAACCAAAGAAGTGAAAGACTTGTGTACTAAAAATTATGAATCACTACTCAAGGAAATTGAAAAAGACACAAAGAAGTGGAAGGATATGCCATGTTCATGGGTTGGAAGAATTCACATCATCAAAATTAATATACTACCCAGAGCCATCTAGAAATTTAATGCTAGCCCCATGAAGATCCCAAGCACCTTTTTAGGAGAATACAACAAATGCTACAAATGTTTACCTGGAACCCGGAAAGACCTAGAATTGCCAAAAAATCTTGAGAAAAAAGAATAGATTTGGAGGCATTAGAGTCCCAGATCTCAGATTGTATTATAGAGCCACTGTCATCAAAACTGCTTGGTACTGGAACATGAATAGACACACTGACCAGTGGAATAGAACTGAGAGCCCAGAAGTGAGCCCCCACACCTATGGACTTCTAATCTTTGACAAAGGGGCCCAGACTATTATTTGGGGAAAGCAGAGTAAGCAAATGGTGTTAGAAAACATGGGTTGAAACATGCAGAAGAATGAAACTGAACCACTATATGTCACCAAATAGAAAAACATCTTCCAAGTAGATCAAGGACCATCTGGATGTTAGACAGAATATTCACCACAGAAGAGATCCAAAAGGCCAAGAAACACATGAAATAATGCTCCAAGTCTCTGATAGTCATAGAAAGGCAAATAAAGACAACAACAAGATACCACTTCACTCCTGGGAGAATGTCATAGATCTGAAAAGGTAACAGCAGCAAATGCTGGAGAGGATGTGGGGTCAAAGGAACCATCCTATATTGCTGGTGGGAATGTCAATTGGTCCAGCCTCTGTGGAGAACAGTCTGGAGAACTATCAGAAGGCTAGAAATGGACCTGCAATTCCTCTCCTGGGGATATATCCTAAGGAAGTCAAAACACCCCTCCATAAAGATCTGTGTACACATATGTTCTTAGCAGCACAATTTGTAATAGCCAAAACCTGGAAGCAACCCAGGTGTCCAACAACAGATGAGTGGCTGAGCAAGTTGTGGTATATATATATATATATATTACTCAGGTGTGAAAAATGGTGACTTCACCGTTTTCAACTGATCGTGGATGGACCTTGAAAAATTCATGATAAGTGAAATAAATCAGAAACAGAAGGGTGAATATGGGATGATCTCACTATCAGGAAGAAGTTGAAAAACAAGATCAGAAAAGAAAACACAAGTAGAAGCTGAAATGGAATCGGTATATCACACCAAAGTAAAAGACTCTGGGGTGGGTGGGTGGAGAGAATACAGGTCCAAGAAGGATGACAGAGGACCTGGTGGGGGTTGTATTGTTATATGGGAAAATGGGGGATATTATGCATGTAAAACTATTGTATTTACTGTTGAATGTAAAACATTAATTGCCCAATAAAGACATTTAAAAAAGTAAAAAAAAAAAAAGAAAAAAAAGAAGAAGAAAGAAAACTACAAAAAGGAAAAGAAAAGAGAGATGTGTTGATCTATAGATGTCAAGGATTAGCACCAGGCTGTGGTGCATTTGACAGAGAAGAATAGTTACAATACACAAGGACCCACTTCAAGCCCTTGGTGTGTACACACACACACACACACACACACACACACACACACACACACACACCACCTGAAGGGGGAAAGCTCAGAAAAGGAAAAGCAGTGTTGCAGGTGGTTCTTTCTCTCTTCATCTCTGTCTTCTCTCTCAATTTCTTTCTGCCCCCACTCAATAAATAAATAATACAATTTTTAAAAGATGTCCAGAACATGTTCTATAAATAAAGCCAAATAGCCAGAGCTGTGAGCTGTGGGCTCTGTCACAGTCACCTTCATTGGTAAAATTTTGTAGGATCTTCACATCAAGATGCATTGGTGGAGACTCAACTTTATGAGCATATGAATGATTAATAAAAGGAAAAGATAATAGTAGTAAAAAGAATCTCCAGACTGCTTCTCCCAGGGGTTGGACCAACTTCCACCACCCCCCCCCCCCGGCTATAGGAAGGCTTCCCCTCTCCCCATCCCCTTGCCTGCACTTGGTGTTTCTGTCCTTTCTGATGTCTGACATCCTCACAGCTGGCATCTCTTTGTTGTTCTTACTTGCATTTCTCCGATCAGTGACTGAATGTTTATTCACATGTCTATTGGCCCTCGAGATCTCCACCTATTACAAGAATATAAGAAACTGTCCTCATATGCCAATACTGTAAAACATTATTTCTCCCAGGAAAATTGTTTGTGGTGGGGGATGGACTGCAGAGCTGTCTCAGAGGCAGAGCACATGCATGAGCCCCTGAGATTGAGTCCTCAGCATATTGGTTCTAAAAAATACATCAGAAACTTCTGCCTTCAAACAGAGAAATGTCTCATCCCACTGCTGGATGTTTGTACCTGGGATGAAGGTGTTACAGGGCCATGCTCTTTCTAAAAACTATGGCGGGAGCAGGGGGGGTTGGGGGGAGTCCTGTCTTACCTCTATAATTTCTGAACTTCACAAGCAAGCCTAGTTCCTCCTTAGTTTGTGGATTCTGCTGCATTCACCCAGTCTGCCACCATAACCACATGTCCATTTCTCCCTGTGTGACTCTCTCTTTCCCTCTTCTCGGGAGACAAACAACAGACTAGATGATAGCTCCTCTTACCTTGAATGTGTCTGCAAAACCCCAATTTCCAAGTAAGATGACTAGGATTAGTGTTTCCACATGCCTGTTAGCTGGATCCAGTCCCCCAGGAAGTTAGCAGAAAATATCTGGCTATGGTATCACTCTCTAGCAAAAGTAACTCTCTTCCACCCTCACTTATGGACTGCTAGGTCATGCCTCTGGCACAATTTATCCTATGCCATCCTCATTTTTAGGTGACTCTGATCATATGTCCAGGGGCTCTATTCACTGAAAAAGCTGAATACAAAAACATAAGATGCAGACCTGTACACTTGTGTGTATGTGAGTGTCCTGGGTCCAACAAGCTCACAAGTGCCCTGTGGAGAATGATGGTAGGGTAGGCTCTGGGGGTGGCACCGGTGAGAAGACAGGCGTTTTCTGGCCCCACAGAATAGACAGTCTAGTGGGAGGAGGTTTGCACTCAGGATGTGGCTTCCTAAATAACAACCTCTAGCCAGGCCTGAGGACAGAGCCTGGTGATGTGCATGCCTGGGCTCTGGCACCCTCTGGTGACTGTGGCTGTGTCTCTCCTAGTGGGCTGTTCATCACCAATCATGACAAGGGCCACATTGCCACCATGCTCAACTCATGGCCTGAGGATGACATTAAGGTAGGGTTCTTCTCTTCTGTGCTGTTGCTCTGTGCTGGACTGGGTCCTCTCAGCCTGGACCAGAAAGGAAGCCATTGCATCACCAAAAGGAAGAGTCAACAAACTTGTATAAGGCCTGGCTCCCACACCTGTCATAGCTATGCACAGCAATCCTGACAGAGGGAGAGTGGGTCAGAATAAGGCCTCCAGGTATAGCAGGGGCTGAGGATTTGAACCCAGATCCTGGTGCAGGGTAACCTTGGTTTCTCTGAAGGATGATGGCAGATGGGTTTCCTCCACTGAGCCTGCAGCTACCACCACCCAGTAAAGGGGAGTCAAGGGGACAGGGGCCTATGCTGACTTAGGTAGGCTGGCATGCAGAGGAGGACCACTGCAGGAGCACGCCCCCTGTCTTGCAGGCTGTGGTGGTGACAGATGGGGAACGCACCCTTGGCCTGGGGGACCTGGACTGCTACGTCATGGGCATCCAAGTGGGCAAGCTGGTGCTATACACAGTGTCCAGGAGAGTCAACTCACAGCAGTGCCTGCCTGTGATGTTGGATGTGGATACCAAAAACCAGGTAATGACCCCAACCCACGGCACAAGGCCCTGAGGACAGCAGGGATGCTTCTGCCTCAGGGAACCTCCTTTTCATGGACAACACAGGAGGAGAGAGAGAGAGAGATAGAGAGAGAGAGATAGATAGATAGAGAGAGAGAAGTATAGAGACAGAGATGCCAGGTCAGGCAACATACATGTCCTGCAACAAGCAATCACAGAAACCAGAACTCCTTTGTTCTGCACCCTAAAAAGAATTTATGTCCAGGGACCGGGTGGTGGTACACCTGGTTGAGTGCACACGTTACAGTGCTTGAGGACCCAGGTTTGAGCCCCCAGTCCCCACTTGCATACGGAAAGCTTTGCAAGTGGTGAAGCAGTTTTCCAGGTGTCTCTCCTCTCTCCCTTGATATCTCCTCTAACTTCTCAATTTATGGCTATCTCGAGTAAATAAATAATGACAAAAAATAATAATAAAGGAATTTTGTCCCATACTCCCAAAGGGGGGAAATGTTAGAGGAAGATAACCAGAGGAGACTAAACCCCTATTATCCTGGGATCTAAAATGTTTTCACCAACAGTCTTTGTTTCTAAACCATCACTGAGAGAGAAGAGAATCAGGAAAATCAGAGGATGTCAGGTACTGTTTTGCTTATCTGAGAGAGAAGAGGGAAAAGAAGGAAGGGCATTCAGAAGTAGTGATAGGTGTAGCTATGACGTAGAAAGTGAAGACAGAGTCATAGAAATGAATAAAAATGGGCAAAAGAGATAAAAATTCACACACACAGGCAGAGAGAGAGAGAGAGGGAGAGGGAGAGGGAGAGGGACAGGGAGAGGGAGAGGGAGAGGGAGAGGGGCACCAATATATACTCAACCCACACCTACAACCTCAGAACTATGGTGGTTTCTGATGGAGGGGGATGGAAACACAGAACTCTGATGGTAGGGATAGTATAGAATTAGACCCCTATTATCCTATAATTTTGTAGCACACTATTAAGTCACTAATAAGACAAAATTAAAAGGAAGCAGGAGAAAAAGCCAGGCCAAGTAGGACAAGGGCCTGGCCTACATGTGAGTCCCCACACCACACAGGGGTGCTTGGCTTCAGGGAAAATTCAGGTGCCTTGGAGTCTCTCCTCCTCCTCCTCCTCCTCCTCCTCCTCCTCCTCCTCCTCCTCCTCTTCCTCCTCCTTCTCCTCCTCCTCCTCCTCTTCCTCCTCCTCCTCCTGCTCCTCCTCCTCCTCTTTCCTCTCTGTCTCTCACTCTTTCTCTATCTGACAAAGTTGGTGGGGCAATGAAATTGCACATGCCTAAGGCCTGGCTCCAGAAAGCTAGTCATGGAGAACATGAAGAGAAGTGGTGAAAGTAGAATAGTGGTTTCCATTCTAGGCTCTTTTCTTCAGTATTTTTCCACCAAAGTCATCCTACATCCTAAGACCAAAGCTGCTTTTTCCCTGCAAAGCCACTGGAATCCAGCTGTTCTCAAGATCATGTGTATTCTGAGTTCTTTCCCAAGTTAGCTTTTGTCCTACTGTGTCATTGCTTTGTTTGTTTGTCTTTCTGGCTACTTTACCAGGGCACCAATCAGCTATGGCTTATTGGTGATGCTGAGGATTGAACCTGCGACCTTTGAGCCACAGGCATGGGACTTTTTTTTTTATTACCATCAAGTTGTCTCCCTTGCCTCTCTGCTCCAAGGGTGTCATTTGATTGGCTTGGTGAGTGAGAGTTGAGTGTATCCACAGTTCCATAAGGAACTGCCCTCCCACAACTGGACTCAGGAAATTTCTCATCTCCTGGCAAATAGAAACCTGGTTCCAGCACTCAGCATCTACAGATTGGTGTTTATTTTCCATCTCGATTATCTTCTTAGGAAAAATTCTTAGAAATATCAGACTGGGGATATTGTGTAGGTCAACAGAAACACTTTCCTACCTGAGGCTCTGAGGTCAAAGTTTCAACCCCCAATCCCATCATAAACCAGAGCTAAGCAATGTTGAAGGGGAGGGAGAAAGAAAGAAAGAAAGAAAGAAAGAAAGAAAGAAAGAAAGAAAGAAAGAAAGAAAGAAAGAAAAGAAAGATGGAAGAAAGGATGGAAGGAAGGAAGGGGAAGGGAAGGGAAGGGAAGGGAAGGGAAGAAGTAAAGAGACTTAAGAAGAAAGAAAGAAAAAAAAAGAAGTAGGGACCAGAAGATAGTTCACCCAGTATGGCACACATGTTATCATGTGTAAGTAACGACCCAATTTCAAATGCTCATGGTGGTCTTCCAGCTTGGAGGGGAGGAAACTAGGAGCAGTGCCTCAGTGTCTCTCTTCTGTCTGTCTCTCCTCTCTGTCTCCCTCTATGCCTTTCAACCTGTATCTAAAGAGAAATAATTGAGGGTGGGTGGGGCCATGCAGTGGTGTACCTGGTTATGCACACACACTGCAGTGTGCAAGGATGTGGCTTCAAGCCCCTGGTCCCCACCTACAGGGGCAAAATATCACAAGTAGTGAAGGAAAGCTGCATGTGTCTCTCTGCATGTGTATCTTCCCTTCTCTAGCTCCCTCTCCCTTCTCAATTTCTGTCTGTCTCTAACCAATAATAAATAAATAAAGTTATAAATTATAAAAAGCAAGTAAAACATTTGGCTGCTTGAACCAGCAATTTTGTTGTGCAGGCACCGAGTTCCAGGACCAACCCTGTGTCAAAATTTAAACAAAGAAACAAATAACTGAGCTGGCCTGGAGGTGCAGAGGAGCCCCCTAGGCTGGAAGCTTAGCCCCCAGAGCCCTTCAGCACAGACAATCACCTCCCAGCCCCATGTCCATCTTTCCCACTATGCTGGGCTCCTGATTCGCTGGAAGCTTAGCCCCCAGAGCCCTTCAGCACAGACAATCACCTCCCAGCCCCATGTCCATCTTTCCCACTATGCTGGGCTCCTGATTCGTCCGTCAGTCTGTCTGGCTGCCCCAGGAGCTGCTGGGGGACACCCTGTACATCAGCCTGCAGCAGGAGAGTGTGCTTGGGGAGGATTATGACCAGCTGCTGGAGGAGTTCATGCAGGCAGTCACCCACAAGTGAGCAACACAAGCCACTAGGATGGGGTGGGGCAGGAAGTGGCTCCGAGGACAAACTGGGGTAGGGAGAGGGGTGCATGGAAGGCAAGGGAAGAAGACTCTGCCTCACCTCTAAACTCAGAGACAATCAGGACCATCAGTGGTGAGTGTGAGTGGGGTGTGGGGGTGTGTGGTTACTGAGGCCCATGGGGGAGGGAACCCAGCATCTGAAGTCCAAAAAGGAAAACCTACAGGCCTGAGCTGTTCTGACTGGAGGCAGGCTTCAGGATGTTTTGAGTGGAGGGGAAATGTGTCCTTCCCACAGAAGGTTCTAGAATTCAGGATGCCTCACCCCTACCTGAGGGCCAGGCTGTGTGAGTAAGCAGGTCCTGTGGATACTGGCTGTGAGATTGATGAGGGGACATCTCTGCCCTGGAATGAGGGTGCCCTCACTCAGTGGGAGGCCTACCCAGGGGAGCCCAGCTAAGGCCAGTGAGTTCTTCACTCTGTCTTCCCCCAGCAGCCAGACACACACACACACACACACACACACACACACACACACACACACACACACACACACATCTGGTGCCAAAAAGATAGATCCTGCAAAAGGAGCTGAAAATGTCCCTGAAGAGATGAATATGCTGAGGAGCACACAGGAGGCTGAAGCTCAAAGGGGCAGGAGTGTGGTGGATGTATGGAGAAAAGCCAGAGGATTGTCATCCAGGAATGCCCAGAGAGGCTGTCTTCTGGCCTAAATAAGCCAGTGCTGCCCACAGTGCTCTGGCTTCTCTTGGGGCAGAGCCCCCTGACACAGGATGAGGAACTGAATGAACTGCATGTCTCAGTGTCTCTTCAGGGACTCTTCAAGGAGCTGGGAGTAGCTGCAAGTGCTGGGTTCAAGCCCCAGCACCACCTGGGAGCATCACAACATCAGGGGCACTTTATGCCTGGTGCTGTTTCTTTCTGTTTCATGCCCCCACCCCCAACAAAAAATAGACAGTGACCGGGAACTAGGTGTGTTGTCTGGTAGAGTGCATATGTTACGAGGCCAGAGAACCGTGGTTTGAACTGCAGGCCACTTTGTGTGAGCACCTGCAGAGGAGACACTTCCTGTGCAGAGGAGCAGTGCTGTGGAGGTGTCTCCCCACCTCTAGCTCTCTATTCCTTTCGGTATCTCACCCTTTCAACTCATTGCTGGGGCTCAGTGTCTGCACAGCTCCACCGCTCCCAGATGCCATTACTTTCTTTCCTCTAGATAAAGGGTGACTGACAGAGAGATAGAGAGGAAAGACACATAGAGGAGAAGAGAAACCACAGCACTGGTCCACTACTTGTGAAGCCCCCCCAACCCCCATTGACAGGTACCCATGTAGTGGCTGGGGTTCAAACCTAGGACCTCTTGCATAATAGCCTATATTCTCACTGACGTCTAACTCAGATACGGAATGCACTGCCTCGTCCAGTTTGAGGACTTCACCAATGTCACTGCCTTCTGTCTGCTAAACAAGTACCAAGACAAGTACTGCATGTTCAGTGATGACATCCAAGGTATGTTCCGCCCTGAGACTGAGTGGCTGGGACTGGCTCCCTCACACAGGACCACTTGCTGCCAGAGTACCACTGGGGCTCCACTGTCTGGTGATTCAGGCTTCACTGTGACCTGGGAGAGAGTGCTGGGGCTTTGCTAAACCACTGCTCCCTGGTCTAGACCTTGGAGACCATGACCACATCCAGGGAGATGAGTATTACATGACTGCATATATCTGTGACTGTGTACAAGGATGCATGTTCGAGCCTCTGCACACCACATGGGAGCACCTACAAGAGGGAAGCTTCACAAGCAATGGAGCGGTGTTATGTTGTCTCTCCTCTTTCTATCTCTCTCACTTTTAATCTCTCTGTCTCTTGACTTCTATCATATATATATACATATATACATATATATACATATACATACACACACATACACACACATATGTCATGTAGGCATTGAGTCCCAGCAAGAACACTGGTGGCAAAAAAAAAAAATTGAATGAAACATGTAAGGGGCATTCTAAATAATTTAACCAGCAAGTGCTAGCTGGACTAGGACAGAGCACCTTTGTGAGCCACAGTTTCAGCCATTCTCCACAGAAGAAGCTAACAAAGACCTGGGGCAGATATAGTAAATGTTTAAAGCACTAATATATGGGGGTCATATGGTGGCATGGCCAGTAGATCATACAGGTTATCATGCTCAAGGACCTGATCCAAGTTCAAGCCCCCAGTCCTCACCTGCAGTAGGAAGCTTCATGAGCAGTGAAGCATGACAGATGCCTCTCCTTCTCTCTGTCTCAAAGCACTGGATACACTTACAGGGAATTATAAAGTGTAAGCAGTGGGTCCCCTTTGACTTTGAAGACCCTTTGTGGGGACCTAGCAAACACTGTCAAAATCTACAAGGACGTCCTGGGGTGGAAGTCCCCAGCAGGGTCCAGAGAGGGGCTTGAACCCAGGTCTTTAGACATGGTTATGTGTTCACTCTACCATGTGACCCAACTGCTGGTCCCCTTTTCTATTTCTAAGTCCTAACACGTCACCCAAGAGCTCCCCACCCCAATGAAAGTCAGTGTTGAAGAAAAACCCAAACCTTCTGTTGTAGGGTTCAACAAATGTTAATCAGTCTTTGAGGTTTTGGGCTGTAGTGTGGGGGGGTAACTTTTCCCTCCAAGGGAGTCTCAGATGTCACCCCAGGGAGAACACTGGACCAACAGGGTAGACAAAAGGCTGGGGCTGAGGGCTCTGGAAGCCACACACAATGCTGGGGCAAAGTACCAAAGATCAAAGGTTTAGTAGCTGCTCAGAGGTCTAGAAAAAGTTTACTTAGTAACCTGAGGGAGCAAGTTGGGTGTCAGTAGAGCAAAGTGCAAGGTGGCAGTGGATACAATCAGGGTTATTCCTATCACAGGGAGATCAGAGTCTACCCATCAAAGGAGAACATTCCACTCCCAGGAACAAGGCCCAACCTTGGAGGCTGTTCTGCTGACGGTCTTTGGTGCCATCTGGTGGTTAGAGCACAATCCCTCCTCCAGGAGGTAGAAGGCTAGGCTGAAATAGATTCCTGGGCTGAGGAAACTCTGGAAGTCTTCTAGGAAAGACTTGCAGGGACCCAAAAATCACCAGGGTTGGCAGAAGCACATCTGTGGGCTCCATGAGATTCAGCTGAAAGAGGGTTGGGAGGAATACTATTTAAAATGATCTCTGCACCCCTAACTTCACAGCAGCATAGTTTCCTTTTTTTTTCATTGATTTAAGAAAGGAGACATCAACAAAAACATAGGATAGGAGGGGTACAACTCCACACAATTCCCACCACCCGATCTCCATACCCCATCTCCTCCCCAATAGCTTTCCCATTCTCTATCCCTCTGGGAGTATGAACCAGGTTCCATGAGATAGAGCATATGTTCACATGTATCCATAAACTAGGACAAAATATATACCTGAAAGCAGAGGTACACGAGAGTCTGCAGTGAGTACCCCACAACACTTCATCTCCACCATTCCAAACTTTGGGTTCATGATTGTTCAGCAGCATAGTTTCTAAGAGCCCAAACATGGAAGCAACCCAGGTGTCTAACAAAAGGTAAGAGGCTGAGAAATTGTGGTCTATATGCAGAGTGGAATACTACTCAGCTGTTAAAAATGCTGGAGTCGTATGTTTTGCTTCATGTTGAATGGAGTTTAAAAGAAACATGTTAAGTGAGATCACTAACAAAGAAGAGAATGAATACTGAATGATCTTACTCCTGGGGGAAATTAAGAAACAAGGATAGAAAGAGAAAACACAAAGTGAGACTTGCACTGGGTGTTTGCACCAAAACAAAGGAGGAGAAGAGAAGGAGAGGAAGTGACTTTGGGGACCCTGGGCTATGATGCTGAAAGGACCTAAGCTGGGGGTGACAGTGTTTTGCAGACGCTCACCACAGGGAGGTAAGACTTGCACCCATGTGTCAGCAACTACCCTGTAAACCATTACCCCCCCCCAATAAAGTTATTTGGGGGTGAGGATTTTAAAGAGCAAGAGGAAGATGGATGGACTTACTCTATATCCTAGGAGAAGAGGAAAACAGTTGGTGACATACTAAGAGGGCTTTGATAAAATGGTGGGCAAAGGGAACTGGAGAATTCTGGAGGAGGGTCAGCCTATGCAATGTTTACCACCTCTGTAACTGGCCTGAGAGAAAGAGACAGAGATGAGGAGAGACTTACACCATGGCACTTGAATCTTTATCTCATAGACAGGAAGCAGGAGCTTGAACCTGGGTTCTTGCACATGGCAATGTGTGTGCTGTGACAGGTATGCCACCACCTAGCCCCATAAACAAAAAGTTAAGTCCAATGACTACTTCTATTATTTATTTATAAAATAAAATAAATAGAAAAAACATAGGATAAGTGGGGTAAAATTCCACACAATTCCAACTGTCATAGTTCCATATCGCATCCCCTGCCCTGATATCTTTCCTAATCTTTATTCCTCTGGGAGTATGGGCGCAGGATCATTATGGGGTGCAGAAAGTGGGAGGTCTGGTTTCTGTAATTGTTTCTACATTGAACATGGGCATTGGAATGTCAATCCATACTCCCAGCCTGTTTCTATCTTTCCTGGTGGGGCAGGGCTTTGAAGAGTTGGGGTTCCAGGATACATTGGTGAGGTCGTCTTCCCAGGGAAGTCAGGTTGGTATAATGATAACGTCTGCAACTTGGTGTCTGAAATGACTACTTCTGAGTTGTCCTCACCCTTTGTAATAATTGAGTGACTTCTTTCTTTTTAAGGGTCCATAGGCTTTTTGTTGGAATTTGAGGGTCTCTTCTCATTCAGGGAAAGATATATCTATCTTTGTGTCATAAGATCTAAGTGTGAGTTCAGATTTGTGACTCCCTCTCTGGGCCTAGGAAGTTTCTTTGGGTTGAACATGATTTCATGAGCCCAAGAGACTTCCTCCTACTAGGTCCCCAGAAAATCTACATGCTCTGCAAACCAAGCTGTAAATTCATGTTCAAATCTCTTCTCCCCTGTCTGCAGTAGTGTAAGGCCCTGGTGATCCACTGGGAATGAAATGTAGGCCAGAGACTGTGCTTGAGTCCCCCCCCCAAAAAATATCAATGTAATGGGCTGGGGGGGGTCAGGGGTTGTTGCAAGGAAGAAAATCAGCATCCTCTGATCCTGATTTCCTACCTCTCCCAGGAGTGTCTCTCTTCCCTTCTGGTTCCTATTCACTGGTTTTAACATCCACAAGCATATCATTATTTGAACTGGTAGATTAGTGTGTTTGCTTCTAAGTGAAAGTTCACACTGTCTCTGTGCCAGGAGCCATTTCTCTGCTTGATAGATGATAAGCTTTGAGACAATGGAACCCCTCAAGACAAGTGTTAATTCCCCCCTGGGCAGGCCATTTCCCCTCAGGTAAACCATTTATCAGTAATCAAGTGAGTCAACACAAGTGAGTCAACATACAGTTTGGTTTCCACCATTTGTTGCAAGGAACATTCTGGTTTGAAGCTTGCTCCCCCTCCCCCTCCTCCAGCATCCCCTCTCCTTCCCCAAAGACTTATAATGCCTGTGAACACAATAAAATTTTGCAGCTTGATCAGAAACCTGTCTTGCTGTCATTCTTCCGTGTCTCATGTCCCTTTCATTCTAGGTATTTTTGGGTTCCTAGCCCCTGTTCACCACCCTGCTGGTCGGGGCATCTCTGTTTCCCCGCTGGGCTTGTTTCTTGATGTGGAAGCCCTCTAGGTCCTTCTTGATGCAGTTGGTAAGTCTCTGTTTGGGTCTTTGTCTTCTTCTGTTTTGTGTTGTTATTTTGATTTTTGCTTTTGGCAGCAACAAAAAATGCAGTGCTGCTCTGTGCAGTGTTCTGCTGGCATCTGTTTACAGGCACTTAGGTCAATGCCAGAAATGATCCCAGGATGACCGTGGGAGGGCTACACAGCAGCTTCTGTCTTTACATAACAGGTAGTTACTTAGATCTTCCTCGGTCTCTGAAAGCCAGATGGACACACAGGGCACGCCCCCCAACAAAGAAACTGAGCCCACTCTGCTCTGTCACAGGCACAGCCTCCGTGGTGGCCTGGATCCTTGCAGCTCTGCGGGTCACCATAAGCCAGCTCTCTAGCCATGTGTTTATTCTTTCAAGGAGCAGGGGAAGTAGGTGCTGCCAGGAAATGGAGAAGCCTAGAGGCGGTCTGGCATGATGCCTCATCTGGACACTGCGCTTCGTTGCCATGTGCACGGCCACTGCATTGGAGGAACCTCCAGACTTGTGGGCTTTTTGCACCCTCTCTCATTTGAGGATCCCTGTGTCCCCCAGGTGTGGAGGTAGGAGGGCTGGCAGCTGCTTCCCTGGGTCTGAGCCTGTCCTGTGTGGAATCCCCAGGGTGCCCTGGGCATCACTCACCTCCTGGTCATGGCCCTGGAGAAGGAAGGTGTCACTGTGGCTGAGGCCACCAAAAAGATCTGGATGGTGGACTCTAGGGGACTCATTATCAAGTTGTGTTGATCTGAGGGCAAGACTTGGGGTATCATACAGCAGCTGGAGATGGGGTGCTCACCTGTGAGGGGGAAAGCCTGGCAGGCAGGAGAGAGATGAGGAGGATCAGGGCAGGGACTGCTCTTTATTTGAATTGATTTTTCCTACCAGGGTTACCACACTGCTTCACTGTTCCTGATGGCCATTATTAATGCAGAGAAAGGGAGAGAGAGAAACACATAGGGAAAAAAATGAGAGGGAAATAGAGAGAAGGGGAGACTTCTGAAGCACAGGGTGATCCCCCTCAGATGTCACTCAGAGCCTGAATTCAGGTCCCAGATTCCATTAGCTTAGAAAATTAGGGAGAGGGATAGGAGTGACAGATCAAAGGTAAGAGCTGAAAATGTAAAAACCTGGGCTAGGAGGTGGCACACCTGGTAGAGCACACACGTTCCCATTTGTGAGAACCTGGGTTCAAGTGCCTGGTCCTGACCTGAAAAGGAAAAGTTTCCTAAATAGTAGAACAGGCTGAAGATGCCTCTCCTTACTCCCTTTCTATCACTCTCTGTCTCTATAAAAGAAGGGGAGAAAAAAGAAGAAATGTAAAGAAAAGGAGGATGGAAGAAGGAAGGAAACAAAGTGATCACTATGAGTAGTGGAGTTGTGTAAGCACTGAGCTTACACAATAATACTGCTGGCAATAATAATAATAAATTAAAGTATAAGAACCATGGACACCTGCATACAAGAGCCATATATTTCAATGGGCAGGGTGCATGCCTTGCCATGCACTTGAATCACATTCAAACCCTAGCACCACATGGGAGGTTGAAACTGTACTGGGAGAAGCTCTGGTGCTGTGGTGGCTCCCCTTCTGTTTGTGTGTGTTTCTCTCCCTCTCTCTCTCTCTCTCTCTCTCTCTCTCAGTACACAGAGTGCTCTCTGTTGCTCAAATGCAGCAACTCTGCCTAGGTTCCCTGTAGGACCATGTGAAATCTTGGTAGAGTTTAGGGGAGCTCTCCTATCCTTGGATGGAGTTCTGGAAGGACACCCCACTTGTTGGCCTCTCCCGTATAGGGATGAGCTAGGAGGGAAAAGTCTTCCATGACTCAGTTTCCCCCTTGCTAGTCTCTCAAGCCCACATAAAGCAGACAAGCCTCTCACGTTAAGTTTTCCCTGCTAGCAGGCCAAATGGCTGCCTGCTTGAGAGTTCACTCAAAGTTCACTATAGTCCTTCAAAGTTCACGCGTTCACTATAAGTTCACCTTTAGAGAGAGAGAGTTACCTAGAGGGACTCATCTCATAGGTTAAGCTTTGCCAGGCTCCACCATATCCTCACATTTTTTGTATCGTTTTATCTAGTTATTACATTAAGATAGTTAAATATCTGTAAAAGACTCTATTTGTGACAGAGGAATAGTAGTGTACAGGTGAGCAGAATCCTTTTGGGCATAAACCTGAATGATATAACAAAACAGGAAGGGACAAGTAGGGGAGCAGTAACAGCCAGTTTGATGCTAAGGGGAGGCTTGGTGTGCAAAAGGGGCATTTCCTGTCTCTGGGACAGGGCTTAGTAATGAGGTGAGGGGTTCTGCCTCTGGGGACATCTCCTGCCCCTGGGGGACAAGGCTTAGTAATGAGGGGGTGTTTCCTTCCTCAAAGTACAGGACCTGCAGGAGGGAGGGCGTGGCCTGCCAAGAGGAGGAGCTATTTGGTGTTTTATGTCCTCAAGGTAACAGTCTGCAAAGTCCATGAACTACTCTGGGTCAGTCTTTGAAAAACCAGGATCATGAAGGGAAGAAAGCTGCTGTAAAATTGTGTAAAGTGTCCAAAGGGTATACCAGCAAGTCTGATAGAAGTCTCAGTCCAAAGTAGGCGACTAGGGGGAGAATTCCATGGGATGAAATGATGCACGTCTATCTCCGTGGGGTACCTCAGCCACTGGAATTCTGCTTTTCTGTAGAAAGTGGGCTGGAACTGCCAAAACATGATAGACAATGCAGAAGTAGGAAGGGCATACAGGCAGTAAGAAAGTTCTGTCCTTGGAGTCTGTGAATCAGGTTCTGCAGATCATATCAGGTGATATCTTGAGTTTCAGGGGGGGGGTGCCACTGTAGCCATGCCATCTAATGGGTGATGTCAGAGTGTGTAGGGTCCAGATGGTTTTTCCAGGGATCCTGTGAGAGAAACACAAACAATCTGCTTCCTGTGGTTAGCAGGGCATCTGATTTGAATGTTTTATAGAAAAAGAGGTTAGGTGCCTTAGCCAACTGAATATTGGGGGATGTATCTTTCTCTCTTTGTTTGGTTAATTGGGCCTAGGTGTTTGGAGGGCCTTCTCAACAACCATTTGTCTTTGGGGGTAGTAAGGGATGTCTGTGGCATGGGTGATGTTATAAAGGGAAACATCTTTAAATTGTTGGCTGACAAAGGCAGGCCTATAGTGGCAAGACGAGATACACCAGTTAAGTGTAGAAGAATATGTGAATGCTGTTAATTCACATAGGTTGTGTACGGAGGAACTTCTTATAGTTTAATACCTTACCATATGAGCAGATGCTTCTTCATGTGAAGGCTTTGACATAGTTTTAGTCAATTACTTGTGAAAAAAAATAACAAGTTAGAAGTTTACTATAATTGATGATTCAATGACTATAATTGGTTTAACTATATAATTTTGTTTAAAGGTCATCTAATGTGACCGCCTGTAGCAGTCTCTACATCAGGATATTTAGACCAATTTTTGTTAAAATATATATTGCTTTTTTAACCATTTTTACTTTGGACTCTAAACAGACTCAGGTTACTTAGAGAGTTAACACATGTTAGTGACAATGGTTTTTAATATTTTCAGTATCAGATTGATGCCAGATCTGTTGTGGATTAATTTCCACAAGATAGCTTACAGGGCACTTATGGGGGACATCCAACAGCGTCCTGTATTGAGAATTTGTATTTTAGTTTTGGGAATGTATTGTCACGTTAAACATTTAGACTTTTACCTTAAATAGTTAGTTACTTTTAGCAAATTAATTTTGCTTGGCCTTGTAATAATGTAGCTTTAAGGTTACACTTTTAACCATTAAATTAGTGTTTACCAAACTTGAAGCATACCCATAAATATTTAGTTATAACACACAGGAGGAGAAAAACTTTTATTATGAAACCATATCATTTTAAAAACAAATTTAGATCTATCTTTACTCACACAGTTTAAGACTAAACATTTTATATATACACCAAGACTTTTACATAAAAAATCAAAAGAGAAAAAAAATTGGAATGTTTCTGGACTTCTCCAGAAACGTTGGCTGTATCCAGCATTTTTATATAAAGTCAATTAAGTTTTTTAGAGTACTCTGAGAAGGGGTAGGAGAGAGGGCTCTGTGAGCCAGATTTTCCAGATTTCACCATGTTGTATTATGGGTCCTGGGGTGCATCCTGCATCTAGTTGTCTTTTAATATTTCTTGTTCCTCGGGGATAGCAGCGTCATCATGCAGGTATTGTTGGACATTATGGGCAGGGACCCAGACATGTTTGGAGTAATTCTGTGGAAAAACACATGTGAAACCCCTCCTGATGGTCAATAGAGGGTCAGGCCATTTCCAAATTTTATCAAGTGGGTCTTTCCATTTGACCTTAATAGCTGGGAGGGTGGATGGTGTTTGCCAATGAAGAATAATAGGAGGTAGGTCTGAGTTTTTGTAAATATTAAAGAGATTGAATGTAGTTAAGGCTTTTGCTAGCTGGATATTGGGGGGTACATTCATCCTTTATCTTTATTTAATAGAGCCTTAAGGGTTTGATGGGCCCTCTCAACAATGCCTTGTCTCTTTGGATAATAGGGAATGCCTGTGGTATGAGTAATGTTCCATTGGGAACAAAATCTTTAAATTGTTTGCTGGTAAACACATTATCATTGTCATTTTTCAGTTGAAGATGTAAGCCCATTACAACAAAATAGGAGAGCATATGGATTAGAAGCTTTTTTGAGCTTTTTCTCATCTGAGCTGTCGCCCACATAAATTTAGAAAAGGTATTAATTTAGACAAACACATATTTTTGTTTGCCAAAGTTGGGTATTTGGGTAACATTCATTTGCCAGAATCATTGGCTTTTAAGCCTTGGGGTTTAACCCCAAGAGTTTGAATAGCAGGTGTTTTTATGAGACCTGCACAAGAAGAACATGTAGCAAGAATATGTTTCAACGGTGCTAAAGGAACATCAGGAAATCGAGCTCAAATGTCTTTAAGATTAACATGGTCTATGGCCATACCACCCTGAACATGCCCGATCTCGTCTGATCTCAGAAGCTAAGATTAACATGGGTTAGGGAATGAAAGTCAGCAGGATTAGAGACAGAGGCTAGGAGAATTCCTGTGGAGGAGAGGCAGTCAGATGCAGCATTCCCTTCGGATAGGGAACCTGGAAGAGGGCTGTGGGAACGAAGGTATTGAACATACATTGGTTGGGTTCAAGAACAGAGCATAGAAAATTTGAACCGAGAGAGGAAAGTGGGTTGTCATCAATTTTCACATAAGAATGAGCAAGCTATGGAAGTAAGTTAACAGTATACACACTGTCAGAAAAAAGGTTGAAGGATTCTGGTACAGCTTTTAATGCAAGGAAAACAGCATAAAGTTCTCTGTACTGAGGGGAATTATCAGGAAGCTCAGTAAAGAGAGGTTTAGGATATTCCTTGTCTGGGTAATATGTAAGGGAAGCAGCTCCCTTTTATCCACCATCAATGAAGACTGTAGGAGCAGAGGGATGGGATCTAGAGAGAAAAGTTTAGGTACTAGTAGAGGCAAAAGATGTAAAGAAGCTATTAATTTATTAGAAGTTAAATGGTTATCTATTTGTCCTGGAAACCCCACTAAACTTACAGCAAAATGAGAATGGTGATGTATGAGCCACTCTGTATCTGTGAGAGAAAAGTGAAGAATAATTAAATCTGGCTCCCTTCCTACGACTTGAACCGATCTGTTTCTTCCTTGGTGAACCATGAATGCTAATGCATCTATGTCAGTAAGAAGTCTTGGAGCTCCACCTACTGGCATATGAAGTCACTCAAGAACCCCATGGTTCTGCCACAGTTCCCCCACTACTGTGGGGGTGTAGTTAAAGATTAGAAGGTCTACCGGAGAGGAGGGGAAGAATTGAACAAGGTTCATGTCTTGGAGTGCCTGGTTAACCCTTTCCAGTGCCAAGGAGGCTTTGGGAGTTAACATACATTTTGAGGATGGCTCTTTGTTTCCTTTTAACAGGTCAAACAGTGGTTGGAGGCAGCTAGTAGGCAGATAAAGATATTGCATAAGCCAATTTAAATTTCCAAGAAAACTTTGTAAAGAAGCAAGAGTGAGATTAGAAGCAAAGGTAACACAAGATTTTAAAGGATGAATTTGCGTTAGAGAAATTTCTGAGCCTAAGAAAGATATTGGAGGAATTAGCTATTCCTTCTCAGGAGCTACATTAAGGCCACTTTTCTTTAAGGCAAGAATAAGAAAATCATGTAGGGCACAGAGATCTGTTATCTAATTCTCCCCATATTAAGATGCCATCCATGTAGTGAAAAACCTTAAGACCATTATGAATATATGGAAAAAGGGCAGATTCAACAGCCTCTTGACAAATTGTAGGACTATTGGCAGTACCACCCATTCAAATCTATCAGCAGGGCTGCCATTATTAATAGAAAGAACAGAGAAGGCAAAACACTTACAATCTTGTGGGTGCAAGGGAATAGAGAAAAAACAATCTTGTATATCAATAGCCATGATTGTAATTCCCATGGGAATTGCAGAAGCAAAAGGCAAACCATTTGGGGGGAGCCCCAGACTTGCATGGTTTTATTTAACACACAGATCTTGGAAGAAGTGCCATTTTATGAGTGTTTTTTAATCACAAAGACAGGAGTATCCCACGGGCTTCGGGAATGACGAATGTGTACCAAGGAAAACTACTCTCAGACCAGCTCTTTTAAAATTTCTAGTTTATCCCTAGGCAAAGGCCACTGTTCCACTCCGACAGGCTCATTAGAAAGCCAGTCTAAGCAGGAAGTTTGGTTACGAACAGTGGCAGTTAGTATTGGGGTTGCTGGTTAGATCTAGAAGTCTCACAGGAGGGGGTGTTGCACTCTGAAGAGGCATCTGTGGATATTATAACATCAAAAGATTCCAGAAGATCTCTGCCAAGTATGTTGTTGCTAATATCAGCTACCAAAGTGTGGAAGTGTCCAGTAGTCCCTTCCAGGTCTTCCCACATAAGCGAATCTCGTGTGAGAAAGGCTTGGGTCAACCCTCCAACTCCGTGTAAATGGGGCCCTGGGAGGAGTTACAAATTCTGGGGAACCTCTGCTTGCCTTAAAAACATCTTTTCTGCCCCCGTGTCAATCAAACATTTAAAAGGAATATTGCCAATCCTTACTATCATAGTAGGGTGACCTCATTCTAAAACAGAAGTGGTCCACAAAATTTCAGGGTCTGAATTTGAACCACTCAGTGGCATGCCATTTTTATGAAACTTGGACCAACAATCTCTCCTCCAGTGAAAACCTTTCTGGCATCTAGGACAAGGTGTTCATGGCCTCTGGCTCTCTGAATGGAGGCGTGGTTGTCCTGACTGGAGGCGGAGTCACGGCTTATCTGGACATTGGTTATGCCAATGCCCTTGGTGACCTCACTGAAAGCAGGCCCCATTTTGCTTATGTGGGGTTGCTGCATAATCCTGTGTCATAATGGGTGCCCCATAAGAGCCTGGTCTATGTTCCTGTGTTGCTAAAATCCAATTATCTGGCTTTTGGTGTTTAAGACTGAGGCATGCCTGATGGAATTCTGGTAGCATTCCATCCCAGACAATAGAACACAGGAGGAGCAAACGGGCTTCTGGATTATAAATCTTTCTAAGCTTGACCACACTCTGGCAATGAAGTTAGCTAAGGATTCATGGGTTTCTTAGCGAAGGGAGAAAATGTGGACTGAGGCTGCTCCTTTGGGTTGGGTTAACCTCTCCCATGCTTGTGATGCGCAGATGCATACCTATTCAAAATAACCAACTGGAAACTTGGCTTCTGCCTGCTGAATTCTGGTTTCAAACTCTCCTTCTCCAAACAGTGCATCAAAATTCCACTCCAGCTGCTTCTGACTATTTCTCTGGGATTGCTTTGAGCATTCACCATGAAAACATGCCTCCCATTGCAGGTAGAGGGGGTCAGGGAGTGTAGCATGAGCTATGTCCCTCCAATCTTGGGGGTTATTAAGGTGCTAGAGAAAGCCTTATAAAATGGAGTTGGTCCATGGGAAATGAATGCCGTCATCCTTACGTGCCTGTCTGAGCTCCCTAAGTTCTTTGGAGGAGTATGGATGTCATACCTTAGGGTTTTGTCTATTGGGGTCCACATTTACCAGGAAGGTGTGGACTTTTTTTGATAACGAGGTAGCAGCGGGGGGTGGAGTCATGGACGTGTAAGCTGCAGGAGGAGCAGCAATAACAGCAGCAGCCAGAGAAACAGAACACGTGTCTGCCAAAATGGATCTCTTGGGGCAAAATGCAGAGGGTTTAGGCAGGGCAATATATATATTTGGGATATATATATATATATATATCCCAAAAGCTGCAAACATAACCAAGTAGTATCCACAGTGCAGCCCCAAGTAAAACATCTCCAAGATAGAAAGCCTGTCCCATGAGAAAAGTAGAGGGTTTGGGAAGCCTTTTCCTGAAATGGAATGAATCCCATGGCAGAGAGGAACATGGGGCTGCAGAGAGTCAAGCGGCTGTGTACTTACCTGCATCCAGGCAGGTCAAGCCCCACGTTGGGTGCCAGGTGTCAGGTTGTGCCTCGGAGAACAAAGAGAGGAGATCCAGAGCGAAGAGGGAACACAAATCTTTATTCACATGGGCACCTCAGAGTTGGGTGACAGTGCTGTGGTTCGGGCTATGGAGAGGTAGCAAAAATGGCCGCCTCCCAGACCACCCTCCCTTGCATCTAATCACCTAAGTGAAAAAATGGGCAAAAGAGACGAGGGGTGGAAGGAGAAGGGCTTTATAGGGCAACAACCAGGAGTGACGTGTCGGGACAGGATTGGTTGAAAAAGGCACCCAGAGAACGTCCCAACTCTTGCGGGAGCTGGCACTGCCAGCTTGGAAGATGTGACTGCATCTGCATAATTCCCCAGCTAGGGCTGTGAGGTTGAGGGTGTACTAGGGGTAGGGACTAGGCGGAGAGAGGGTGGACTAATTGGAGGGTGTTTGATGGATGGTGTGGAGTGGACTGGTGGATGTAGGGGTTTAGGCAAACACACCACATCCAGTCTTAGGTTGGGTGCCTTGTCCCCAGCTGCCCTGAGGGTGTATGGGGAGGGTGGAAGGATGGTGGTTGGGGTGGGGGATGTTGAATGGGGTAAAGTGTGTTGGGGTGCTGAAAGGGGTAGAGACAGGTCAATGTGGGCAGGGGTGGGATTTTGGGTTGCTTAGTGGGGTTCCTCCTCTTTGGTTGGGTGCCCCCTCCCTCAAGCACCCAGTCCACCTTCAACCAACCCCCCAGCACCTGCTACCAGGGCAACTGGAAAGGAGGCACAGGCGATAGTGAGAGGCCTTCCTCAAAACAGTGAAAAGAAGACAAGGACAGTGAACCCTCCCCCCCCGCAGTACCTGCTCCCCTTTCTCCTTACCTGCCCTTCTCCTCTCACTCACTGCCGCAAATGATGGTCCCTCCTTGGGAGAGGGGGAGGAAATGCCTTCCAACAAAATCAGAACATCTCCGTTAGAATAGATTATATCCCAGTGGGAAAGATAGTATGGTGGCTCTGCTAAAGACTTGCATGTCTGAGACTCTGAGGTCTCAGGTTCAATCATCTGTATCATCATTAGCCAGAGTGAAGGATGAGTAGAGAGAGGAAGAAGAGTAGAAGAGCAGGAATGTGGGGTGAACTGAGGGGTGGGCAGGCCAGCCGTGCAGAAGGCGCAGCCCTGCCTGCCATGTCTGCTGCCCTGTTCCCAGCAGCCGAGCAGCGAGGAGGGAGCCCGCGCCCAAAGCCCCGCACCATATGAGAGAGAGCCGGCTCCAGCGGGAGGGCGGCAGGCAGAAACCAGAGTGTGTCCCAGAGATAAATGTTCCAGAAACAGAGAAACAGTCTCATGAACAAACGGCAGAGGCCTTTGGAGTCCTCTTCACAGCAGAAAAGCAGCCCATAGTGGATAGGTAGCCAAATCTTCACTTATCTGGGGGATGGGCAGGTCAGAACCCACGTTGGGTGCCATTATGTCGTCTGGCATGAATCCCTGTAAACCCCCAGATCAGAGTGGAAGAAACGAGGAGAACTTGCAACTTGCAACTCCAGAGGGCAATTACTTGTCAAAAGCTTGGGTATCTTCATCCCACTGCTGCTTCAGCACAACATCTTTATCCCATTCTTTCTGTAGGCTGAAATTGATTTTATTCCTTCTATCCTGTTCTGCACATCTTTCTGCTAAATGCCTGGAGGGAAGGCAAGAGTCTGACTCCATCCACTGCCACCACTGCCCCCCAAGTCCTCTCTCCTTTGGATTCAGTGAGAAATCTGGTTTTGCCCTCACTCTTTGAAATAAGAGGTAAAGAAAAGGCCAGGTGGTGGTGCACCTAGTTAAAGGCACACATTACAATGTTCAAGGACCCAGGTTCAAACTTCATGTCCCCAGCTTCAAGAAGGAAGTGCATCAGGTTTCTCTCTGCTTCTCACCCTATCTCTATACAAGACAAATAATTTTTTCAACAAAAAAAGGAAAAAAAAAGTGTCAATGACATGAGCAGAAACAGTGAACTCTAGCTCTCTCATAACTGAATGGTCCAGGTCTGCTTGCTTTCAGCCAAATCCCTCTTCTGGTCAATCAATTACCACTCAAAACTGTTCATTTCCTTTAACTGATTTAAAATCTCATGTCATAGGGTGACATGTGATATGTGACAGACTCAGAGTGTGACTGGGGAGAATGAGATGAGAACCAGGGTGGGTTGAGCTAGGGCCAGTCATGAACTCTCAAGGTGTCCACCCATGTTTCTACTACAGTGTTAAGGGGGAGGGGTAGGAGAAGGAGGGGAAGGAGGAAAGGGTTATGGTAGGGAAGGAAGGACCACACCCCTTACTGTTCTTGGTTTTTCAGTAGCATGTGTTTGTCTTGTTGCTGACTTTCAATGTGGCTCGGGATAATTTTTCTTTTGTCTCCTACAGTGGCTTCTACCTGTTCTTTCATACAGTTTATTCTTCACTGCTGCTTTCTCTTTCTTCCAAATGATGGTGTAGGTGCCCATGGGCTTATTGATAGGCAGACTTTAAGTTCTGTGTTTCAGCTGGAACAGAGAGTCATTGTGAAGGCTGCAGCTTTGGGCTACAGTGACAGACAGAAGTTGTATTTCTTTTTTTTTTCTTTCCTATGGGGTGTGTGTGTGTATGTGTGAGCAATCAAACCCCAGGGCAACAGGTGTGCAATCACAGAGTCTTTCACTACTAAGCTCTCCCGTTGGCCAAAAACCCTGCATGGTGAACAAAGGCAATACAGTGGACTATCTATCATGTCCAGAGAGTTGTCAGGTTAACTAGATAATGGTTTGAAAAGAGGACTATTTAGGCAGATACAAAAAGAAGGTATAGTGACTAAAAACATAAAAATGGTGGTGAAGCATGTTCACTACCATGTGAAATGAGGCTTCTAGAACCTTCTGCACCTACAGTCCACCTGAGGTTCTTCCTCATGTGGGGACCTCAGTTCTGGGGGTATGGGGAGGGGCCCAAGATTCTATGGAATAAGCTCCCACCCAGAGAGGAAGTGTCACTTTTGAAAGGCCACTGGTATCCCTTCAATATGCCCTCCAGAGAGTGGGCTCAAACATTCCAAGACAGGATTATATTCAATATAAAGGCAGAAACAACTATTACATAAAGGTGGCATTATGGTTCTTGTGTGCTCTCCTAGCTTCTGCAATGCTGAGCTAATAGGCTGAATTCATTTTTAAAATATTTATTTATTTTTTATCAATGAGAAAGAGAGAGAGAAAAAGGACCAAACATCACTCTGATACATGTGCTGCCAGGGTTTGAACTCAGGATCACATGCTTGTGAATCAGTGTTTGTTCACTACGCCACCTCCTGGACCACTAGGCCACACTCTTCATAAAATGTTCCTTTTTGGCATTTAGTCTCAAATTTGCAAGGAAAAAGAAAATAAATTTTAAAAGGCTGGAAATGTAATTCTGTTCATGCAGAACACTAATTTTCTAATCTTCCTCTCTACAAAGACTACATTTCATAGGAGTCCAAATTATGAGCTTTTATTTATTTTTTTTTAATTTTTTTTTTAGCTGAGGAGAGGTTTTTCAGTCAAGGCCTTTATTTTTCAAACCCAAGGTCTGGCCCAAGCAAGCCAAGCAGAATGGAACCTGAAAATGTGTGACTGTCTATGTTCTTCCCTGCACTCATGCAATACAATAGAGTAAACCCTCCATTCATCCTCCAAACCCCTCGCCAATGCATTTATATAAGCTGTGAGGAGATCAGAAAGTAGCTTCAGCTCTAAAATGTAGTGCACCAAACAAGAACTTAGTCTGATCCTGAAAACTTGTCCATGACCCAAACTTCATTCTCACATGAAATGCCTGATTTGACACACTGCCAGGCAGACATGCACAGGACATCTGCAGTGGCCTTGTCTTGTCTGCTGCCCCCACTGCACCACCTCTCAATAAAAGCATTGCACTACTTGGTTATTGAACACTGCTTCCTTCTCCTTATGAATCTGTTATCTCCATAGAATCTGCTCATCCTCTATTTTTTGTTTGTCCACACTGTAATACACTGTTCACCTTGTCGTACTACATGCAGAGATAGTATATTTCCTACAGTGACACCATGTGTCTGTTCCTATCTTTTGCTTTTTTACCTTCACACTTCTTCTTGTGCTCCCCCAAGAATGGATTTCTCAAGAAGTTTGTTTCATTAAAGGAGGTATCAACAGCAATCAGCAAGATGGGTGTGATAGTCTGGGCTCCTTGGTTTGTGGGAGTGGCCACAATTTTGCTTGATGTGCAGTGTCTACATCAACTCAGAATCCTTGTTCTCACAGCTGTCCTCTGGGGATGTGGCAGATAGATAGTAGAATCACAGGTCTTTGCTAAGCTTAATAAGTGTCTAGAATATCTGCTTGACTAGGCCGGAATCATTAACATATTAGAAGCACTCTCCTTGTAAGAAAACACAGATCACCCCTTTCTCTGCCACCAGAAGGTCTACTTCAGGACAGTTTTGAAGAGCCACCTTGGCATGTGAGGAGATTTGTTGCAGGAGGGAAGCCAGGGAAGCTGTGGTGGAGTCCATGGCTATCTGGAGCTTGTCTTGAAGTGTTGGGCTTTTATGAGACTGTTATCCAAGGCCCCTCTGACCACAAATGTAAGGTTAGAGATATGTAAGGTTGTTTTAGGGTAAGCATCAGAGACCACCTGAGGCCAGTTCAGTGAAATTTGAGTCTTTTTAAAAAATATTTATTTATTTATTTATTTATTCCCTTTTGTTGCTCTTTTTTATTGTTGCAGCTATTATTATTGCTGATATTGATGTCATCATTGCTGGGTAGGACAGAGAAAAGTGGAGAGAAGACAGAGAGGAGGAGAGAAAGACAGACACCTGCAGACCTGCTTCACCGCCTGTGAAGTGACTTCCCTGCAGGTGGAGAGCCGGGGTTCGAGCCAGGATCCTTCCACCAGTCCTTGCACTTTGTACCTTGTGTGCTTAACCCACAGTGCTACCGCCCAACTCCCAGAAATTTGAGAGTCTTTATTGTATGAACAACTAAAATTACTGCTCACAGTGCTGTCTGGATCTTAGTGTAGGACAACCATTTATAGAGGCAGGTGCAGGAAGCAAGCTAGGTTACAGAAGCCCAACATGTGGTGGTTAGGGCAGTCTGTTGCTGCAGTCAGGACAACTTGTTATGGAAACAATCAACAATTAATAATTTCAGAACACTAGTATCTACTTTTTGTTGGCAAGTAAAGTGGTTGACCAGGTTCAGGTTAAGTCAAGATGGAGTCCGTTACGTTAAGGAAGTGTGGATCGTGCCACATTCCCCACTGGTTTTTGGAGATGATACCTAAAATCTTTGGCCTACCTTGAAGATTGTCTTTGCCTGGTTTGCCTTTTGGTTTGATATTTTCAGTAATATTATCCAATGATATAATTCTGGGTTTTAACTTGAATTCAATTCTAGTAGTGGGCCAAAATGTTTGTCTATTCACTGGACCTGAATAGGGCACTAGGAGAATTCTCAGTTCTGAGCAGCACCCCAGTCAGCCTGATAAATCTGAAATAAACCTGCTTGTCTTCCTGGAGTGAGTGTCTGTACTTGGTTATGTAGAAGTCACAGATTACTATCCAAAGTTTCATTGTTGGTTTTTAACTTGAATTCAATTATAGGAATGTGTCAAAATGTTGTTCACTGGATCTGAATATGACATTAGGAGAATACTCATTTCTGAGCAGCACCCCAGCCAGCCTGATAATTCTGAAATAAATCCATCTCCCAGAAGGGAAAGTCTGGTCTTGGTTATGCAGAAGTCAAAGCCTTATACCCATTCTCCTTTTGGCCTGAGTCTGACTGTGACTTGCCTCTTCTAAACTGAGGTCTGAAAAGGTACTCTTATGCAGGGTGGATGGGGTTGACTTTGGGTTTTGGTATTAGTTTGAACGTCCTTTTTCTAGTTCTGTCACCAGATCCAGTACAGTGGTGTCAGAGTGGTATGTACTTGGCAGAGAACTTTAGAGGCCAGTGTTGATAGCCTCATGGAACCTGTGGGGCATTGCACTCAGCTAGGGAAGAAGGGAACACTGTTTGGACATTTCTTTGAAGCTTCTGTGTTCATTATACTTACATCCACAGTTTGAGGTTTCTGGAGACTAAGGAGAGAGGAGAGTTACACCTGGTCTATAGACCATGACCCAGGTGACTCACATGCTCTCTGGAAGCAATGCTACTGGAAGGATTTCTTGTTGGGTGCTCAGTAAATAAAGCCTTGAGCTTAACATCCAATAAAGAATGTTCTCCCTACTCTTTTCCCTGATCCAGCATTCTAGTCCTTTTTCCAACTATGACACAAAATCACTAGATAGCCTGGGTCCACCTGCATATTAGATGTCTGTCTCAGGCAGAAATTCCTTCTATCTCCTTCCAAGATGGGTCAGAGAAGGTAGGTCCATTATGTTACAGAAATGATTCTCAAAGTGCAAGACTTGAGACAGTATTTGGTGCATTAGAGGACTTTATTACACTGGTGTATAAGAGACTCCAGTTCCCTCTGAGAAGTTCTCTCCGCAATTTTGAAAAGCACACAGTTTTATTGAGGTCCCCCTCAGCAGTGGGTGTGTTGGGAGCAGTTTTCTATCACTATTACAAAGTACGCAGAAATAGACAAAGGAAATCTTTCTGGTTATTGCTATACACCTTCCTTATCTGTGGTGTGGGTAAAGAAAGGGAAGAACTAGTGTCTGGCATGCATCAGTCTAGAGACAGCTCTATTTACTCCCTATTCATCAGTTTACCTTTAGCACTGCTGTCGGGGCCCATTGGCTTAGCAATGTGGAGGGGAGGGAGGAAGGGATAACAACTACAGCCACTGTTTTAATTGCCAGTAGAGCAAGCACAAAGGAAATGCAGTCTGAGGCTATGTCTCCATATCAGAGAGGAAAGGCACTTCTTCACCAGGCACATAGATTAAAATATCCATATGGGGTAAATCAGGAGAGTATGCACTCTGTGTTCTTCTATTTCCCATAATAATTATTTTTAATAGCTACATCATAACATCATATATATATATATCACAACTTTCTCAGCCAACCATCTGTTGTTAGCACCTGGGTTGCTTCCAGGTTTCAGCTACTATGAATTATTATTAGCTATTTGGCAAACGCTAGAAGAAGAAGAAGCTATTATGAATTGTTCTGCTGAGCATAGGTGTACACATATCTTTTTGGTTGGGTGTTATGGAGTCCTTAGGGTATATCCCTATGAGAGGAATTACTGGGTCATAAGGAAGGTACATGTCTAACCTTGTAAGAGTTTTCCAGACAGCTCTCCACAGAGGGTGGACCAGTTTACATTCCCAACAGCAGTATAGGAGGTCTCCTTTGTCTGCAAAATCTCTCTAGCATTTGTTGCTGCTGTTCTTTTGGATATATGCCATTTTTACAGGGGTGAGGTGGTATCTCAGTGTTGTCTTTATTTGCATTTCTCTGATAATCAGTGACCTGGAACAATTTTTCATATGTTTGCTAACCTTTTATCTCTTCTGTAGTGAATATTATGTTCTTGTCCTCTGCTCATTTTTGGATGGCCTCATTTGCTAACACATTTCTAATAATGACTTGTTCTTTGAAATATTAAATCTCCTAAAAGCTTAGACCAAGGAGTACAGAGACAACTGTTTGCATTAATTTCTAAGATAGGGTTTTTATAAAAACAGCATAAAAGAACATAACTTATGGTGAGGTTTTCTATGATATAGCAAAATTTAACAATGGGATTCTCAAAGTTAACCCAATTGCCAAATAATTTGGTTAGAGCAATCTATTGCCTTCTTAAACCCTAAGACATCAGGAACTTTACCTTTTCCCTATAAAGCTAGTATTTCTTTCAGTCCTGGAACCTTAAGGGTGGGGCTCACTTTCCAGCATGCTTCTCTCAAGTCATATCAACTGATACTGCATATACCTAATCAATGCAACCAGTACCACCTCGGCATGTTTCACTTCAGATTGTGTTCAGAGGCGTCAGGCGTTGAATGTCAACTCTTTAGCTTCATTGCCTTTCCTAGCTCATCAGTCTCCTTAATTCCATTTCAGGTGGTGCACTTCTTAAAAAAGTCTCAAAACCTAGATATAGACCAGGGCTCATGAGATAGGGCATTTATACACATGTATTCATAAACTCAGGGAGAATAAATACCTCTAAGCAAAGGTGCACAATTTGCAGTGAGTCTATAAATGCAACAAAGTAGAATAATTAAAAAGACACCATAAATTACCTAATCAAATAGTTTCTACTTAGACCTAGATACCCTCTTCACCTATTTCTTATTACACTTCCCTCCATCACTCCAAAGCTAACCTTGTCAAAATAAGAACTGTTGGTATGTTTCTAATTCTGCTTCTAAAAACCCCTTCTGTTTCATTTGGTTTAATCCCCCCTGCTTAACACTATTCCATTTACATAACTAAGCACCAGCATGCCTGCATAGCATGGGTTTAATCCCCACTGGTTCATGATGTCTTTTTGCTGTGCCCCCTATTGTAGTTCACCCTGATTTGCACCAGTCACTTTTTGCTCCACCCTCTCTAGGACACATCCTGTTTCTGCCCTACTTGGTGAGGATATATAGGATTGTGTTTTTAGTTTAGTTTAGTTTAGCTTGGCTTAGATTGTGCTGTGTTCCGGTGAATAAAGAGATACTGCCTACAGCCCAGCCATGAGTCCCTGGTAGTTTGTCTCCCGCCAGCGAAGCTCAGCCCGACAAAGGACTACTAAAGCTTAAAAAGGGCAAGAGACTGGCATACTTTAATGATGACTCTTTAGTCACTACCAGGCCACCCCATCACATCCCAGGGAGTCCTGGGATTCCCACAGAGACACGGTGGACCTAGACCTCTAAGAGATACATGTCACCACTGCCACTGAGCATCTCCATCAGGACCAACATAATGGACCCCTTTGTGGGCCTCTTATGTTGAGGACCTTGCCCTCAAGGTGAATCAACAATGGAAGGACTGTTTAATTATCCAAAGGGAGGTTGGATAACTTACTCTACCTACCAGCCGAGGAAGATAGGTCCTGAAATTAGTGCAGCTTAGAGTGTTTCTAGTAGTGACCACAGAATGTGAGCTCAGACCTACAAGGATGCAGAGGTTACATAGGCTCCTGTGATGAATATGGGCCCCATATCAAACCAGTGGGGTTTACAGTTAACAATGTTTATATAATTTTCCCCTATTTGGGAGCTACTCTCTTCCCTGTTCCAGCTTTCCAGTCTTTTTTGCAACTATGATACCATCTCCCAAGACAATAATTTGGGTCCACCTGCATATTAGATGTCAGGCTCAGGCAAAAACTAGTAAATAAAATAGACCTACCTGCTTTTTCCAAAACAGAGACCCCAAGTGTTCATCTGCAATATTCTTGTCTTTAGGTTCATGATTAGTCAAAAATTTGATCTTCTTTATATCTTAACTCTTTTTCAGCTACCAAGTTCCAGATTGTCGTGAACATAGACCAAAAAAATGACCCTGATATTAATTAATTAAATAGGAGAAAGAATTCTGCCAGTGGAGACCAAGGCTGTTTTTTTATAGGTGCTGCAGTACTCATTTAGTAACACTAGATGGGGCGGCTCTAACACCACATTACACTTTAACATCACACTCTTACATTAAGTTATTGAAATGCAGTCTATAAATCTTAATAATATTCTGACATCAAATTCTTATATTGCAATTATTTATCCCAAATACCTCCTCAGTATAAGACAGGTAGGTGCGCAGGTAAGGTCACAACAAATTATGTCCTCAGGTTGACAAAGCTGGTCCAGGCAGAGTTCTGGTTCGGATGGGTCCTGGTTCTGGTCCACATCTGATCTGGTCTGGTTTTGGTCATGATCTGGTCCATTTCTGGTCCAGGGAGCTGGTCCGAGTCCTTTACTGGTTTGGTTCGGGAATCTGCAGACACCTCCGTGACTGACGTCAGTGTGTTGATTGCCACGGGATATGCTGGATGGGGGCTTCTGAATTTACAGACTACCATGCAGTTCAAAAGTTGCCATCATGTTCAAAAGTCTGGGGCTTTTTGTTCCTGAGCTAGGCTGGAGTGTGGATTAGGTCATTTCCAGTCAATGAAAATTGGGGGCTTCCTGACATGTACGTCTAACTTTATCAGGCTATACAGATGTAGCGCTTGCCCTGCACAGGACTATATCTTATGCTGGCGTAAGGGGCATTTGAGAGAACTCAGGGGCCGCATAGGGCTTGCCCTGCACAAGACTATCTTATGCTGGCCTGCAGGGGGGCATTTCAAAGAACAACAGGGGCTATAAGGCTTGCCCTACATGGGCCATTATCTTATGCTGGTGCAGGAGCATTTCAGGGCATTTGTCCTGCATAGGACTGGATGAATCAACATGCCAATGCCCAGTTTCAGCAGGGAACCAATTACAGAAGCCAGACATTGACCTTCTGCACCCCATATCCCTGGGTCCATATCCCCAGAGGGATAAAGAATAGGAAAGCTGAAAAGTGTTCTGGCTAACTTTAAAAAAATAAATAAATAAATAATAAAAAAGAGCACTGAGAGTTTAGACCAATATTCCTAGTTCTAGATTGACTTCTTCACTTGACCCAGCAGGAGCACCACCTGGAGGACACCCATCACTCAGTCTCATAAATATCCATCAGGGCTGAATAGGGCGGCCCTGAGCAGAACAAGGGGCGGCGCCTAGAAACCCATCCCAGGCCACATCCTCCTGGTCTGAGAGCGCAACCCTGAGGGGGCGTGGCCCGACGGGGCGTGGCCTGGATCAGCGCCCACGCGAGAACTCAACTGGCGCCTGCGCACCTGCCAGAGACTCTTCCACTAACAGGATGGGGGAGGCCAGTCCGGCTTCCTCTAGCTGTTCAATGCTGGTCTCAGTTTAAAAAAGTTGGTCTGTGAACGTCCCTGTGCATAACGTGAGGGCTTTAACTCCAGCTTGGAAGATTAGGAGCCACGTGGTCATAGTCTGCTGCCAAGGCCGAGTGGGCTGGTCCACGGCCCAGACTCCAGCATCTTAGACCGCGGAGGTGTGGGCAGTGTTCCTGCAGCGTTTGCGCAGGAGCTGGGGTTGAGGGGAGACCCTCGGAACTGCCTCTACTGTCCAAGCACCGGTGGGCCCTGCGAGGCAAGGCGCTGCCTTCAGAGCCCGGCAATCACTCTCAGTTGTGGACGGGACACATGAGGGCGGGCGCCCTGCGCCCCTTTGTCAGCAGTGTGGCGGCCGCACTCCCGCCCACTGAACATGGGAGCCCTTTGCCACAGTGGTGGCAGCAGGGGAACATGTCTGAGAGGGAGGCTGCTGAGAAGGCAGGAAGCTACATACCTGCCACCAAGAAGCAGAAGCTGAGCAGAGAGGAGAACAGCAACCCGCACCTGTCTGGGGATGAGATTGTGAGTGTGGCGCGGGGGCTGGGAGCTCCGGGCTCTGGGTGCCCTCTACTCCCATCCCGCTGGCAGCAGGGAGTCTGAGCAAGGACTCATGGCTTCTAGAGGTTCTGAGTTTTTATAGACTTATCTCCCTTTCCCTGTCTTCCCTTCCCCTTCTTTCACCACCCGTGGTCACGTTAAAAACAACATTGATAATTTTCTAAAACGTTAAAAGTTCCATTAATGAGACTGGAGCAGGAACCTGGCTTGTGCGGAGTGGGGGATTAAACCTGTGACCTTGCATTTTCAAAGCCCACACCCTGCCTGCTGTGCTTCCTCTCCAATCTCCAAATTCGAATCTATTACTGTTGTGATTATGGTGACTATTACTAAATTTTTAAAGCTCTGCCATGAACCTTAGTGAATCATCTAGGCCTGTATTGACTGACTGTGTTGAGGCAGTCACGAGACATGGAATAATAATAACAGGTTGGCATTATTAGGGCAAGGGAGACCTGCATAATGGTTCTGCACAATCACTTTTCTGCCTGAGGCTGCAGAGTTCCAAATTCACCCCCCAGCACTGCCAGCCGCCTGTGCTGAGCCATACTCTGATAAAAAGGAAAGGAAAAAAAAATGAATGTTACCATTAAACCCGGTTTCATGGTGAAGTTTCTATCCAGTGATGTCCTCAAACTGTCTCAGTGATGGTATGTTCAGTGATGATATGATATGGTATGTTCAGTGATGATATGTTCAAAGTTGCTCTTCTAAAATATGAAGCCTCTTCTGATAGACTGCAAGATCATAGCTTAAACTGGTTTGTCACAGAAGGCTGGTGTAAGTCTCTCAGGGTGTGTGGTGTTTGTTTGTGTTGGACCCGTGCTAGGAGTAAGGTTGCATCTTACACATCTAGTCCCTAGAGTCTCCATCACTGAAATACACTGGCACAGACACAGCCTTTGCAAGTTAGGCCTTGACTTTCAAAGTATACAAGATAGTGGGGGCTTGTCTGTGGGATTTGTACTTGAAATTTCTGGAGACTGCATTTTACATCATTTTTCCTTTCCTGCTTGTGTTCCCAATCTTACTCTGTATTGGGAGTTTACACTTTGTAAAATATTTATTTTTTCCCTTTTGTTGCCCTTGTTTAATTGTTGTAGTTATTATTGATATCATTGTTGTTGGATAGGACAGAAAGAGAAATGGAGAGAGGAGGGGAAGACAGAGGAGGGAGAGAAAGAAACCTGCAGTCCTGCTTCACTGCTTGTGAAGCGACTCCCCTTTGGGAGGGGAAGCAGGGGCTTGAACTGGGATCCTTACAGCAGTCCTTGTGTTTTGCATCACCAGGAGTTGACATTTTTGACCTCCTTTATTCCCGTCCTTTGAAAATGTTTTATTCTCTTAAATTTGTTAGGCAGGTTTTTCTCAGTGAATAGAAGCTGGGACTGGATACAGTTATTAGGTTAGAAGTCCCACATATAGGGAGTCGGGGGTATCAAAGCAGGTTAGCAGCAGGTTAAGTGCAATTTGTGAAGTGGAAAATTCCTGTACCTCCCGTTTATGAAAACGGGGCTGGACAAGAAACCACACTAAGATATAAGCCACTTGTTGTTTGTCTTAAAAGAAATAGCTAGCTTAACTGCAAACCCAAGTCCTTGAAACCCAACCGCTTGCTCAAGGTCGAGGGAGCTGATAGCCAGGCGGTCTTAGCTGATAATGGGAAAGTGTGGCAACCCTATTTTGCATAAAGGTTTGAAATTAAACAATTCCTGTAGGCTGCTTAGTGTGTTGCAATGTCTGAAATGATTGGATCCCCCATTTCCAGTAAATTGTTATTGAGTGTGTTGTGGAATCCTCATTTTGCATATTTCCCCACCCAGAATGCACTCTAGAATCCTATAAATTGTGTGGCTTGAGTTCTGTTTGGGGTCGAGCCTTGGTGGACTGCTGGCAGTCCCCCGCTCATCCCAGATTCGAATCTGTAATAAACATCTTTGCTTCCCTGCAGCGGATGGTGGTCTGGTTTTTACTCGCTAAAATGTTTTATTCTCTTAAATTTTTTTAGGCATGTTTTTCGCAGTGAATAGAAGCTGGGATACAGTTATTAGGTTAGAATTCCCACAGATAGGGAGTCAGGGGTATCGAAGCAGGTTAGCAGCAGGTTAAGTGCAAGTGAGTTTGAAACCTGCAGCCCTCCCCAGCAAAAGATCAGTTATGTGAAATAAGCCAGAATATTAAAGAGACTGGCCACATGAGGCCACATAGAGGTAGTATCATTCCGACCATTCTCACTGGGGGTGCTTTCCTTGTATTTTTTGCTGATATGTCAAGTCACCAATTCTAGAATGCACTTGGGACTTTAATGCTTAGAGAACTTTACTGTTTGTAGTGTCCAGTTTCTTCTTTTTTTCTTCTTGTGATAAAGGGTAAGTGACAGAGAATGAGATAGACTGTGACACCACTCTACCACTTGGCAAACTCCCCCCCCATCCACCCAAGATGTTCCCATGTAGCGACTTGTGCTGGCACCCTGGTAAGTCACCTGATGTCCCCAACCTGCCCCTTTTTTCTTTTCTCTAGATGATAGGTGAGAGATAAGAGATAGAGAGACAGGAGAGACCCCACAGCACATCTCCAATACTCCTGAAGCCCCACCCCCACCCCACAAGCTGTCTTCTATGGTGGCCTGGGACTCAGACCCAGGGTCTTAGACATGGTAGCCTGTACACTGCACAAGTGAGCCACCTGCTGGCACCAGCTGGTATGCTTTTTAATCTTTATTTGGAAACAAAAAAGTCTGTTTCTTAGAAAATGCTTTTTCTTTTTAGATCAGTCGGGCTATCCAGTAAAAGTAATTTGCTACTAAAAAAGATTGTTAACACTTGGTGGATTTTTTTCCCTAAACTTATTCCTTGCAGGATGATGCTGTCAGTGTAGAAAGTGGTACAAATACGGAAAGCTTCAATACACCTACAAATACCCTGAATACACCTGGAAGGAAAAGCTGGGGGAAGGGAAATGGAAGTCAAAGAAGTGTAAATGCTCCTTCAACTGTGTAAATAGTCTCAAGGTACGTGCTGAACACTCAGCATTACAGTTACTTTGCAGTGGAAAGCATCTTTAAAAAACTGTTGAGTTTAGAATAATTCCAATTTACATTACTCTCAAGTTTTCTGTTTTGTAGTTGAGATGCATAGTCATTTTGTATTGCTTAACTTTTTGCTTTGCTTTGTTTTAAATGGGTAATACTTGGCACAGCAGACTATTTTGTCTATGTTTTTATTCAAATTAGCTATTGTGGGAAATGTTACTCTTTTGATAAAATCTTAAAAATATATAAGGAGCACTTGTTTCTAAAAATAGTTGGCCAATTAACTTTAAGTCTGTATGAATCGAATGAAATTTCTGTGCAGTTCATACATATATGTTTTGTTTGTTGCTTGTGATTGCTTTCAAAGAAAAGGGTATAAATGTGGGCTGGGGAGATAGCGTAATAGTTATGCAAAAGAGACTTTCATGTCTGAGGCTCCAAAGATCTCAAGTTCACTCTCCAGCACCACTATAAGCCAGAGCTGAGCAGAAGTAAAAACAAGTGGGGGGGGGTGAGAGTGTGTGTGTAAGGAAAGGGTATAAATGTAGTACATTTTTGATTGTTGAGTATTTGGGGAAAACAGACTTGGTTACATAAGTAGTTACACCCTCAGGGGAGACTGGTGGTGGCACACCTGATTTCGTGCCCATTATCTCCAAGTGCAAGTGCGAGGACCCAGGTTTATGCCCACATTCCCCACCTGCAGGGGTACAATTCCACACAGTTCCCACCACCAGAACTACGTATCCCATTCCCTCCCTTGAAGACTTCCCTATTGTTTATCTCTCTGGTAATATGGACCCAGGATCATTATGAGGTGTAGAACGTGGAAAGTTTGGCTTCTGTATTGCTTCTCAAGGGCAGAGATTCATACTCCCAACCTGTCACGAGACAGATTTTTATATTTTATTATTTCGGTGGGGAGTAGATAGCATAATGGTTATGCAAAGAGACTCTCATGACTGAGGCTCTGAAGTCCTAGGTTCAGTCCCCTGCACTACTATAAGCCAGAGCTAATCAGTGTTCTGTTTTTTTTTTAATATATATATTTATTTATATATAGTTGTTTTTTTATTTGCTTATTTTTGACCTGAGAACCCCAAAGTTCCCAGGTCCCCAGTACAGTCTCCAAAACCATCGTAAACCAGAGCTGAGCAGTGCTCTGGTCTTTCTCTCTGTATCTCTCTCATTACAATAAATAAAATATTAAAAGAGAAAGGGAGAACAGTGACTTGTCATTCAGTTGTTTCTGACTGGCTCTAGTTGGAAAGTATTGAGAATACAGCAAGGGCCAGTATGCTGTAGCCTTGGGTGATGGCCACTTGATTTGTTCAATAGTTATTAATCTTTGTGAAAGTTGGGAAGAGATCAGAGCACTGCCTGATTCCGGCATATGGTGGTGTCTTGGAGTGAAGCTGAACCTTAGGGGTTTCAGTCATACAAGCTTGTTGTGCTGCTTGCAGGGCTGCCTCTCTGGCCCTGGCCACTGTTTGGGTAAATAAACTTCATAGGTACACAGGCAGTGTCTCGCTGTCACTGCAGAGTTGAGTAGTGAAGCAAGAAGCCAAACAGTAAGAAATATTGAGTGGAAGGCATTGCTTTTGTTTATCACATGCTGTAGATTTTTTTCTTTTTGCCTCTGGGGTCATCACTGGGACTTAGTTCCTGCATTACAAATCCAAATCCATTGCTCCTGGTGGCCATCTTTGTTCCATTGTTGTTGCTATTGTTATTGTTGTTGCTTTGGATAGGACAGGAAATTGAGAGGGGGAGAGAAAGATACCTGCAGACCTGCTTTGCCCTTTGTGAAGCAACCCTCCCTGCAGGTGGAAGTCTGGGGCTTGAACCGGGATTCTTAAGTCAGTCTTCATACTTTGCACTCTGTGCGCTTAACCCTGTGTGCCACCCCACCCCCCCGTAGCCTTTTGATGAAAAGACTTGTTTAAATCTGATGGTGTAAAGATGAATGAGAACTTCTGTGTCAGAAACTTTTATCAGTTCTTGAGAACCTCCACGTGCTGAATTATAACCCTTTTACTTTTCGAAAACAGTTACTTCTTAACTGACATATCTTAGGCTGATGAAAATGTTTACACTTGTGGGTGGACATATGATAGCAATACCAGCCATCTTCTGCTGGCTGTGGCTGGATCTAGAGGCATAATTAAGATTATTAATCCCATAACAATGTAATGCATAAAGGTAGGTTTCTGGTTCAGTTGTAGTGCAATTGAACTCCCTCCCTCTCTCATCAAGTAAGCTTACTTGGTCATGCACTTGACCTCAGTTTGAGCCTGGCCCCCATAGTACTGAAGGAAGCATCAGTGCTATGATAGCTTTCCTGAATGAGGAGAAATACTTCTGAGGTAGTACTCAGGGGTGCACTGAGAGGGGTGAGGGGGAGAATTGGGGAGATGAGAGAGGGAAGAAGTTCAATTGCACTACAACTGAACCAGAAACCTACCTTTATGCATTATACTCCATTACTTTTCCTGCAACCCAAGACATAATACAGGTTTGTGTGTTAAGGAACGGGGCTTAAGTTATTTATTATTAATAGTTGGTTACAAGTTTATAAGATATACACTTTATAGTTCCATACCATCTCCACCCTTCCACCTCCCAAAAATAACCACTGTAGTTTTCATAATTCTTAACAGTTTCCTTGCTTCTGTTTAGTTTGGATTCCCCCCCCCTTTGCCAAGTTCATGTAAATCAGTTCTCTAAATTCCACATGAGTGAAACTATCTGGTAGTTTTCTTTCATCTGTTTACCTATTTCACTAAGCATAATCACCTTCAGTTCCATCCATTTGTCCCAAAGGACACAATATCATCTTTTTAACTGCACAGTAGTATTCCATAGAATATATATGTTATGGGGGTCGGTGGCGCAGTGGGTTAAGCGCACGTGGCGCAAAGCGCAAGGACCAGCATAAGGATCCCGGTTGGAGCCCCCGGCTCCCCACCTGCAGGGAAGTCGCTTCACAGGCGGTGAAGCAGGTCTGCAGGTGTCTGTCTTTCTCTCCCCCTCTCTGTCTTCCCCTCCTCTCTCCATTTCTCTCTGTCCTATTCAACAACGAATAGGGTCAACAATGGCAATAGTAATAACCACAACGAGGCTATAACAAGAAGGGAAACAAAAAGGGTAAAAAATGGCCTCCAGGAGCAGTGGATTCATGGTGCAGGCACAGAGCCAGCAATAATCCTGAAGGGGAAAAAAAAAGAATATATATGTCATAACTTCTTTGGTCAATCATCTGATGATGGTCATCCAGACTGCTTCCACTCTGGCTATTGTGAATAACGCAGCATTGAACATAGAGGTGCATATGTCCCTTCTAATTACTGCTTGAGTGGGATGCCTTTTCATTCTGATAGGAGAGACACCACAGCACCAGAGCTACTTTTTCCATAGTACCCACCATATAGTGCTGGGATTCAGATTGGGGCATTGTGCTATGTGATGAACTCTCTCTTGTTCCCTCATAATATAATTGTAAATACTGAGTGTGTCCTACCTACCTACCAGAGCACTGCTCAACTATGGCTTATGGTAGTGCTGGCGATTGAGCCTGGGACCTTGGAGACTCAGGCAGGAAATTGTTTTTGCAGAACCACTGTGCAGTCTCCCCTTCCTCTGAGTTAATTCCTCTTCACTGAAATATGTACAATTTTTCCTACTTGGGTGTTCTGACTCATTTGTTATCACAGTACCTCCCTGACTGGGTGGCTTCAGGTTTGTTTGAAAGTGAAATGACAGAGCTAGTAATGAGAAGAATCCCCCCTTCAACTTAAATTTTTTCTGCCATTTCTCCTCGTATGGGGTTTTTCTCTCTCTCTTCCCTCCTTGGAGCTTCATGTGGCCCAAGCATAATTCCGAGATGGGTGTAATGTACCCACTCCACATTTACAATGCTTAGATTTATCCAGGTAGTTTCACCCCACAGTGAAGTGAGCACTTGATTTTATCACTACCATATAATTGTTGTTTATAGCCTCTGGTGGTTTGTGAATTCCTTATGTAAGTGAACAAACAAATGAATGTGGCTATTTCATTCTTCTGTATTTTGTTTTATTTTTTAACTTTTATTTACAAAAAGGAAACACCAAAACCACAGGATAAGAAGGGTACAACTCCACAAACTTTTCACCACCAGAACTGTGTGTCCCATCCACTCCTTTGATAGCTTCTTATTCTTTATCTTTCTGGGAATATCTACTCAGGGTCATGGGGTCCAGAAGGTGGAAGGTCTGGCTTCTATAATTGCTTCCCTGCTGAACATGGGCATTGTCAGGTCGATCCATACTCCCAGGCTATCTCTCTCTTTCGCTAGTGAGGTAGGGTTCTGGGGAAGTGGGGCTCCAGGACACATTGATGGGGTCATCTGTCCAGGGAAGTCTGGTTGACATCATGTTAGCATCTAGAACCTGGTGGCTGAAAAAAGAGTTAATATATAAAGCCAAACAAGTTGTTGACTAATCATGAACGTAAAGGCTGTAATAGTGCAGATTAAGGGTTTAGGGGGGGTGGTCTCTGTTTTGTAGATAGCTAGTAGGCCTATTTTAGTTATATTCCAAAGGCCCATGACTATACTAGTTTTATTTTTGTTTTTTTCTGAGCCTGACATCTGATATGAAAGTGGATCTAAGTTACTGTCTGGAGAGATGATGTCACAGCTGGAAGGACCAGAAAGCTGTATCAGGGAAGAGAGTAGTTCCCAAATATGGGAAAGGTATATAAATATTGTTGACTGTAAACCTCATCAATTTGATCTGATCCTGGGCCTATATTCAGCTTAGGAGCCTATGCATCCCTATGGATCTGAGTTTACATTCTGTGGTCATGAGTAGGAATGTTTCAAGCTGCCCCAATTTCAGGACCCATCTTCCTCAGGTGCAGCATAGAGTATTTTGTCCATCCTCCATTCAGAGGATGGAACATTCTCTACTGCTTTTGATCTACATTGAGGGCAAGGTCCTATGGGGACCCACAGAGGGGTCTATTGTGTTGTTCCTCATAGAGATGACTAGTAGCAATGGCAAAAGGGATCTGTTCGAGACCTAAGCACATCATGTATGTTTGGTATACTCTGGACTCCCTGACTAGGGCCCCAGCTGATGGGGTGGCCTGATAGTGACTAAAGAATAAACATCAAAGTATGCCAGTCTCTTACCTTTTTAATTTTTTTATATTTATTTATTTTCCCTATTGTTGCCCTTGTTTTTTCATTGTTCCTGTAGTTATTATTGTTGTCGTCGTGGCTGGATAGAACAGAGATAAATGGAGAGAGGAGGGGAAGACAGAGAGAGGGGAGAGAAAGACCTGCTTCACCGCCTGTGAAGTGACTCCCCTGCAGGTGAGGAGATGGGGCCTCTAACCAGGATCCTATGGCAGTCCTTGCACTGTGTCTTGCTTTTATCCAGCTTTTGTAGTCCTTACTTTGATAAGGTTAGCTTTGGAGTGACTGAGGGAAGTATAATAGGAAGTAGGTGAGGAGGGTATCTAACTCTTAAGTAGACACTGTTTCATTAAAGGAACTTTATGGTGTCTCCTTAGGTCTTTCTACTTGCTTGCTGCATATACTGACTCACTACAGACTATTGTGCCCTTTTGCTTTCAGGTATATAGTCTGCCCTAATTTATGGATACACATGAATATAGGCCCTATCTCATGGGACCAGAGCACTGCTCAGCTCTGGCTTATGGTGATGCTGAGGGTTGAACCTGGGACCTTTAGTGCCTCAGACCAGAAAGTCTTTTTGCATAAGTATTATGCCATCTCCCCAACCTAATACCTTTGTCTTTTACTATAGTAACCTCTACAGCCTTTCCATACTTAGAAAAAAGCTCTTTTTAATAGATGAGTCATGGGTGACTAGGTATAAAGGTGTGAGTTGGATGCTTACACTATATGTGAGGTCAGCCCACTATTCTGTTCTTCAGAAGTTCATGAGTGCTCATCTCAATTGAATCTCAGTTCATTAGTCGGGTGGTAACGCAATGGGTTAAGCACACGTGGTGCAAAGCACAAGGACAGTGTAAAGATACCGGTTTGAGTCCACGTCTTCCCATCTGCGGCGGGGGGGGGGGGGGAGGGTGTGCTTCACAAGTGATGAATTGGGTCTGCAGGTGTCTTATCTTTCTCTTCCCCTCTCTATCTTCCCCTCTCCTCTCCATTTCTCTCTGTCCTATCCAACAACAATGATATCAACAATAACAACAATAATAACTACAACAATAAAAGAATGGCAACAAAATGGAATGAATAAATAAATAAATATTAAAAAGAAGAATCTCAGTTTGTTTCCCTCACTTCAGGTAACTGCCATGGCATGAACTTTGTAGTGGAAATCAGGTTCCAGAGAACAGAAGATAGATACAGCAGCAGGGCTTCTTCCTGGATGCCTATGAGTTTCTTCAGCTGGAATTTATTGCTTAGTTGAAACTTTATACTAAGATAAGCATTTGGTGTTATGAACTTACCTTTAGCCTCTTGTTATATTTGTCTTATTGATTTCTAGTTTGATTCCATTGTGGTCAGAATATATTTTATGATTTTCTTTATTTTGCTTTTCAAATACTAACATGAGAGAGATTCAGGGCACCACTCTGACATGTGATGTTAGGAGTAAAACTTGGGGCCTCCTGCTAAATTTTAAGTCTACCCCTCTAGTGTTGAGATATTATTTAACATACTTTTCTAGCTACTAATCAGAAATGCTGTATGAACTAAACAGCATTTTGGAAACCAGTTTTTTTTAATGATGTGAACAATGTAAAAAGATGATAAGAATATGTGTCATCTTGTCAACATTGGGTTGTCAGAAACATGATGCATTTTTACATAGGAAAAAATATGTCATGACATTTCCCAAACCCAATAGCATAAAACTACATACAACTTTGTAAATGTGAACATAGCCTCTCTATTTTGATTTCAGGGTGCTGGGCAGTGGCACACCTAGTTAAGTGAATACATTACCATGCATGCTTCCATGGTTCACTAGTGGTGAAGCAGGTCTGCATATGTCTCTCTCTGTCTCTTTCTCCAGGGTTATCACTGGTGTTGAGTGGCTGGCAATACAAATCCACTGCTTGTGGCGGCCATATTTTTTTCATTTTATTGAATAGGACAGAGAGAAATTGAGAAAGGAACGGAGACAGAGAAAGAAGACACCAGGGCCAGGAAGTGACACATCTGGTTAATTAAGCACACACATTACAGTGTACAAGGACATGGGTTCAAGCCCTTGGTCCCCACCTGCAAGGGAAAATCTTCACAGGTAATGTAACAGTGCTGCAGGTATCTCTGTCTCTCTCCCTCTCTATTTCCTCCTCCCCTCTCAATGTCTCTCTGTCTTTCCAATAATAATAAATAATAATATTTAATTAAAAAAATGAGAGATAGACACCTAGAGGCCTACTTCACCACTTGTGAAGTATTCCCCTGTGGGGGTTGGGGTGGGCACTCAGACCTTAGGAGGGAGTCCTTGTACATTTTACTAGTATGCTTAACAGGGTGTACCAATGTCTTTCTCCCTCTCTATCTCTTCCTCCCTTCAATTTCTATCTGCCATGTCAAATAAGTTAAAAGAAAAGAAAAGAAAAAAAGGGAATGAAGAAGGAAGGAATATGAAAAATAGCCTCCAGGAGTGCTGGCTTTGTCATGTAGACACCTAGCCCCAGTGATAACCCTGGTGGCAATAAACATAAAATAAAAAGTGCAGATTTCTGCCTCCCTTAACTTTTATCAAAACACTCCAGGACATAACTAGGTAACTGGAGCATATAGATGAACTCTGTAAAATAAACAGATTAATTGAAACTAGAGTCTATCATATTCCATGGTGGCAAGGCAGTTTATCCAAAGCATACATTAACTGTGCATGTAAAGCAGTCACAGAGGGAATTATTTTGCTTTTAAATCTAATACATCTAAAGAACAGTATATTAGATAATTTAGTGTGAATTTTAGAAAAAAATGTAATAATGAAAGTAAACTAGTGTGTTATTAAAAAAAATATTTACTGTAGAGAGAAGAGAGCACCAGAGTTTGGTCACTGTGGCACACGCTGTTGCTGAAGGTCAAACTTGGGGACATTGTGCTTTTGAGCCCAGTTTTTTTTATCTACTGTACCACTTCCCAGGTTACAACAACCTACACTTGTAAAAATATTTGATTTGGGGGCCATGCGGTGGCACAACTGGGTTAAGTGTTCACATTATATTCCTAAAGGTGCCAGGGTCAGGGTTCCTGGTCCCCACCTGCAGGAGGAAAGCTTCACAAGTAGTGACACAGGCTGCAGGTGTCTCTCTGTTTCCTTCCCTCTTTTTTTTTTTGCCTCCAGGTTTATTGTTGGGGCTCAGTGCCCACACTATAAATCCACTAGTCCTGGAGGCTATTTTTCCCCATTTGTTGCCCTTGTTGTTTATCGTTGTCATTTTTATTATTATTGTTGCTATCATTGTTGTTGGATTGGACAAAGAGAAATCAAGAAAGGAGGGGGAGACAGAAAAGGAGAAAAATATAGACACTTGCAGACCTGCTTCACCTCTTGTGAAGCAGTTCCCCTGCAGGTGGGGGTTGGGGTCTTCGAACCATGATCTTTATGTGCTTTGCGCCATGTGCACTTAACTCATTGTGCTACTGCCCCACCCCCTCTTTCCCTCTTTATCCCCTTTCAGTTTCTCTGTCTGCATTCAATAATAAATAAATAAAAGTTTGAAAAGGATTTATAAAATTATTTAATTGATTTCTTAATACAAGGTAATGGTGGGGTGGGGAGATCCAGGGCATCCTATTGTTTCTGAGTGACGTTTCAGTGTCTCAGCAGATTATGGTCAGAATACAAATAGTAGAGCTGTCTTCACAAACTCTTGAGTTCAGTTTAGCTACTACATTGTCATCATCATTTCCATGACCAAGAGCTTTCACTGACTTTACCCTGTTCTGGAAGTTAACCATATACTCTTAGGCTTGCAGCTTCATCTCCACTGTGCATATGGCATCAGCTTTGTCACCCCAGTGGTCTGGAACACCAACCTGTGTAACATGTGAGGTGTTTCTCCAGGTCCTCTGATGTGACATCTCTTTATACCATCAAAACACATTGCTTCTAATCATACACTTCTTAACAATTAATTTCCCTCGCACACTCCTGACTGTCCTCTGCAAACATTAGTTCTCTCTCTCTCTCTCTCTCTCTCTTTGCCTCTTTGCTTTTATTCTTGGGCATGGTATTGGCAGTCACATCACAGTCTGCTTACATTCTTCCTGATTTTGGCAGCGAGACGGTCATTGCTTTCAGAAATGACTACAAGTCTCTTGATCATTTTTCTTTGCTGAGACTTTAAATAAATTTAAGTATTCATAATAATCTTAAGATGACTAACCAGTTGCCCAGATGAAGTGAATTTCCTGGAGTTACAAATGCAGTGAGCTTTTGGGTGGGAAAAGATGAAAGTAGTGAAGTAGCAGGGCCCATATTGAAGAACCATGCATTCTCAGACAGAATTTATGATTTTCTTTTTCCTATAAAACACTGGAAGTGTATGGACACCAAAGAGCCTATAACTGAAGGTAATTTTTGTCTGGCAGAGACACAATTGTGATTTCCAAAATAAATATCCCATACAATGTAATGCTTTTGTGTTATCAAATTCTTTTGCTAATCAGACCTCTTATCCTCAAGTGTGGATACTGAATCAGCATAAATGAATATATGTCACTGTCACTTGGTAGGTGGGTTACCGTGTTACATGAATTGTCAGTTCTAAAATGACGATGAGAAAAGCAACTTTTTATTGTTGTATAAAATGACAATGGGAAAAGCAACTTTTTAATTGTTGTCGTTGTTGTTGTTATTAATGTTGTCATTGTTACATAGGACAGAGAGAAATGGAGAAAGGAGGAAAAGAGAAAGACAGACACCTGCAGACCTGCTTCAACGCCTATGTAGCTACTTCACTACAAGTGGGGAGCCCAGGGCTTCAATCAGGAACCTAACATGGTCCGTGCACTTAGCACATTAATTAATAGCAATAAAAAGGGACAGTGGCAACATTACTGTAATAAAAGCTGTGTTTCTCTGCCATCAGATACCATGTAATTACTTATCACAATTGGCCATGGGGTAGCAGATTACTGGAAAGCAAAATTTCAAATGAGATTTTATAGTTCATTTATAGTGGTTCTTGCTCCCATTTACAAATCAGAAGTAAATAATGCAATAGAATGAAAATATAGTCATTTTAAAAGGTGACTTTTCTAAAAGTAGAAAGGTGTCTTAGGACAACTTGGCTACTCAGTGGCCTTACTTTGATAGTTTGTTTTTTTAAAAAAATAGGTTTATACATTGGGCAGTTGGGTTGGCAAACTCTATGTTTGGGATTTAGAAGTTGAAGATCCTCACAAAGCTAAGTAAGTATTTAGAAATTCCTGTTTATAATTTCTGCCCTTTTCTCTAAAATGGTTTTATCACTTTAGAGATTCTTACATCATTCCAGAGTTATTTTGATGTACCTATTTATTTTTTTCCAAAACACTGCTTAGCTCTGGCTTATGGTGGTGCTGGGGTTTGAACCCTGGGGTCTTGGAGCCTCAGGCATGAAAATCTTTCATATAACCACTATGCTGTCTCCCCAGCCCTACTTTTTTGTTTGTTTATTGTTTTTCAGGAGTATAGTGAAGGCAACTTAGTTCTCTATGTAAGTTACACAGTACATCTTAAATTTAAAATTGCTCATTTTGCACAGAAGTATTTGTGTGAAGTCTTTTGTTTGAATGACTTCTACATGAGGTGGAACATTGTTCACTGTCTCATTCACTGTTTTAAGTGAGTTAGACGTAAATGAATGAGACATGACAGCATTCTGCATGGATAGTATTTAACCTGTTGTCATGTTTTCTCCCTAGATGTACAACATTGAGTCATCATAAATGTGGTGCTGCTATTCGTCAAACCAGCTTTAGCAGAGACAGCAGCTTTCTCATAGCTGTTTGTGATGATGCCGGTATTTGGCGATGGGACTGACTTTGATAAAGTACCATTTCCTAATCAGAATTAGGGTGTGTTTTCTGTGTACAGTAGAACTAATGTATCTTTCTAGTAAGGTTCTTAGAGCCATTAAAGCTATCAGCATTCAGTCAGGCTGAGCTGAATGTGGTGATGTTTACACTGTTCACAAATTTGTACTGTTTCCTACTCAGACACTACTGCTTTTAATAAAAAAAATTTTTTTTTGTAAAATTGTGTTACTCTAGCTTATTTTCATTGAGATAAAAAGAACTTGTTTAAAGTAATAAAATATGCCTTACCTTTTTGTAATAATTTTTATTTTTGTAGTCCTTTTTCCTGGAAAAAGAAATGCAATGTAGTAAATATAAGCTCCAGAGTGGGACGTAAATTTGGGTTCTGCCAGTCCAAATAAAGGTTGGATCATTTACTTCTAAAAATCAAAACAAAACAAAAAACAAATGAGATTTTGCTGCTGCTATGTGCTGACCTTGGATAAGTATCTTAGAATTTGTTCCAGTTTCCTTATGTATAAAACAGGTATAATCAGCTTCATAGGGTTATTATACCAATCCAGTCAGCTAACACATGTAAAGTAATTGGAACACAGCCTACACTAAACCGTAAATACATATTTTAAGTTTATTGTAAAAAAATAGCTTTAAAATTCTGTCAGCAGGGCTGTACTACTCTGACCTGTTTTCAAATAGACTCATCACCAAAGCTTCCTCCAATGCAGAGGGAGCTGGTCTTGAAACTAGGTTCCAGGCATATCAGAACATCCCAGTAATGATCTATTTTTATTTGTTTGTTTATTTATTCATTTATTTATTTATTTTAATCAGAGAACTGATCAGCTCTGGCTTTTGGTAGTGTGGGAGATTGAACCTGGGACTTTGGAGCCTGAGGCATGACCATTATGATCTTTGCGTAACTATTATGCTATCTCACCCTACCCACACCACACTATTAAAGTGAGATATTTTGATGTCCTGCAAATTGTTTTGTTTTCATATATATATATATATATACATATATATATACATATTTCAAAATTTAAAATATATGTGCATATATATGTGTGTGCATACATATATACAAACATGTATATGTATGTATATATTTGTATATGTATATTCATGTATATACATATATATGCATATTCTTTATTAATGTTCCCTGAGGAATAAACTCTGGGCTGTGAGAGTACTGAGCAAACTCCCAAGCCTATTTTTTCTTTCTGTTTGTCTAGAGAGACACCTAGCACCATGCCACCATTCATGGAGCTCTCCCGCCACTCCTCCCACTCTCCATGTGCTCTCTGGTAGTCCTGTTTCATACCTGGTTTGAACCCAGGAACTCACACCCAATAAGCTCATCTATTTCATGAGCTATCTCCTGACTACAGTTGGATACAGAATAATTAAGAAACTGTTTTTCAGTATGTAAAATATTGCCATAGGACTTTTAGTGGGCATATTTTCCCCTTTTGTTGCCCTTTTTGTTGTTTTTATTGTTGTAGTTATTCTTCTTCTCGTCCATATTGGATAGGACAGAGAGAAATGGAGAGAGGAGGGGAAGACAGAGTGGGGGAGAGAAAGAGCTACCTGCAGACCTGCTTCAGTGCCTGTGAAGTATCTCCCATGCAGGTGGAGAGCCAGGGGCTCAAACCAGGATTCTTATGCTGGTCATTGTGCTTTGCACCACATGTGCTTAACCTACTGTGCCCAACTCCCTGTATTTTTCTCTCATTAAAATAAAATAAAATATTTTAAAATTGAAGTGATATTATGAACATTCCCCATTACCTAACATCACAAAAACTTTTCTCCATTATCTTAGTTCAGGAGAATGCTAAACTCTCAGCCATGCAAGTTAGACTGTGACTGTGGTATGCAATATATCGGCAATTTAAGTATATGGTAGAGAACTTTTGTGTGTGTGTGTGAGAAGGATAGCCGGGAGAGAGAGAGAACCAGCTACTGCTCTGATACATGTGCTACCAGGACAAACTCACGGCCTAATGCTTGAGAGTCTAACAGTTTATTCGTTGTGCCACATCCCAGAACTGGTACACAGACAATTAACAAGTTAATTGTCTGACAAATAACAAGTTATAACTACTCACAAGATAAATAATTAGTTAGAATTATAATTACAGGGGCTTGGCTGTGGTGCACCTGGTTGAATGCACATGTGCAAGGACCCATATTCAAGCCCCTGCTCCCCACCTGCAGGGGGAAAGTTCACAATTGATGAAGCTGTTCTGCAGGTGTGTCCTCTTCTCTCCCTCTCCGCTCTCCACTTCTCTTAGTCTCTATTCAATAATGAAAAATAAAGTATTGTACAGTACCCAGTATCTTGTATATAGCTGTGCTATTGGATGTTTCTGATCTACTTGGTCTAGGCTTTTGAGAGAGTCCACATATCAAATACACAGCCTATATATTTAAAAGATTCAGTTTGTGTTTTGAAAAACTTTGAGACATACAATGGATTTTCCCCCTCTCATATTAATTAGTGATTTATATGTCTACATTTTGCTAGGAGTGTACATAAACACCAAAAGACTGTGACCCATCCCTACCACCCACTCCCACCCCCCACTGGCCCAGGAAGCTGCATGTCTACCCCTCACTCACTACCTTCTGCAACCCGCAATGACCCTGGGTCCATGCTCCCAGAGGGATAGAGAATAAGAAAGCTATCAGGGGAGGGGGTGGCATATGGAGATTGGGTGGTGGGAATTGTGTGGAATTGTACCCCTCCTACCCTATGGTTTTGTGAATTAATCCTATCTTAAATAAAAATTAATTAATTAAAAAAATAAAGTATTTTACAATATGAGGTATAGGGTAGGGGTAAATAGCATAATGATTATGCAAAGAAACTCTCATGCCTGAGGTCCCTGTGGAAAACAGACTAAACGTTGCTCACAAAATGAAAAATAGAACTACTTCCAAATAGACTCATGTCTAGGCCCTTGAAAAGGTCTTTGTACACCCTTGTTCACTGCATAGTTAGCATGCACTAGTCTTGAAAATAATAAAATGTAAGTATCCCCATGCTAACAGAGCTGCCAAGTGCCAGACCCCTAGACTGGAACCCAGAGCCCAGATTTGAAAATCCTTCACTGGTGTGTCTAGTGCAGACTGCCTTTGGACTGATGCTCCTCCACTCCAGTTAACACAAGCCTGTGGTTTCTACCTAGTGCACATCCTCTACTGGAAAAACAAAGGACAACTGCCCAGTAGATGCTCATTCTAAGTCTTGATAAGGCATCCCTGAAAAATGGACGGAGAAATATGAGATGAGAGGGAGAGATAGAGAAGGAGAGAGGAAGAGAGATACCTGCATCACTGTGCCACTGCTTGTGAAGTTCCCCCCTGCAGGTGAGTACCAGGGGCTTGAACCAGGTCCCTGTGCCTCTTTCTCTCTCCCTCTATATCACCCCACTCCCTCTCAATTTTTTCTTTCTGTCATATCAAATAAAACAAAAGTAGAAAGAAAAGAAGAAAAGAAAAAATAGCCACCGAGCACAGTGGATTCATAGTGCCAGCACTGAGATCCAGCAATAAACCTGGTGGCAATAAAAAAAGAAAACAAGTCCAATGGGCCAGGGAGTGGTGCACCTGGTGAAACACAGACATTACTGTGTACAAGGACCCAGGGTCTAGCCCTGAGTCTCCACCTGCAGGGGGAAAGCTTCACGAGTAGTGAAGCAGGAATGAAGGTGTCTATATCTATTAATTAAAATTAAATGATAAGTAAGAAGTTCCTAGAAATATGTATGCTCAACTGACTTCACGACCAATCAACCCCAATATAAATTTTAAATGAAAATCAGAAACATATAGTGTATCTTTTAAACAAATCCCCTGTAAGACTCCTATACTGGCAGCAGAATTTTCAAGCTTTTTCGTCTTTTTAATGGTCATTATTGTCCACAGTAGGCCATATGCCATTATGAAAAAGAAGAAACCACAAAAAGGAAAAGAAAAGAGAGATGTGTTGATGTACAGATGTCAAGAATGGGGACCAGGCAGTGGTGAAGTTGGTGGGGCAGAAATGACAATACATAAAGACTCAGTTCAAGCCCTAGGTCCTTGCCTTCTGCCCCCACTTGCAGGGGGAAAACATCACAAAAGGTGAAGAAGTGCTGCACATGTCTCTTTCTCTCTGCATCTCTATCTTTTCTCTCAAGTTCTTTCTGCCATGACTCAATAATTTTTCTTTAATGTCAAGAATGTGTTCTATAAATAAAGGCAAGTAGCCAGGGTTGTGAGCTGTGGGCTCTCACAGTCAGCTTCATTGGTAACATTTTGTATTATTTTCACATCAAGATGTATTTGGAGACTCATCTCTATGGATGTGAAGGAAAACGAGTAAATAAACTGTACTGCATCAAGCTAAAAGGCTTCTACACATTGAAAAAGCTATCCAGGGATAACCAGGTGACACAGTAACAGGGAGAAGATATTTGCACTTCCTACTTGTAGAAGTGCTTGTAGAAGTGACCGATACTAAATATCTATAGGGAACTGGTACAAATTACACGGGGGGGGGGGGGGGGAAGCAATAAAAATATGGCCCAACCCTTGGAATATACCTAAAATAGTCTTTCCTAGTTTCTTTCCATATAAGGACCCCTGGTTTTATCTGTTTTCTTAAAAGAATTTTATTTATTTAAGAGAAAGGAGGAGAGAGAAAGAACCAGACATCAGTCTGGCACATGTGCTGCCAGGGATCAAACTCAGGACCCCATGCTTGAAAGTGCAAACCTTTATCTCTGCCTCACCTCCAGGACTACTATCTGTTCTATTATTACTTTTACATTCCTTTTTATTTGAAAATTTGTCCTGCATGATATATTTCTGCCTTTTACCCACCAAGTTGCAGATGCTACTATGATGCCATCCTGATTTCCATAGGCAGACAGAATCACTAATGTGTCCTGGACCCTCACCTCCCCAGAGCTTTACCCCATTAGGTAAAGATAGGAATAGCCTAGGGTTATAGATCGACCTGCCTAAGACCAGTTCAGAGAAACATTTACAGAAGCTAGACCTCCCTTGTGCAGCCTGTAAAGAATTTAGGTCCATACTCCGAGAGAGATAAAGAGTAGGGAATCTTCCAACAGAGGGAATGGGATGTGGAACTCTGGGGGTGGCAAATAAAGAGATGCCCCCCTATTATCCTAAATCACTAACAAAACTTTTTAAAAAAATGTGGCCAAGGGGTCTGGGCGATGGCACAGTGGATTAAGTGCACATGACAGGAAACACAAGGACCAGCTCAGGGATCCCAGTTCGAGCCCCTGGCTCCCCACCTACAGGGGAGTTGCTTCACAGGAGGTGAAGTATGTCTGCAGGTGTCTATCTTTCCCTACCCTTCTCTGTCTTCCCCTCTATTATCCATTTTTCCTTGTTCTATCCATCAACAACTACATCAATAACAACAGCAATAACCCCAACAACGATAATACAACAAGGGCAACAAATGGGGAAAAATTAGCCTCCAGGAGTAGTGGATTCATGGTGTAGGCACTGAGCCACAGCAATAACTCTGGAGGAAAAAAAACAAACAAAAATGTGGCCAAATAACTGAACAGTTGTTGAAAGAAGAGGTTCACATGGCCCACAGACACCTGAAGAAATACTTAATATTAGAGAATTGCAAATTGAAACTACACTGAGATTCCACTTACCTTACCACTGAGATTCCATTACCTGATGACTCAGCAATATGTAAAGAGATGAAAGACACATCTTCCTAGCACACCATCTTCCCACCTTTCAGAAGCATCTTTACTTAGCTTGCAGCTGATACTCTGAGTCTGTGTATCAATTCAAGTCACAGGGAGCCAAACAAGAATGATTCAAAGGATCTTCACAGCCCACAAGGTGGCACTGTGCTCTCACTCTGGACTTAAGAAGTTTGCTTCCTGGGGGGCTGGGCTGTGGAGCACCTGGTTCAGCATGCATCTTACCATGTGCTAGGACTCCAGTTCAAGCCCTCAGTCCTCACATGCAGCAGGGAACCTTGAGGAGTAGTAAAGGAGTATATCAGGTCTCTCTTCTCTCTCTCTCCCTCCTCCCCTCTCTCTCTATATTCTGTCTTTATCCAATCATAACAAATAAAATATAAAATTAAAAATAAAGAAGTTTGAATCCTGACTTTAAAGTGCCAGAATTCTGGTTCTGTCTCTGTCTTCCTTTTCTGAAAATAAATTTGTATGGCCCTGAAGGTGGGCAATGGTTAGAACATTGGACTCCAAAGCATGATATTCTGAGTTCAGTGTCCAACATCACTTGTGCCAGAGTGATGCTCTGATTATTTTCCCTTTTCTCTGATGTTAATAAGTAAATTTTTTTTCTTTTTTGCCTCCAGGGTTATTACTGGGGCTCGGTGCCTGCACTATGAATTCACTGCTCCTGGGGGCCCCTTTTCCCATTTTGTTTCCCTTGTTATTGTTGTTGTTGTTGGATAGGACAGAGAGAGAAATCAAGAGAGGAGGGGAAGACACAGAGAGAGGGAGAGATAGAGAGAAACAGAGAGAGAGAGAGGAAGAGAGAGATCTGCAGACCTGCTTCACCACATGTGTAACTCTCTCCTTCAGGTGGGAAGCCAGGGACTTAAACTGGAATCCTTAATGCTGGTCCTTGTGCTTCACACTATGTGTGCCTAACCCCCCTGCGCTACCACCCAGCACTCCCGTAATTTCTATTTTATTTAAGAAAGGAGACATTAACAAAACCATAGAATAAGAGGGGTACAATTCCGCACAATTCCCATAACCTGATCTCCAAATCCCACCCCTCCCCTGATAGCCTTCCCATTCTCTGTCTCTCTGGGAGTATGGATCCAGGGTCGTTGTGGGTTGCAGAGGGTGGAAGGTCTGGCTTCTGTAATTGCTTCCCCACTGAACATGGGCATTGACTGGTTGATCCATGCTCCTAGTCTGTCTCTCTCTTTCTCTAGTAGGGTGGGGCTCTGAGGAAGTAGTGCTTCAACACACATTGATGGGGTCGTCTGTCCAGGGAAGTCTGGTCAGCATCCGGGACCTGGTGGTTGAAAAGAGAGTTAACATACAAAGCCAAACAAATTGCTGAACAATCATGGACCTAAAGACTGTAATAGTGCATATGAAGAGTTGAGGGTATTCCCTGTATGCTCTTGAGTACTTCTGCTTTCAGGTATATATTTTTCCCTTAGTTTATGGGCATGGGTGAACCTATGCTCTATCTCAGGGGACCTGGACTATATCTAGGTTTGGGGACTTTATTGGGGAGTGGAACACCTGGAATGGAATTAGAGAATACTATGAAAGGAAAGGTCTCACCTGAGTGATGAAGCTGAAGGGTTGTCATTCCACACCTGAAGTCTCTGGTCACAGTCTGAAGTGAAGCATGCTGGGGTGGCACTCATTGTGTTTATTAGGTTGTGATCCACGGATGCAATATTATTTGATTTGAATTGAGAGCAGCATGCAGAAAAGTGGGCCCCACCCTAAGGTTCCAGGACTGGGGGAAATATAGGCTCTATAGTGGAAATGTGAGGTTCCTGTTGTCTTAGGGTTCAAGAAGACAATGGATAGTTATTGTTATCATCACATTATTTGGTGATAGGGAAAGTCCCTTTGATAGGGTTTGGAGTATATTACCCAGCATCTTGTATATAGCTGTGCTGTCGGTTGCTCCGTAATTGTTTTTTAAAAAGTAGGAAGGTGGGTGGTGAAATAGCTCTCAATTGGGGGGGCAATTGGTGGTGCACCTGGCCAAGTACACACATTACAATGTACAAGAATTCAAGCACCCCAGTTCCCACCTGCAGGAGGAAAACTTCCATGGGTGGCGATGCAGGGCTGCAGGTGTCTTTGTCTCTATTCTTCTCTATCTCTATCCAATAAAACAATATTTTTATATTTTTTTCAAAAATAGCTCATGGGTAGTCTGCTGCTTTGCCATGTGTGCACCCATGTTCAAGCCTGGCCCCCACTGATTTAAAGGAAGATTTGGTGCTGTTGTGTGTCTGTCTGTTTCTCTCTCTCTCTCTCTTTTTCTCCCTCTGCCTCTATTTAAGAAAAAACAACTAGCTCTCTTGCAATGATTTTAACACCCCACACCACTCTTTACACATACACACACACACACACACACACACACACACACAGGATTTTATTTGTGCTCATACACATAGCCACTCATCTTCTCTTGATTGGTGACTAGTGTCCTACCAATTAAGCAACAAGTGTGAATCTTAGGGGCAGGTGGTGCACCTGGCTACGAGCACACAGTACAGTACACAAGGACCTGGGTTCAATCCCCTGGTTCCCCTGAAGGGGGAATGCTTAACGAGGGCAGCTGTTTTCTCTCTGTCTCTCCTTTCTATCCCCGTCTCCCCTCTCAATATCTGCTGTCATCAAATATAAGTCATGTTCTTATAATTTGCATTTACTCTTAATGAGGACAAAAGAGATTCCATCCCTAATAGAGTTAGTAATTTAGAATAAAGAACATTTATCAGTCTATTTTAATATACAAAGTCATAACATATTTTGGTAACTCAAAACATAGGTTGGTTAAATTCATTGCTTAGCTATTGTTGGTGGTAGTGTTTTGTTCTTACTGTTATTGTTTTAAAAGTGATTCAGAACATACTGGTTTTATTGACAATGTTGTACTTTATTTACTATGTAAAACAAAGCAAGCAGTTTCTGGGTTTTGTAAGATATGTCTCATTTTGAAGTCCTACAAATATACCACCATTGATTTATGTTGGGTAGTATGCCAGCTCCCCCAGCTTAAAGCTTGTGTCTCTAATCCTACTTAACTAAGCACTGGCATTGGTTTTGATGCCACTTAAAGCTGAGGTCTATTTACATAAACCACTGTTAACTAAGCACCACCCTGTCTCCAGGGCATTGGTTTAATCCCGCTGGTTCATGGTCTCTTTGCTCTGCCCCCTCTCCTTGTCACACCCTGATCTCTTTTTGCTCCACCCTCTCTACGTCACACCCTGTTTCCACCCTACTTGGCTAGTATATATAAAAGCTGCTTTTCTGAGCAAAAAACACTTGGAATTGCTTTCCAGCTCTGAGAGTTTCAGAGTGTATCTCCTGCAAAGTTAGTGCAGCATGAGTTCCTGATCCCTCTCCCATGCAGCAGCCTAGATCGGCTCCAGTTGAGTTCTCTCTAACCCAGAGAGCACTTGCCTGGGAAGAAGCACCCGCAGACCATCCCAGCATTTGGCGCCTGGAGCAGGGACACATAGGCAGCAGATTTACAAGAAGACATCCTAGATAAGTATACACCATTTGGATATCTGCAACATCCTATTAAGGCACTGTGATATTTTTTTTCTGTTTTCTTCCTTATTATTTTCCTGAGACCTGTCTACCATGGATGATCTTTTCCAAATTCTGTATTCTTTTCCTGTATACACTTTTTATATAACCTTGGAACTTTAATGCCTCAGGCATGAGAGTCTCTTTTCATGACCATTATGCTTAGAATAGATCCTTACTAGAAGACTAGACCATGAAGGAAACCAAACTAAAGGGTAGTTATAAGAGTTACTTCCTGATAGGTGGTTTGAAAGCAAGTATTACCCCATATATGAAATAGTTTAGGGAGTCGGGCTGTAGCGCAGAGGGTTAAGCGCAGGTGGCGCAAAGCACAAGGACTGACATAAGGATCCCAGTTCGAACCCTGGCTCCCCACCTGCAGGGGAGTCGCTTCACAGGCGGTGAAGCAGGTCTGCAGGTGTCTATCTTTCTCTCCTCCTCTCTGTCTTCCCCTCCTCTCTCCATTTCTCTCTGTCCTATCCAACAACGACAACAACAATAATAACTACAACAATAAAACAACAAGGGCAACAAAAGGGAATAAATAAATAAAATAAATATTCAAAAAAATTAAAAAAAAAGAAATAGTTTAATTAAATGTATTTCTGTGTACTATATACACTAATTTAATATGCAAGGATTAATATAATGCAGAAGTTCATAAAGCTATATTTTTGATATTCATTAATAAATACTTGCTACAGAAAATGTATTGATCCTGGAAATATTTTAACATGAAAGAATGATGACAAATTTAAGTTAAAATAGGTAATATTGAAGAGCATTTTTATTTATTTATTTTTCACCAGAGTACTGCTCAGCTCTGGCTTATGGTGGTATAGAGAATGAACCTGGGAATTTGGAGGCTCAGGCTTGAGAGTCTGTTTGCATAACCATTATGCTATTTACCCCACCCAAGAGATTTTTTTTAAAAAAAGCTTTACATTCTCCTGCAGGTAAGGATTGGGGGCTTGAACTTGGGTTCTTGTGCATATTAATGTGTGCATTCTACTGTATATGCCAATGCCTTTCTCCCACATCCCCCACCTTTTATTTTTAAAGATTTATTTATTAATGAGAGAGAAACATCACTGTTCTGGGTAATTGACTTCAGGACCTCGTGTTTGCAGGCCCTGTGCTCCCCTGCTTTACCCACCACTCCTTGAGATGTTAAGTGCTCCCGTTTTTTCCTTCATTATATTATTTTTTTCTTCAATAAATATGTGTTAAATAGGGAATCAATGTCTACCTCTTGCATGGAGGGTTCTCTCTCTGCCTCACCGTCTCACCTCTTGTCTGTTAGCAACCAGCCAAGTGCCTGGTAAAAGCTAATATATACTCAGTAGACATGGGTTAACTTTCTGGCAGGTTTTGAATAATACAAAAGTGAGTGCATTGTAAATGTCTTTTCTTTCAGATACATTCCTAGACTGTCCTTTATTCAGAGTGTGAGTCTTTGGGTTGTGTGGCTGCTGAGGGATGTGAATGAAAAAGTGACAGTCATGTGGGTTTTGCAGCGCAAGTCCGAGCTTGCAGAAAAGCGTATGTACATTGAGGCAGCTTAGGAAATTCTGACCCAGTTCATTTCTGTCTGTTTTTGCTTAAATCCCTATACTCCCCCTGCACTTCACTCTGTGTGTTTCTTACCTTGGCCAACTCTTGGACTACTTAAAAAGTAACCCATACTCTTGGTGATCAGTAAATAAGAGAGAAAAATGAGCAAAATAGTTCCCTGAACTCTTCCTCCCCCTTCACATAAAATGTCACATGGTCCCCAAACAACCACAGCCAACACTTGTGTATTTGTCCTCAAAGACTGATACAAGTTTGGAAAGTATACTTATGCCAGGGACTAGACCTAGCAGTTAACTTTCTACCACCTGGCATATAAGTTTGGCCCTGTACCCACTGAACTGTTCTCCTTTCTCCTGCAGAGCAGATTGTTGGCAGGGGAATAGCCAGGATGCCCTAGCTTTGCTGTGGACTGAAGACTTTGTGGTCTACACTCCGAGTAAGTCCAGCTAGTCGCTAGTCTCTGTTTGGACAGGCTGGGGAGCAGGATGGAGCAGTTGTTATTTTTCTTTCTTTTTTTTTTTTCTCTCCAAGGTTTTTGCCAGGGCTCAGTGCCTGCAATACGAAACCTCTGTTCCTGGAGGCTATTTTTCCCATTTTGTTGCCCTTGTTATTGTGCTTATTGTAGTTGTTTTTGTTGTCATAGCTGTTGTTGTTGGCTAGGACAGAGAGAAATGGAGGGAGGAGGGGAATACAGAGAGTGGGAGAGAAATATAGACACCTGGAGACCTGCTTCACCACTTGTGAAATGACCTCCCACAGGTGGGGAGCCAGGACTTGAACCAGGATCCTTACTCCGGCCCTTGAGTTTTGCGCCATGTATGCTTAAACTGCTGCTCTACCACCCAGCTCCCTGGAGCAGCTGTTTCTATCACTGATGAAGTTCTAATTCTTGCCTTGGGCAAGGTTTACATGACTGTGTTTAATGTGTGAGAATTCACAACTAGCAGTGAAGACTGTGAAAAACAACAGTGCAGGTTGGTGGGGCTAGTAAGGGAATCCAGGGGCAACTGGATAAAGAAGTTGCAAATGTGATGAGACAAATACTGTTTTATAATTAAAAAAAAAACATTGGAGGTGATGATGCTAATTGAAATAAGGGAGTGAAAGGTAGCTACCATTTGATTTTGCTCATGTGTGGAATATAGAGGGTTGAAACACAAACTAAGGAAAGGAGTGGGAGAGGGAGGAAAGGAAAAGGGAAAAGAGGAGGAGGAAATATGAAAAATGAAGGATTATTAAGAAAGGAGGAGAGAGATGAAGGACGCCACCCACCCCTCTGTGCCCCTCCCCCTGGGCAGGCTGGTAGGGCTGGGGGTGGGTTGGGGGAACCCACACTCTGACAGCCTGGGGTGCCCCAAACTCTTATATGATCTGTATACTGGCACCAAGTCTGTGCCCAATAAATGCCATTCAACACAGCCACCTCCAGGCTTCCTGGCCAGGACTAGACAGCTGGTGGCATCCCTGGTTCCTAGGGTTGTGTTAAGAAACTGGGGTGAGGAAGGCCCAGGTTCAAAGCCCTAATTCCCACCTTCAGAGGGTGGAGGTCTTTAGGAGCATTGGAGCAGTGCTGCAGGTATCTCTTCAGTTTCTCTTGCACTTTCTCTCTCCCCCTCTGTTGGAAAGTAAGGCAGGGGTGAACGTAAAAAGAGTGGCTTAATGTTTGGGAGAGGACCAGAGCAGCATCTCCTAGAAGACTTTCTAGGCTTGTTTGAAAGTGAACCCAAGGGGGCGCTGAGCTCTTGGCAAAACAGGTGCCTCATGAATGGCACCACCATTACCATTAAGTCTCTGGGCTCTTGCCCAGACTCTCACTAAATGATTTGAGATAAGCCAGGAAGAGGCATCTCTTCTTTCTCTTCCTTAGTATCTATTCGTCTTCCATATTTTTATAAGAACTTTATTCTGCTGTCAGGAACAGGAGAGCTATGGTGTTTTGGTTCACTGTCAGTAGTCTTCCTCTGTGGGACATTTAATTACTTTCCCAGTATTCACATTTCCTTTAGATTATAGTTAAAACATTTCTTACTAAACACAGGTTGATTTTTTTCCCCAAAGAAATTCTGAAATGAAATATCACAGGTAATGATTTTATAGGTCTTTTTTTAAAAATATATTTTTAAAGTATTTATTTACTTATTTCCTTTTGTTGCCCTTGTTGTTTTACTGTTATTATTGTTGTTGCTATTATTGTCGTAGTTGTTGGATAGGACAGAGCAAAATGAAGAGAGGAGAAAGTTAACACCTGCAGCAAGCCTGCTTCACCCCTTCAACCCACTGCGCTACCCCCCGACTCCAGACGTTATGCGTCTTAAGAAATCTATGCATGGGCAAATTTCTCAGTTTTTTTTCTTGATTTCTTTCAATTTTTGGTAGTATTCCTTTCATTAAGCCATTTGGAGAGCCCACACTGTGGCTTGGTGTGGCTAGAGGTCAAGTGGCCTAGGAGATGAGTATGTCACAAAGGCCACCCTGACTGCCAATCCCCAGGTCATAAAGGTGGACATTGCCGGGGAGACCAGTATGTGACAAAGGTCAGCCTGGATGCCAGGTCCCAGGTCATAAAGGTGGATATTGCCTAGCACCACCAAGTGTATAGCTATGTGTTGGGTACTGGGGAACTGATCAAAGTCAAACATTTTTTGAATTTATAACCTAGTGGGGGAGATACACAAAAACAGTAAACACTGATGTAAACACAAATGTACAGTGAGTGTGAGTCATAATTTGTATGGTTACAATGAATGCTTTTTAAAAATTTTCCTTATTGGGAGATTAATGTTTTCCAGTTAACAGTAAATACAATAGTTTGTAGATGAATAACATTTCTCAAGTTTTCCACATAACAATACAACCCCCACTAGGTCCTCTGCCATCATGTTGCAGGACCTGAACTACAAGGAAGACTTTTACAGAGGGCGAGGGTGGGGTATGTTTCAAGGCTGACTAAAGAAGGGGGAGATGTGAAGTGAGAATCAGGATCAGTGGAGAAGGAGGGGAGGATTTTCTTTGGTAGAGGGAACAAGGAGAACAAACACACTTGACTGAGGGTGGGTGGACAGTGTGTGGAAGGAGGTGAAAGACAACACTATGGCTGCTGTCTGACTGGGCATGGAAGTATGTGATTTTTTTTTTCCACCAAGGTTATTTTTGGAGTGTTGTGCTGGCAATACAAAGTCAGCACTCCTGGCAGCCATATTTTCCTTTTCTTTTTTAATAGGACAGCAGAATTTAGAGTAGGGAGAGAGAAAGATAGATATGTGCAGGACTGCTACAGTGCTTGTGAAACATCCCCACTGCAGGTGGGGAGCCTGGACTCAAACTCAGGTCCTTGCATGGATCCTTGCACAAAAAACTATGTGCACTTAACTGGGTGCATCACACCCAGCCAAAGTGTCTGCTTAATGAGAGGAAAAAGTCAGGTTATTTGGGGCACTGTCAGTCACATCACATAGGTTGGCGTTGAGGATAATCCTAATGAGGGGGTAGAAGAGGAGTGAACCCCCAAGATCTGTGCTGGGAAACACTGGCTCAGGTGGCAGTGTGGAGAATTAAGTGGATGTCGGGAGTGCCTTTATGAGTGATCTAAGTGACAGCTCAGGTGGTGGCACAGTGGATAAGATGTTGGACTCTGTTTCACGTATTTGTTATTTGTTTGCATAGAAAGTGCAAAAGCCCACAAGAACAAAATTTCATTTAAGGAGTTGGAGGCTGGGCTTGAACCTGGATAGTACACATGGCAAAGTACTTCAGTGTCCAAAGAAGCATTTTGCTGGCCCAGGCTGTTGGATTTTCAAGCTTGAGGTCTTGAGAATAATTTCATGGCATACTATGTGCCAGAACGGTTCTCTGGTTCTGTCTCTTTCTCTCTACTAATTCTTTTCCTCATAGGGTTCCCCGCTCTCTACCCCCCCCCTCGTGTTTTAAACTTTATTCAGGAAAATGAAAAGGCCACGCACTAGAGAAACATGTGGGCCACTCAGGCAACAATGGATGACATAACGTGGAACAACTGTTTCCTTTCAGAGTTATCTGAGAGAGAAAGGATGGTGACTTGGCCTGAATTGATAGAATGACATGTAGAGAGTGGACAGACTTAAAGGCCAGTGGGAAATGAAAATCTATTGGTTGTAGTGATGGAGTAAATGACAGGATATAGCAGAAAGGAACTTCCCAAGCAGCTTTTGAGTTCGGGTCTATGCAAGTGAATCAAGTGATGAGGCTATTTGTCGAGAGCAAAAGCCTGACTCAAAGACAATTTAAAGGAAGCCCGATTCTGGCTTTGAGTGAGTTGTGTGTGGTTTTTCCCAGAGCACTCGTCTTTGCAGGCTTATGGTTGCACTGAGGTTTGAACCTGGGACCTCAGAGCTTCAGGCTTGAGTCTTTTTGTATAACCATTGTGCTATTTATTTCTCCAGTCCAAGCATATCAGTTGTGGGATATTCAGGTAGGAAGTCACATGCACAGGATCAAAAAGGTGATTGTGTGTGAGTTGGTGGGAGAGGGTTGGTGGGAGGGAACCTAGGCTTCTGAATTTGCCTTTGGCAGTGATCTGCATAGTGATGGTTAGCAAGGCCCTGGGCATGATGTAAGCAGAGGGCATGGAGGGAAAAAAGAGAATGTGGAGCTAGACCTCAACAAGCTCCAACACCGATGCCAAAAGTGAGCAAGTGAACCTGCTAAGGGAACTGAGAAGAAATGGCAGAGAGACACAGGGAATCCCAAGAGAGAATGGTGCCACAAAGCCAGCCTTTGATGCCACAAGCCCTCATTGCCAGGGCACATTGTGTACATGTGCAGTGAGCTGTTGGCAAGGTATCAGTGTCAGTGAATCCCACAAATGCCTCATTGGTTTAAGGGCAGAGAAGCATTTTTAAATATAAAAGTCATATTTTTAAACACATGTAAAATATATTCCAATTCTCTGACACACTGACATATTGGTGCATCAGGAAAAGTAGTTCAAAATCAAGAGTCTGTAAGGTTTCCAAGTCTAGTCCAACTGAATTGCAGACGCCTGAAACTTTTCTAGAGGGGGCCAGGTGGTAGCCCACCGGCTTATGTGCACATAGTGCAAACTGCAAGGAGCTGCATAATGATCCTGTTTCAATCACCTGGTTCCCCACGACCAGGGGATTTAATTCACAAGTGGTGAAGCAGATGCCTATATTTCTATTCCCTGCACTGTTTTCTCCTCCACTCAATTTCTGTCTGTCCTATCCAAAAAAAAAGAAAAAAAAAAAGAAAAGAAAAGGTGTCCAGGGGCAATGGATTCATAGTGCAGGCACCAAGCTCCAATAGCCTTGGAGGAAAAAAAACTTCTTAGAATGAATACTATGCATGTGTTCCTGTCTTCAATGAGAAGTAGGAAATATCAGATCAAATGTATTTAATGTTAATGCTGCTCTTATTAAAACATCTATTACAGTCTTAAAATCAAAACCACACAGTTAATAACTGGATGAAGAAACATGACTCTTACATTTCCAATTTAACTCTCACAAGCCTTTCTAATTGCATTTGGTTGCAAGGAATATTGTTCTCTGGGTCCCAACTAGGTCATTTCCTTTTTGAGTAGATGTATTTCCTGAAATCTGAGCTTCCTGTCACAAATCTACATGAAAGACAATAGTTTTGATGCACTAACGTGGAAAGGGCTCCGCTATATACAGATAGTGAGATTCTTTTTTATTCCTGTGTGTATTTATTTGATCATGATAAAATTTTAACTTGGAGGGTACAAGTTGGACTAGGTTGGAGGATCTTCTTTGTGCATAGCTTCCAGGCAGAGAATTTTTTGGTTATGAAGATATGACAGGATAGAGGAAATACCTGATCAGGTTCTAGCAGGGGAGCACAGCTATTCATACACCCTCAACCAAAGACAGTCCACCTCTACTCGGGGTAGGCCATCCTCTTCAAGCAAATGCAAGTCTTCTGGAGGATCACACATGGAGCGGTGAGGGAGGAAGGGGACACCCGCTTAGACAGGCAGATCAGCCAAATCAACCTGGCATTCAATGGGGTGACAGATGTCACAGCCAGATCGCCCTCACATCCCCTGATCAGTTTTAGTACACTGATTAGCCATGATTTAGACCATGGTTGAGAGGATAGGGCAAAATCTTAGTCTTTGACTGACTTACCTTTAGTACTTGGCTTACCATAACATATGTTTTGGGGTAGGTTTCCACCACCCAGTTTGTCTCCAATGTCCATAAGAGCAATTACTAGTTCTCCTTCAACAACCTGTGCTTCCTTTCTAGGACATCAGAAAAAAACTATGTATAACCTCCACATACTGGTAGTGAAAGACTCTGGTATCTCTGTCTCAGGTAGTGGTTTGGGGGTGGGAGAATTTTTACAATGAATTGAGCAGTTTGCTTTATTCCAGAAAGATATTCTTCAAGCACACATCATGATGAACTATTTCTTACATATTTATTTACAGAGCTTAGCGGGGTGAAGTTAAACAATCAGGAAAACTGATTTTCAGAAAGGACCTTATTTTCTGTTTGTTCCTAGCTGAGAATGGCTTGCTATTTGACAGTCTTTTGCACTTGCATTTGGATAGTGACAGGGGTACTTACATAAATCAAATTGTGTTTTTGTTTTCTTCGAATTTCAGAAGTCTCTATGATATGAAGCCATGTTTCTGACTTTTTTCTACGACAGCTGAGGCTACAAAAGGTAGGACTTAGGAAGGTGACTTGGCAATAGAGCACCGACCCTGCACACGTGCCTGAGGTCTTAAGTGTGAAGCCTGGCACTGTGCTGGAGTGGTGCTCTGGTATCATGCTCTTTCACCTCTCTCTGTCTGTCTCTGTCTATGTCTCTGTCTCTGTCTCTGTCTCTGTCTCTCTCTCTCTGCCTCTCTCTCTCTCTCTCTCTCTCTCTATATATATATATATATATATATATGCACATGCAACTATGGCATCCCTATAGTTTGTCTTAATATTTTACCCTGAGTTAGAAATGGACCTACTCTATGATCCTGCAATTCCTCCTTGGGATATGTCCTAAGGAACACAACACACTCATGCAAAAATATCTGTGTATAAATATGTTCTTGGCAGCACAATTTGTAATATCCAAAACCTGGAAGCAACCCAGGTGTCCAACAGCAGATGAGTGAATGAGGAAGCTGTGGTATATATATGTTGGAATACTACAGAGCTATAAAAATGGTGACTTTACAGTTATCACCTGATCTTGGATGGACCTTGAAAAATTCATGTTAAGTGAAATAAGTCAAAAACAGAAGGATAAATACGGGATGATATAACTGTCAGGTAGAGGTGAAAATCAAGATTAGAAAGGAAAACACAAGTAGAACCCGAACTGGAATTCACATATTGCACCAATGTAAAAGACTCTAGGGTGGGTGGGAGGAGGAATACAGATCCAAGAAAGATGACAGAGGACTTAGTGGGGGCTGTATTGTTACATGGAAAACTGGGAAATGTTATGCATGTACAAACTATTGAATTTACTGTTGAATGTAAAACAGTAATAACCCAATAAATTAAAAAAGGAAAAAGATATCATAGCCTTCAAATTGGTTATATTTTATGCAAAAATAATTTGAAAACTTTGAGTCTAAAATTCTCTCAGGATTCTTCTTTGTCATCCCTCCAGAGAAGTCAAAGTGGTTCTTTTCTTCCCACCTTCTTTTTGCTTCATTTCTAGGGGGTCTACATACCTGCTTTTGGGACATTTACTTTTATGAGGCAAAAACTAGATGCTGGGAACAGGTTTAGCTTTATCCAGATACCGATCTTTATCATGTCAGAGAAACTATTGCAGCTACATGGACTGTGACAAACTAAGATCTACACACCTGGTAAGTAGCTCTACTGGCTAAACCTTCCCATTAAAAGAGTGACAGTTACTTCTGAGTATTTACATCTGCTCACTGTCTTTCCCCCACACAACTGTCCTTTTCTCTTCCAGGGGATATCCCCATTGTACCACTGAATTTTTTCATGGTTGCCAGAGTGGAGCATTATAGGAGGGGTATAGTCGAAGGATGCATTAAAGAAACTCTGCAGCTCTTGTCGTGATCAATCTGCACATGAAAGAAAGCTGAATTTACTTTCCAAGGAATTGGTATCCTTACAATTGAAATTGGCAAAGTAAAAATGAATTTTTTTCAGGACTTCTTTTCTGCAGTGTATACAAGTGGTAATCTGGAGAAAGTTATTGCAAAGGTAATATTGACCTTCTAATTGTTTCTCTTTCTTACAGTTCTGAATTGGCTACAGAGGTATCATCCTTCAGTTGTTGGCTTGTCTTAAGTGGCAAGTACCCGTGGGCAAAGAAATGCTTGATTCTAAGTGACTTATTCAGACAAAATGGTCAGAAGGACACCTGAAGGTCTGAGCCAAGGCCAGGAGAAAAATATGGCTTAAAAGTATCTTACTGGGAGTTGGGAAGTAGTGCAGCAGGTTGAGCACAGTTGGCCTAAAGTGAAAAGACTGGCATAAGGATCCGGGTTCAAGCCGCAGCCTCCCCACCTGCAGGGAGTCAATTCACAAGTGGTGAAGCAGGATACCCGGTGTCTATCATTCTCTCCCCCTCCCTGTCTTCCCCTCTTCTTTCCATTTCTCTCTGTCCTACTCAACAACAAAGACATCAATAATGACAATAATAACTGCAACAATAAAACAATAAGTGCAATGAAAAGGGAATAAATATATAAATAGATAAAAGTATCTCACCCACATAATTTGTTTTTTTATTTCTTTATTGGAGGATTAATGTTTTACATTCAACAGTAAATACAATAGTTTGTACATGCATAACATTTCTCAGTTTTCCACATAACAATACAATCCCCACTTGGTTCTCTGTCATCCTTTTTGGACCTGTACTCAACCTCCACCGTACCACAGAGTCTTTTATTTTGGTGAAATACGCCAATTCCAGTTCAGGTTCTACTTGTGTTTTCTGAACTTTTTTTCAGCTTCTGCCTGAACATAGGTATGCACACATATTTTTGGATGTGCATGTTGGGTTCCTTAGAATATGTCTCCAGGAGAGGAATTGCAGGATCATAGGGTAGGTCCATTGCTAGCCTTCTGAAAGTTCTCCAGAGTGTTCTCCACAGAGGTTGGACCAATTTAAATTCCCATCAGCAGTGCAGGAGGGTTCCTTTGTCCCCAAACCTCTGTAGCATTTTTTACTGCTACCTTTTCTAATGTATGACATAGTCATAGGAGTGAAGTGCTATCTAATGGTTGTCTTTATTTGCATTTCTCTGACAATCAAAGACTTGGAACATTTTTTCATGTGTTTCATGTCCCTTTGGAACTCTTCTGTGGTGAATATTCTGTCCATGTCTTCTCCCCATTTTTGGATGGCATCATTTGTTTTCTTCTGATTGAGACTGGTAAGCTCTTTATATATTTTGTTTATTAGCCTTCTGTTTGATGCAGGGCATGTGACGATCTTCTCCCATTCTGTGAGGGGTCTCTTGGTTTGGGTATTGCTTTCTTTTGCTGTGCAGAACCTTTTGAATTTGATGAAGTCCGATAGGTGTATACTTGCCTTGGTCGACTTTGTAACTGGATTCATTTCATTGAAGATGTCTTTAAAATGTATGTGGTAAAGAGTTCTTCCAATATTTTCCTCTAAGTATCTGATAATTTCTGGTCTAACATCCAAGTCCCTGATACATTTAGAATTTACTTTTGTGATTGGTGGTTCCCTTTCATTCCTCTTCATGTTTCTACCCATTTTTTCCAAAACCATTTGTTAAAGAGCCTGTTTTCCCCTTTTAATAGTCTTGGCACCTTTATCAAAGATTAGATGTCTGTGGTGTGGGGGCCTTCTTCTGGATTCTCAGTTCTATTCCACAGGGCAGTGTGTCTAGTCATGTTTTATTACCAAGCAGTTTTGATTACAATGGCCCCATAATACAATTTGAGATCAGGGAGTGTGATGACTCCAGTTCTATTCTTTCTTCTCAAGATTGTCTTAACAATTCTAGGTCTTATTCTGGTTCCAGTTAAACATTTGTAGAAATTTTTCTGTTCTCCTACAAAATGTGCTTAGATTCTTGATGGTGATAGCATTAAATTTGTATATGGCCCTGGGTAGTATATTCATTTTAATGATGATAATTCTTCCAACCCATGTACATGGAATTATCTTTCCAATTTTTTGTGTCTTTTTCAGTTTCCTTGAGTATTGACTTATACTTTTTAGTATACAAGTATTTCACTACTTTGGTTAGGTTTATTCCTAGATATTTTATTCTTTCTTTTGTTGTTGTTCTTGCTGTAGTAAAAGGAATTGATTTCTCACTTTTTCTTCTTCTAACATAGTGTTTGAATAGAGGAATGCCACCAACTTGTGAATGCTAATTTTGTAGCCTGACACCTTGCTTTATTGCTTGATGATTTCCTAAAGCTTCTTGCTGGATTCCTTAGGTTTTTCTATGTATACTATCATGTCATCTGCAAATAGGGAGATTTTGACTTCTTCTCTTCCAATCTGTATGCCTTTAATTCCTTGTTCCTATGTGAATGCTATGACAAGAACCTCCAACACTATGTTGAATAATAATGATTACAGTAGGCAGCCCTGTCTAGTACATGATATGCATGGAAATGTTTTCAGTTTTTCACAATTGAGTATGATTTTGGCTGTAGGTTTTCTATATATAGACTCTACTATCTTGAGGAATTTTCCATCTATTCCCATTTTGTATTGTTTTGATCATAAAGGGATGTTGGATTTTGTCAAAGTCTTTCTCTGCATCTATTGCATGTGGCTTTTGGTCTTGCTTTTGTAGATGTGGTGGATCACGTTGATTGATTTACATATATTAAACTGACCTTGCATCCCTGGGGTTAACTCCACTTGGTCATGATGAACAGTCTTTTTAATATACTACTGTATCAAGTTGGCTAGAATTGTGTTCAATATTTTAGCATCTTTGTTCAGCAGAGACAATGGTCTGTAGTTTTCTTTTTTGGTTGTGTCCCTGTCTGCTTTTGGAAAGAGATTGATGTTGGCTTCATAGAAGCTGGAAGGTAGTATTCCTGTGTCTTCAATATTCTGGAAGACTTTTAAAAGTAGAGGCATGAACTCTTCCTGTGAAGATTTTGTATCATTCATTTTTAAAACCATCTGGTCCAGGACTTTTATTCTTGAGAAGGTTTTTAATAACTGTTTCTATTTCATTGGCTGTGATGGGCCTGTTCATATTATCTAGTGCCCTTTATTTAATTTTGGAAGTTTGTAGTTATCTTGGAAATCTTTCATTTCTTCCAGGTTCTCGAGCTTGGTGGCATATAGTTGTTTATAGAATCCTTGCATGATACATTGAATTTCTTCAATGTCTGCTGTGATATCTGCTTTCCATTTACAGTCTGATTTTTTGGGTCTTCTCCATTTTTTTTTTTTTTTGTGAGTTTGGCTAGAGGTTTCTCCACTGCTCTATCTCATGGACCATGGTTCTGTTCTTCTTCTCCTTCTCCTTCTCCTCCTCCTCGTTCTCCTTCTCCTTTCCCTCCTCCTCCTCCTCCTCTTCCTCCTTCTCCTCCTCCTTCTCTTTCTTCTCCTCCTCCTGCTCCTACTCCTCCTGCTCCTCCTCCTGCTCCTCCTACTCCTCCTTTTGCTCCTCCTCCTCCTCCTTCTCCTTCTCCTCCTTCTTCTCCTCCTCCTTCTTTTTCTCCTCTTTCTACTTCTTCTTCTTCATCATCATCTTATTATTATTTTAAGGCCTTAATGTGTGCAATCAGGTTATTTGTGTGTTTTCTTGTTTCCCAATGTGTGTTTGTATGGCTATGAACTTCCCTCTCAGTACTGCCTTAGCTGTGCCACAAATAATTAGATAGCTTCTGTATTTATTTTCATTGAACTCTCAAAATATTTTGATTTCCTCCTTGATTTGCTCTGTGTCCCAGTAGTTAAGTAGTGTACTGTTGAGCTTCCACATTTTGCGACTCTTACTAATCTTTTCTTGATTGTTAAGTGTTAGTTTAATTCCACTGTGATCTGTGAAGATGCTTGTGATGAATTCAATGCTCTTGAATTTGCTGATGCTGTTTTTGCAGCCTAACTTAATGGTTTATCCTTGAGAATGACCCATGTGGACTTGAGTAGAATGTATATTCCAGTTTCTTTGTGTGAATTGCACTGAAAATGTCCAATAGGTCTAGTTTATCTCATTTAGCTCCCTCACGTCTTTGTTGATTTTCTGCCTGGGTGATCTGTCAAATAGAGAGAGTGTGGTATTGATGTTCCCTACTATGACTGTGTTGCTGTTAATATATTTCTGTAGCTCTTTCAGTAGATGTTGGATATATTTAGATGGCTTCCCATTGGATGAATATATGGTAATAATTGATCAGTTCTCTTGGTTGACTGATCCTCCGAGTATTGAGTAATGTTCATCCATGTCTTTTAAATTTTATTTATTTTAAAGTCTATTATGTCAGGTATGAGAATCGCTTTTCCTTCCCTTTTCAGTGGGCCATTGGCTTGTATGATAGTTTTCCATTCTTTCACTCTGAGTCTGTGTTTGTCTTGTTGAGTTAGGTGGGTATCCTGTAGACAGGATATTGTTGGGTTGTGTTTTCTGATCCATCTTCTTACTCTGTGCCTTTTAATACGTGAATTCAAGCCATTGTCATTTATTGATATCATTGATTGAAGATATATCAATATCACTATTGTAGTTTTTAGAGTATTCTTATATATAGCGTATTTATGGTGGTCTTGAGTGTTTATAGGAGACCTTTTAGAACTTCTTTCAGGACAGACTTGGTGAGAGTTGATTCTTTCAACTGTTGCTTGTATGAGAAGTTTTTTATGCCTCCATCTTGTCTGAATTACAGTCTAATTCTTTCAGGACAGACTTGGTGAGAGTTGATTCTTTCAACTGTTGCTTGTATGAGAAGGTTTTTATGCCTCCATCTTGTCTGAATTACAGTCTAACAGCACACAGTAGTCTTGGTTGAAAGTCTTTTTCCTTGAGCACTCAAAAGATATCTTGCCATTCTCTTCTGGCTTTTAGTGCTTGTGTGGAGAAGTCTGCTGCTAATATTATGGGATTTCCTCTGTGGTGACTCTTTGTTTTTCTCTTTCAGCCTTCAGGATCCTTTCTTTATCCTTATTTCTTTCCATTCTAAATAAGATGTGTCTTGGTGTCTTTATGACTGGGTTAATTCTTTTTGGGACCCTCTTATCTTTTTGAACCTTTTATATCTTTGATGTTGTCTAGACAAGAGAAGTTATCAGCTATTGTGTTCTGAAGAATGCTTTCTTCCCCTCCCTCTCTTTCTTCCTCTGGTAAGCCAGTGATGTGTATATTATTTATTTTGAATTCATCCCATAAGTCTCTGTTGTTGTTTTCGGTATCTCTTAATCTCTTTTTTGAGATCTCTTACTCCTTTCTTTGTTGTCTCTAATTCATCCTCAATCTTGCCAATTCTGTCTTCAGACTCATTTATTCTATTCTCTCTGCCCTCTACTGTTTTCTGGATTTCATCTATTTTGTTACCCTGTTCTGATACGGTTTTAGCTTGTTCAGCTAGTTGTGTTTTTAGCTCATCTATGTCAGCTTTTGGCTCTCTAGTAACCTTGAATTTAGTAATGTTTTCTTCCAAAGTCTCATTTGTTGTTTCTGCATTTCCGATGACAATTCTTTCAAACTCTTTAATCACTTCTGTGATTACTTCCTTAACTAGTATTTGGATGTTGACCTCACTATTTTATGCTTCAACCTTTTTGGGGGGGAGCTTCTAGATGGACTCTTGTCCTGGTTCTTTTCTCCAATATTTCTTCTTGTTGGCTTAACCATTCTATATAGTATGTTATGAGGTCCCTCTCGCAGTACTTTTCATATTACAGGTCACACTTGCCTGGATTGACTTTTGTTTAAGTAAGGTACTTAAAGAGTTCACAAGGGAGTCCGGCAGTAGTGCAGCAGGTTAAGCACAGGTGGAGCAAAGCACAAGGACCTGCTTAAGGACCCCAGTTTGAGTCCATGGCTTCCCACCTGCAGGGGAGTCACTTCACAGGCAGTGAAGCAGCTCTGCAAGTGTCTCTCTTTCTCTCCCCTTATCTGTTTTCCCCTCCTCTCTCTATTTCTCTCTGTCCTATTCAACAATGATGACATCAGTAACAACAACAATAATAACTACAACACTTGTACAAACAACAAGGGAAACACAATGGAATAAATAAATATTAAAATTAAGAAAAGAGTTCACAGTTGTGGAACTTAACACTTGTTTCAATATTATTGCAATCCCTGAGTTGGAGCACAGTAGCTGTTAAAACTTCGTTTGTTCTTTTTCTTCCCTCTAGGTTATAGGAGCCTGAGAGCTATTAAACTATAAGGCTTCTTAGCTTAATCACTCACTGCTGACCAAGAGGTAAAGCAGGGTTGGGGAGAGATAGCACAGTGGTTGCAGAAAGAGACTCACACTCCAAAAATCCAAAGCTCCAAGCTCAATTCAGCCTCTTTGCCAAGCCAGGCAACACTGGTGGCCCCTGTGAGTTTCTAAACAAGTCCCACTTATATTATGTAGGTTCTGAGGCAATTATTCACCATTTTCTCATCAAGAGAACAATATGGAATGGCTCCCATTATACAGCCCCACTACAAGGCCACCGAGATGTAGCTCTTCTCCTGAGTTTCCTGGTCAGTTCTCCATTCTAAGATGTCAACTCAGGGCCTCCCCCTGCTGCTCCAACCTCTGAGAGCAGTAGCAATGGAGACTTGAAGTTGCATTTGGTGAGCCTTAGGGAAGTCCTCTCCTCCCTTCAGCAGTCTTTTTGTTGGTAAAACAGACTGGAGGTGTTGCCTCAACTGGTGAACTGCTGGAGTATTATCAGCTGCACAATATTTCCTTAGGTTCCTCTCTTTCCACAAGCCACACATGTTTGCACTCACTGGTGATTTGGTGGGTTCCTGATGTTGTTCTAGTCCTGCCTTGTTGTGGTTCTAGGTGATTTCCTTTGGTATTCCTAGTTAATCCGGAACAGGAACTGAAAGAGAAACATAGCTGCTGCTGCTCCATAGCCCCACCTCCAGAAGTCTCACACACATATTTTCATGTAAATCTCAAAACTTCATAAAACCAGTATAGTTTCCATTGAAATATTATGAATGAGAGACAGGAAGGGCTTAGAAGGTAATGTGGGAAGCCTCTAGTCAGGATGCTGCTAGGACTGTAACAGGTTTCCAAAGTATTTTTTCATTGCTGATTATCTAAAATGAAAGTCACCAACCAATTCTAATTTAAGTCCAGGAAATGTACCTTCACCTTTTAAGTTCCCATGTTGTGAAAGCAACTTCATCCCTAGCCCCATCCTTGCTACTATCATGTAGCTGATGGGGACCCTTGTGTGAGGTTGGGCATAGAGCTTAAGGGAGATCATTCTTTTTGTTTCCTTTTTTTTAGTTTTTATTTATGAAATAGAAATATTGTAAAGACTATAGGGGTACAATTCCACATACTAAGAGGGGTACAATTCCACATAATTCCCACCCCCAGAACTCTGTATCCACTACTCTCCCTTGGTAGCTTCCCTATTCTTTTTTTTAACATTTTCATTTTTTTATTATTGCATAGAGACAGAGATAAATTGAGAGGGGAGAGAGAGAATGAAAGAGATAGAGATGCTTGAATCCCTCATTCACATCTTTTGAATCTTTACCCTTGCAGATGTGGACTAGGGACTTCAACCTGGGTACTTATATTCTATAATGTGTGTGCTTACCTAGGTGCACCACTGCATGGACATTTGTATTCTTTTTTTCTTTTGATTTATAGAAAGGAAGCATTGACAAAATCATAGGATAAGTGGGGTACAACTCCACACAATTCCCACCACCAGAACTCTGTATCCCATCCCCTCCTTTGTTAGCTTTCCTATTCTTTAACCCTCTGGGTGTATGGACCAAAGGTCATTGTGGGGTGCAGAAGGTGGAAGGTCTGGCTTCTGTAATTGCTTCCCTACTGGACATGGGTGTTGACAGGCTGATCCATACTCCTAGCCTGCCTCTAACTTTCTCTTGTGGGATGGGGTTCTGAGGAATTTAGCTCCAGGACACATTGGTCTGTCCAGGGAAGTCTGGTGGGCATCATGCTAGCATCTGGCTCCTGGTAGATGAAAAGAGAGTTAACATATAAAGCCAAACATGTTGTTGGCTAATCATGAACCTAAATAATACAGTGGTGAAGATGAAGAGTTGGGGGTGGTCTCCATTCTGTGCATAGCTAATGGCCATATTTTACTTATGTTCCAAAGGGTCTGCAGGTATACTAGTTTTTGTTTTTCCCTGAGCCTGAAATCTGATATGCAGATGGATCCTAGTTATTGTCTAGGGAGATGATGTCATGGCTGGAAAAAGGACCAGGAAACTGGATCAGGGAAGAGAGTAGCTTCCAAATATGGGAAAGGTATATAAATATTGATGACTGTAAACCCCATCAATTTGATCTGAACTGTGGCCCATAATCAGTTTAGGAGCCTATTTGACTTCTGTATCCCTTTAGATTTGACCTCACATTTTGTGGTCATCAGTAAGAACTTTCCAAACTGCTCCCAAATTATTACCCATCTTCCTCAGGTGTTGCATAGAGTATGTTGTCCAGCCTCTTTTCAGAGGATGGAACATTCTCTACCATTGTTGATCCACGTTGAGCTCAAGGTCCCGTGGGGGTCCACAAAGGGATCTGTTTTGTTGTTCCTGATACAGATGACTGGTAACAATGGATAGAGGGATTTATTTGAGGTCAAGGCCAATCATTTCTGTTTGGGAATGTCAGGACTCCCAGACTAGGGCCCAAGTTGTTGGGGTGGCCTGATAGTGACTAAATAGTCATTGTTAAAGTATGCCAGTCTCTTGCCCTTATTGAGCTTTTGCAGTCCTTGCTGTAATAAGGTTATCTTGGAGTAAGTATAATAGGAAATAGGGAAGGAACTTCCCTATTCTTTATCCCTCTGAGAGTATGGACTTATGATCATTATGGGGTGCAGAAGGTGGAAGGTATGGCTTCTATAATTGATTCCCTGCTGAACATGCTCATTGGCTGGTCAATCCGTATTTCCAGCCTGTCTCTCTCTTTCCCTAGCAGAGATCTGAGATAGGTGTGTCTCCAGGTGGAGTCATCTGCCCAGGGAAGTCAGGTTGGCATCATGGTATCATTTGGAACCTGATGGCTGAAAAAGAGTTGATATAGAAAGCTGAACATATTGTTGACTAATCATGAACCTAAAGGCAAGAATATTGCAGATGAAGATTTGAGGTCTCTGTTTTGGAAAAAGCAGGTAAGTCTATTTTAGGTTTATTCCAAGGGGTCCATTTTTGCGTAAGCCTAACAGCTAATATGAAGGTGGATGCAGGTTATTGTCTGGGGAAATGGTGTAATAGTTGGAAAAAGGACTATAAAGCTGGATCTGGGAAAAGTGTAGGGAGATTGTTATTAAATGGGCAGTTAGCTTGTGGCATTAGTCACTGAGCACCCAACAAGAAAGCCATCCTGTAGCATTGCTTGCAGGGAGCCTGTGAGTTGTCTGGGTCCTGGACTATAGACCAGGTATAAATCTGTTGCTATGTTTCATATTGGTTTGGTCTCGCTCTCCCCCCGCAAGGAGAATTAGTTTGGCCCTTGCTAGTTCCGCCCCTCACTTTCTCCCCACCCCCTATGCTATGTAAATCCAGAGTTCTTGGCGCAGCAGCATGAGGGGATGCAACACAGATCTGTGTGGTGATTAGTTTAAGGGTCGCTCTCTGCCACCAGAGGAGAAAGACAGGAGAGGACATGTTTGCCCGCTCGTGAATAAAGCCTCTCTCCCCAGCCATGTGTCTCTGGTCATCTCTGTCTACCGCCGAAAAGCTAGCTCCTGCTGGAGCCCCTGTACTTAATGACAATTGGCACCCACATGGACCTGACCTGCATCTCTCAGATAAGTGAAGATAATTTGGCTACCTATGCACTATGGCCTTCTCTTCTGCTTGTGAAGAGATCTCCAGAGGCCTCTGCCCTTTCTTCACGAGACTGTTTCGTTGTTTCTGGAACATTTATCTCTGGACCACTCTGTGGTTTCTGCCCAACGCCAGCCCACAGGAGCCCAACGCCAGCCCGCATGAGCCAGCTTTCCACCACGTGGCGTGGGGCGTCGGGCATGGGCTCCCTCCTCGCAGCTCAGCCGCCGGGAGCAGGGCAGCAGACATGGCAGGCAAGGCCCATCATGGCCGCCACCCCAGGACACCTGCACGGCTACCCCGCCCGCCCTCCTGATATGAAGTCTGGACAGATCCTGGACCACCCGGAGACCGCAGGCTCGCTGCCGAAACTGGGCCCCCTGGCAGAGATCCTCAACTCGGCTCTGAAGTCAGAAGAGCTACAATAGGCAGAGATTCATGCAGAGATCGCAACCTACAATTCCTAGAAGTTGAGCTGCTCGGGAAGTCACCTCCGGATGGTGACCCCCCCCCCTCAACAACTAAGACAGTACAGATCTAAATTCATGTTTAGAATGACATGTCTTCATAACAAAGGTTTCTCTCCTTGTGTATTAAAGACCATGTTTACGTGTGTGTTTAAAGTTTGGTAAACATTAACTTTAAGGTTAAAAATGTAACTTTAAGTCTATTTTCTTACCAGACAGAGTTAAATGAAAAAGGTTTTCAACATAGTTCTCATAAAGGTAAAATTAACTTACATTTAAAGTCTCAGTTAAAAATTAGTTAAAAATCAATATATTTTAACTAAGTTAGTCTAAAAAAAAAACTGCGCACACCTAGGGTGTGTCTCCATCTTAAATGGGTGTAGCAAAAGGTTAAAAAGACGCTGTTGATATGTAAAACTCTCAAATTCTTTCTCAGTTAGAAACTTTAGATTGCACTATGGTTATGCTAATGATTCTCATGCCTTAGGCTTATTTTTTACCTTTCCACATTCTATTGTTTTAACTTTAGACAACCTTAAAATCATATTAAAAAGAACTTCCAATTGTAATAGAGTTATCAATTGTTGTAAACTTCTAACCTGCTACAAGTTTTGTTTCATAAGTAAGTGAATTGCAGCTGTCAAGTTCTCTACAGAGTAGTGGAATTCCGATGGCTGACATTCCCCATCGAGACAAACGTACAAGTCATCTCCTGGCAATTCATTGGTGGACATCTGCTTTGGACTCGCACTTCTATTGGACTAACTGGTACACCTCGGACACTGCACAAAACTAGCAGCTTCACTTTATGCTGCTGGGTTTCTCAAAGACTGACTGTAGCCAGCTGCCTTGGGATTCTAGGACATACCCCCCATGCTAGATAATGCCCACACACACAAAAAAAATGCCCGTCGAGGCAAGTAAGGCCCCCCAGAGGCAAAAAAAGGTTCCCCTCAGGCCTTCCCTTGGCAGCACACTGGTTCTTGCCTTACATGTTCCTCCATGTTTGTACCACTTTCTTTTTTGAAAATGCCTGTACGATATAGGTTTCTGTTCACACCACACCTCTGATACTGTGGTCATTTATTTAAAAAGAAAAGGAGGAATTGTTAGTATGTTTCATATTGGTTTGGCTCGCTATCCCCCTCGCAAAGAGAATTACTTTGGTCCTTGCTAGTTTTTCACCTCGCTTTCTCCCCTCCCCCTATGCTACATAGTTCCAGAGTTCTTGGCGTAGCCACGTGAGGAGATACAACACAGATCTGTGTGGTGATTAGTTTAAGGGTCGCTCTCTGCCACCAGAGGAGAAAGACAGGAGAGCACATGCTTGCCCGCATGTGAATAAAGCCTCTGTGCCCAGCCGTGTGTCTCTGGTCATCTCTGTCTAATGGAGCCCCCGAACTTAATGACATAAATCTTCTATTTTCCAGAAACCTCAAAATGTCAATTCAACTAAAGCAAACATTGAAACTTTGAAGAGAAGTCCACACTGTTCTTTTTCCTTCCACAAGTGAGTGCCTTGCCCTACAGGTTCCATGGGTCTATCAACCCTGGTCTCCCAAACTCTCTGCCAACCACATACCACTCTGACAGCCGTGTATTGAATCTGGTGACAGAACTAGAAAAGACACATTCAAACTGACACCAAAACCCAAAGTCACATCCCCCCCCCCCGAGTATGAGTACCTTTTGAGACCTCAGTTTAGAAGAGGCAGGTCACAGTCAGACTTAGACTAAAAGAGAAAAGTGTCTTCAATCTGTGACTTCTGCATTACAAAGTACTGGCACTCACTCATAGAAGAGAAGTAGGTTTATTTTAATATTATCAGGCTGGGTGGGGTGATGCTCAGAACTGAGAATTCCCCTAGTGTCTTATTCAGATCCAGTGAGCAGGCAAACATTTTGGTCCATTCCTAGAATCGAATTCAAAGTAAGACAAATAATGAAACATTGGAGACAATCGAAACATCTAAACTGAGGAAATCCAATGTTAAAAATGAATCCAGACAAAGGGGTTGTGGAAGGTAGGCCTGTTGTTGAGGTGGTCTGGTGTCGGGCTGCACCGCGGAAAAGAGAGCAGACGTCCAGAGCAAAGGGGTACATAAATCTTTATTATAGGATGGGGGGGGGTTTGGTTCAGACCACGTGGAGCCAGCCGGCAATGGCCGACCATGGGGGGAGAGCAGGGAGCGAGACCTCAGAGAGGGAGAGCTGAGAGCCCAGAGGGGGGGTGAGGGGGCTTTTTATTGGGCGACAACCAGAGGTGATGTGTAGGGCCAGGATTGGTTGAAGGGGGCAATGCTAGGGTTTCACGCGCGGTGTGACGTGTAGGGCCAGGATTGGTTGAAGGGGGCAATGCTAGGGTTTCGCACGGCGTAGTAAAACCTGGGGGCAGAGACTGCATCAGAATAACTCCTCAGAAACATCTCCTCCTATCCCTTTATATCTAAATGGACACAGTAAAGAAAAATGGAATGGAGCAGGCTTAAATGTTTTAGAGGAATGCCATGCTCAGGTGGGAAGATGTAGGACTTTCTGTGGAGGATGGAAGGCTTAAATGGCTGCGAACCTTGTGAGATTTATGCGTCCTCCTGTGCTCAACCCCTCTTTAGAGAGAGAGACTTACCTGGAGAGACTCATCTCATAGGTTTAAGCGCAGCCTGCTCAACCATCTCTTCACAATATCTCTACATCTTTTCTATCTTTCTATCTAGTAATTGCATAAGATGTACAAAGTCTGTAAAAGACTATCATGGGGCAGAAACCTTTTGGGCATAAGCCTAAATGATATAACAAAGCAGGAAGGGACAAGTAGGGGAGTAGTAAAAGCCAGTGTGGTGTGAAGGGAGGGATTGGTGTGTAAAGGAACATTCCCTGCTTGGGTGGGGAAAGGGGCAAGGGTACATAATGAGGGGGAGGCGGGAGGCATGACCCACCAAACAGAGGGGCTATTTGGAATTGTATAGTCTTCAAGGCAACAGTCTGTAAAGTCTATGAATTACTCAGGATCAGTCTATGAAAAACCAGCAGCATGAAGGGAAATAAGCTGCTTCAAAATTGTGTAAAATGTACATAGGGTATGTCAGAAAGTCCAATACAAGTCTCAGTCCGAAGTATATGGCTAGGGGAAGACAATGGCAGGGGATGCAATGCTGCATGAGGGAGGTCAGCCGCTGGAATGTTGCTTTTCTGTAGATAGCCAGCTGGAACTGCCAACACGTGACAAGCAGGTCAGAAGCAGGAACGGTAACCAGGCATGAAGAACGTTCTGTCCTTGGAGTCTGTGTATCAGGTTCTTCAGATCACGTTGAGTGACATCTAGGGTTTCGGGGGGTGTGCCACGGTAGTCGTGCCATCTAGTGGGTGACGTCAGGGTGTGCAGGGGTTCAGATGGTTTTTCCGGGATTCCTGTGAAAGAAACACAAACAATCTGCTTCTTGTGGTTAATTTGAACTTGTAACAAGTTATAGGTTTGTTATAGTTGATACCTCGATGATTATAATTGGTTTAGAATCTCTTTATGATTTTATTTAAAGGTCATCTAATGTGACCTCCTGTAGCAGCCTCTACCGCAGGATCTTGAGACCAATTTTAGCTAAAATATGTATTTTAAACAGACTCAAATTGCTTAGAGTTAACGCATATTCGTGACAATGATTTTAACGTTTACAGTGCCAGATTGATGCCAGATCTGTTGTGGATTAATTTCCACAAGATAGTTTACAGGGCACCTTTGGGGGCCCTTCAAAGGTGTCCTGTATATAAAATTTATATAGTTTAGTTTTGGGAATGAATAGTCACGTTGAACATTTAGACTTTTACCTAAATAGTAAGTTACCTTAACAAATTAATTTTTGCCTTGTCTGGTAAAAGTGTAGCTGTAGGGTTACACTTTTGACCGTTAAGTTAGTGTTACCAAACTTGAGACATACCCATAAACATTTAGTTATAACAAACAGGAGGAAAAAAAACTTTTGTTATAAAAACACATTATTTAAAAAAAAATTTAAATCTGTCATTAGTCACACAGTTTAAGACTAAACACTTACATATATACCAAAACTATATATAAAATTCAAAAGAGAGAGAAAGAAAAAAAATTTTTCGAATGTTTCTGGACGTCTCCAGAAACTTTGGCTGCATCCAGCATTTTTATATAAAGCCAATTACCTTTTCGAGTACTCCAAGCAGATGGGTCATGCAAAAAAAATTTTTGTCATTCAACACACTCACTCACAAAAACAACTGGTCAGTTATAACATAAGACATACAGGGAAAGGGTAGGAGAGAGGTCTCTGTGAGCCAGATTTTGTAGGTTCTGCCATGTTGTATTATGGGTCCTTGGATGTATCTTTCATCTGGTCCTCTTGTAGTATTTCTTGTTCTTCAGGAATAACAGCATCATCCTGCGGGTATTGTCGGACATGGCGGGCAGGAACCCAGACAGGTTTAGAAATTTTGAGGGAAAATGCACACGAAACCCCTTCTCATGGTCAATAATGGGTCAGGCCCTTTCCAAATTTTATCGAGTGGGTCTCTCCATTTGACCTTAATAGATAGGAGGGTAGATGGTGTTTGCCAGTGAAGAATAATAGGGGGTAAGGCCGAGTTATTGTAAGAGATTTAACGTAGTTAAGGCTTTTGCTAGCTGGATATTGGGGGGATATGTTCCTCCTTTATCTTTATTTAGTTGAGCCTTCAGAGTTTGATGGGCCCTCTCGACAATGCCTTGTCCCTGTGGATTGTAGGGAATGCCCGTGGTATGAGTAATATTCCAGAGGGAACAAAAATCTTTAAATTGTTTGCTTGTAAACATAGGTGCATTGTCTGTTTTCAAAAATAATTGGACCCCATAACGGCAAATCAAGAGACCATATGGCTTACAAGCTTTTTAGCACTTTCTCCTGTCTGAGCTTTAGCCCACATAAATTTAGAAAAGGTATCAATTGAGACAAACACATATTTTTGTTTGCCAAAGTTTGGTATGTGGGTGACATCAATTTTCCAAATAGCATTAGCTTTTAAACCTCGGGGGTTAACCCCAAGGGTCTGGATAGCAGGTGTCTTTATGAGCGGCTAGCTCAGTTGGTAGAGCATGAGACTCTTAATCTCAGGGTAGTGGGTTCGGGCCCCACGTTGGGCGCCAGATGTTGTTTTGGTGGTCTGGTGTTGGGCTGCACCGCCGAGAAGAGAGCGGACGTCCAGAGCAAAGGGGTACACAAATCTTTATTATAGGATGGGTGGGTCGGTTCGTACCACATGGAGCCAGCCAGCAATGGCCGACCACGGGGGGAGAGCAGGGACCGAGACCTCAGAGAGGGAGAGCTGAGAGCCCAGAGAGAGGGGGTGTGAGGGGGCTTTTTATTGGGCGACAACCAGAGGTGACGTGTAGGGCCAGGATTGGTTGAAGGGGGCAATGCTAGGGTTTTGCGCGGCGTGACGTGTAGGGCCAGGATTGGTTGAAGGGGGCTATGCTAGGGTTTCGTGCAGCATAGTAAAACCTGGGGGCGGAGACTGCATCAGAATAACTCCTCAGCAACATAGGCCAAAGATGTTAGCTGTCATCTCCTTACTGCTAAGCAGCAGGGCATTGTTGCTGAGCATCTCCTATGCCAAAAGTCAGTACGATTAGAATTATAAGAAATGTTTTCTTCTAAGAAACAGATCTTCTATAATTTCCTTTTTGTCTTTTTAAATTATTTTCCCTTTTGTTGCCCCTTTTATTACTGTCATTGATGTCATTGTTGGATAAGACAGAGAAATGGAGAGAGAGAATGGTAGAGAGAGGGAGAGAAAGACACCTGCAAACCTGCTTCACTCCTTGTCAAGCAACTCCTATGCAGGTGGGGAGCCAGAGGCTCGAACTGGAATCCTTACACTGGTCCTTGTGTTCTGTGCCACCTGTGTTTCACCAGCTAAACAATTTCCTGACTCCCAAGAAATATGATTTTCTAAGAAACAGCTCTTCTAGAATATTCTATTACACCTTATTAACGGTAATCCCTGAGATTCTCAACTAAGACTCTTTGCTGGCTCTCTACTACCTAAAAGAGTCAAAGTTCATATGGCTACCGGGTGAGGGGGGTGGCCTAGTTAGGTAACAGAAATGCATCAAGGAGCTCCAGTGGTGAATCAGCACGCAGTACTTATACAGAAATGCATCAAGTGAGCTACATGTAACATGTGCCATATACATACACACATATATGTATATATGTGTGTATATATATATATATATATATTCTGAGTATGAGTTTTATAACTGTGTTATATGGATTAATAGAAAATAGTAGGGTTCTCATGTCTATAGCTGATGTGACTTTGGTTGAAACATATGTAGAAGTACAAAGGTTTCCTTTATTTTTTCTAAGTTACTAGAGATAGCTAGAAGTTCCCAGACAATGTTTTGAGGACTGTTCCTTTCATAAAGAGATTTTATTTTTTATCTTAAGTTGTTGTTTATGCAATCTTTTCCTTTCATTTTCTTCCATTCTCTCTCTCACTCTCTCTCTCTGCCAGGGATTGAACCTGTGATTTCAGAGCATCACATACAAAAAAGTCTTTTGCGTAACCACTATGCTATCTCCCTGGTCCATTATGCATTATATATTTTAAAATTTATTCCCTTTTGTTGACCTTGTGGTTTTTTATTGTTGTAGTTATTATTGATGTCATTATTGTTCGATAGGACAGAGAAATGGAGAGAGGAGGGGAAGACAGAGAGGGAAATAGAAAGACACCTGCAGATCTGCTTCACCACCTGTGAAGTGACCCCCTGCAGGTGGGGATCCGGGGGCTAGAACCAGGATCCTTACACAGGTCCTTGCGCTTTGGGCCACCTGCATTTAACCCGCTGTGATAACACCCAACTCCCTTTTATGCATTATATTAAGCACTTAGCACAGTTGGTATAGAGTACGAACGTGTTATATGTTCCTATTGTATTTTTCTCTCTTCATTGTTTCTATATGACCATTAAAGCTTCAAAGGAAACTTAACTCTCTTATTCTGCAGTCAATTTTCTAGGTCAAAAACTCATTCCAGCATCTGGAAATATTGCACTGGTAATATTTCCTATCACAGTGGAGCCTAATAAGACTGTCTGTACAAAAACAAGAACCAGAAGGTTACACACTGGTCTTTTATGGGGGGGTGGGGATCATACTTTACTAAAAGTAGTATGAATCTTATCTTGATTCAGGGATATTAGATGTTTCCATCCATGCCTTCACATGGTGTACCTGCATTTGTCCTTCCTAGTGAGGACTGCAGGGATGTCCAGGGCTCACAGTCTATCAGGGGGAAGCTAGGTGTGCATGGTCATCACCAGTGCCAAATACACTGGAGACTTCACTTATCTTGTTTAGTAACTTTGTTTTAGAATGTTAATTCCACATGCAGATGGTGTGTGTGTGTGTGTGTGTGTGTGTGTGTATGTGTGTGTGTGGGGGGGGGGTTCACTGCACCTACCATGCCTGAGAAAGTGCAGACAGTAATGCTCAAAATCAAGTGTAAACAAGCATGCTGGGATTGAAGTCCAGGATTATCAGACACTAACTTTTGCAATGCAGAGCTCTGAAGAGAACCACTGAGATATCTCCCACTGGCTATATTTGCCGCTAAGATGATCATTACTCTAGATGTGAAATTGTGTTGTTGTTGTTTAATATTTATTTATTCCCTTTTGCTTCCCTTGTTGTTTTATTGTTGTATTTATTGTTGCTGTCATTGTTGAATAGGATATAGAGAAATGGAGAGAAGAGGGGAAGACAGAGAGAGAGAGTGATAGACACCTGGAGTTCTACTTCACCACTTGTGAAGTGACTCCCCTGCAAGTGGGGAGCCAGGAACTCAAACCAGAATCCTTGCCGGATCCTTCCACTTTGCGCCATGTGCACTTAACCCACTGTGCTACCGCCGACTCCCTGGTGTTGTTTTCTTATAGTGTGCCACATCAACCCAGTCCATCAAAGAACAACAAAACAGAACCTAAGACCTAAGACCTCTGAGACTACAACTTATAAGGATCGTGAGAAAGCAGGACAGGTACTGGTCTCCCCAGACAAGCAAATGATGGGGTGCGTGCCACTGAATACAAACAGGGCTGGGAGAAGAAGAGTTCTGAGTGAACATAGACCCTGCAAATGAAGTGGAATAGTGGCCACTCCTGCAACCCAAGGACTCAGCCTATCAAACCCATCGTGCTGATTGCTGTTCATATGGCCTTTTATCAAACACCCTCCTCGAGAAATCTAGTCTTGGGGGAGCACAGGAAGAATTCTGAAGGTAAGAATGCAAAAGGCAGAAACAGACCCTTGGTGTCATTGTAGGAACTTGGTTACCTGTGTATGCAACACAGGAAGGCCAACAATGCACTGTATTCTAATATTGAGAAGAACAAAGAAGAAGAGGAGGACCAGCAAATTCTACATCAATTCCAGATAATGAGAGACAAGGACACTGTGTTAAAAAACCAGGTAGTGCAATGCTTTGCTTGAGAGGTGGTGCAGAGGGGGCAGCAGGCAAGACAAGGCCACTGCAGATGTCCTGGGCATATCTGCCTGGCAGTGTGCCCAATCAGGCATTTCATATGAGAATGAAGTTTGGGTCATGGCCAGGTTTTCAGGAGCAGACTAAAGTCTTGTTTGGTGCACTACATTTTGAAGCTGAAGTTACTTTCTGATCTCCTCACAGCTTATATAAATGCGTTGGGGAGGGGTTTGGAGGATGAATGGAGGGTATACTCTACTCTTTTGCATGAGTGCAGGGAAGAACATAGACAGCCACACATTTTTAGGTGCCATTCTTCTTGGCTAGCTTGAGCTGCCAGGCCTTGGGTGTGAAAAAGAAAGTTCCTGACTGGGAAACAGTTTCTCAGGGATCAAAACAAACAGAAAAGCCCAATCAGTTTGGACTCATTTGAAACACAGTCTTTGTAGAGAGAAAGGTTAGTAAGTAGCCTACACAAACAGAATGCCATTTCCATTGTGTGTTTGTTTCACTTATTTTTTCCTTGTAAAGTTGATACTAAAATCAGAAAAAGAAGAACACATGAAGAATGGTGCTTATAACCTTGGTGTTGTAGATGCTATAAAATCAGAGAGGAATCCGAAATGCCACTTTTCTGTAAGAGTTGCATCTACCTCTCTCTTGCATATAACCCTGTCTGGGCATGTTTGACCCCACCCTCTGGAGAGCAGATTGAAGTGATTCCAGTGAGCTTTGCAAGATTGACACTTCCTCTCTGGGTGGGAGCTTATTCCATAGAATCTAGGGCCCCTCCACACAACCCCAGAACTGAGGTCTCCACCTGAGTAAGACCCTCAGGTGAACTATAGGCGCAAAAGATTCATGAAGCCTCATTTCAGATGGTAGTGAACATGCTTCACCACCATTTTCATGTTTTAGTCACTTTGGCTTCTATTTTTGTCTGCCTAAATCATCCTCTTTTCAAACCATTATCTAATTAACCTGACAACTCTTGGACTTGATAGATAGTCCATTGTATTGCCCTTGTTCAACATGCAGGGCTTTGGGACAGGGGTAGAGCTTAGTAGAAGAATCTGTGATTGCACATCTGTGGCCTTGGGGTTAGATTTATGATTTATCACACACACACACACACACACACCCACACACACACACACACACACACACACACACCATGGGGAAGAAAAAAAGAACGATGACCTCTGGTCAGTGCTACTCAGAGTCACCTTGGAGCAGGTGAGTTCAACATGTAGCTGCTTCATCAGCACTATGAAAAATCACTTGTTTTCTTTTAGATAGATGGAGAAAGCAACTACAGCACTGAGGCTTCCTCCAGTGTGGTGGGCGTAGGGCTGAAACCCAGGTCTCACCAACGACAAAGCAGTCACTGTATAAGCCAGCTATTTTGCTAGCCCATCAGTTGTTTTCTTGCTCAGCTCAAAGAAATGAACTGCTCCTCTTTCATCCTAGAATCCATACTACTTTGAGAACAGACAAGCAAGTGCTGCTATTGTCACTGAAAAGCAAAAGGAATATTCTAATAATCCACTACAATAAATAGATGCCAATATTAGACTGGCCAAGAAAAATAAAGAAAACCAGGAAGTCTTGGAGCAACTAGAATGGCTACAACTCAAATAAAAGTGAGTTTTCGTGGACTTGCAGGGAGACTCCGGTGGGGAAGGGTTGGGCAGCACAGCTAGTGCTTCAGCACATCTCAGCCAACCAACTGGGGTCTCCACGCATCCCGTCATCGCCACCATCCTCAGTGTCAGGACAACCTTAGTGGCCAGGCACAGTTGTCAGTTCATATCATGGCCTTTGACTTTGTGGTCATTGGTGTTAGTAGAGGAAAAAGGGGCCAGTCTGAGGCAGGGACCCTTCCCAGTGTAGGTTTATCATCAGTCTGTTGAGGGCCCAGAAGCCAGAGTCAGGAGTGTGGGGGCCCAGACTAGAAGCAAGGGCCAGACCCTCATGGAAAGCCTATTCCATACTCATACCTACCATTCTCCTGTAGCTCAGCCTGGGATGAACATTTCTCTCACTTCCCAGTCCTGAGAAAACAGAGTGTTTGGTGGCACTTGGCCTGAGGCTGAGCATTTGAGTCAGGAAGGAGGTCAAGAGAGCAGTGAAGCAAACTGCTATAGGAAAAGACTCCCCCCAATGGAGGTAATTCCATAAAGCTAGTCTCTCTCTCTTCCTCCCTTGCTCCCTTCTTCCCTCCTTCCTTCCATTCCTTAATTATTTGTTACTATGGTTATTTGGAACTTGGTGCCATGATGCTCCACTATTTCTGACAGTCCTTTCTCCCATCCCTTACTAACCAGGCCCGACCCTGCTTAAATTGCGATATCAGATGAGACTGGACATTTTCAGGGTGGTATGGCCATAGACATGACAGTCCTTTCTTTGACAGACTGTGAGAGCTAGAGAATGAGAGAGAGAGAGAAAGAGAGAGAGAGAGAGAACGAACATGAGAGACACATACAGCACTGTTCCACTACTTGTGAAGCATCTCCCTTGCAGGTGAGGACCTTGAGCTCAGGTCTTTGCACATGTGTGCTCTCCCAGATGAGACACCACAAGGCTCCAAGGGCCATCTCTATCAGGTGCAATAGAGGCTTCCAGAAGGAAGTGCCAGCTTTTATTTTCATGGAATTTATTCCCACTATTACTTGTTAGGCGAGTTTTGATGAAGTTGGTCTCCATTAGAATAAACTGTGGCCTCACCTTCTCCTCTTCCAATTATCAGGATTGATGAACAAAAAGCTCAACAGAAGAAAGGCCAATTTGAGGAGAGAGAAATGTATAAGAAAGCACTGGAATACCAGGTAAGTGGACGGGTTGCTATTTTGAGAACTGTACACTGCTTCCTAGCACTCTGAACGTAGGTGTGTGGAGGGTAGAATACTGGGCCCCCACCCACCTACCAGGTTTCCTCATGAGAGTTTGGGTGCCCTGGCTCCTTCCTATAAACAGTGGGTCTGTCAGTGTACCCCAATGCTGCAGACTTCACACTAGCTCTCTCTGTTCCAGCTAAAAAACAGTCATCAATAATGCCTGTCTATGAGCCCTTGGGAGACTTCACTAAAATTGGAAAAAATGAGAAGACCTTGGAGGCTGAGAAGTGGCAGAGAAATACTGAATTTCTAAAACATCAGGCGGAAACCGCTGCAGGCAACAAAAACAGATTATCCCCAGTCACACAAAAAGTCTGCAGCAAGAGAAAAAATTGACCCAGAAAAATCACAAGTAAGTGGCCTGGGCCTTCCTTCCCAACCATAACACTCTTCTCCTTTCTCTCCCTCTCCTCCCCCACCCCTTCACACCGTCCTTAGTAGAAACATATGTGGACACATGGAGAGTCATGACCGACCCTAGCTTGGCCCAGCCTGCTTCTCATCTTAACTCTCCAGTCAACTTCTGAGGCTGTTGCATGTCACAATTGGATGAGCATATATTGGGGGAATTAATTTTTTACATTCAACAGTAAATACAATAGTTTGTGCATGCATAACATTTCTCATGTTTCCACATAACAATACAAACCCCACTATGTGCTCTGTCATCATTTTTGGACATGAACTCTCTCCCCACTGCACCGGAGTCTTATTTTGGTGCAATACAGCAACTGCAGTTCTGGTTCTACTTGTGTTTTCTCTTCTGATACTGTTTTTCAACTTCTGCCGGGGAGTGAGATCATCCCATATACATCCTTCTGTTTCTGACTTATTTCAATTAAAATGATTTCTTCATGCTCCATCCAAGATGGGCTGAAAATGGTAAATTCACCATTTTTAATCACTGAGTAGTATTCCATTGTGTATATAGAACACAACTTGCTCAGCTATTCATCTGTTGTTGGACACCTAGGTTGCTTCCAGGTTTTGGCTATTACAAATTGTGCTGCTACGAACATATATGTACACAGATATTTTGGATGTGTGTGTTGGGTTCCTTTGGATATATCCCCAAGAGAGGAATTGCAGGATCATAGGATAGGTCCATGAGATGAGTTTTTAGATGAGTTAAAGCATACTGCTTTTGAGTGGGGATTCATTGACAGGAAGAGGGTTTCCGGTGTTTTGGTCTACCTCTACTCAAGGAAGCTTTGTTTTCCTTTTGTGGAGGGTGAGGAACAGAGTTTGGGGCATTTCTCTTTGGAAATAACAAGTTTGAAGCAGGGAGAGTGACTTTCCATCCTTGGCTTACGGACTGTTCTGTTTTAAGAGCAGAGCTGAGGAATCATGGGTAAATGGGCAGTCGGTTAGGAATTGAGTCTTGGGTAATGGGTGCTATACAAAGTGAAACACCCAGCAGGGAATAGGCGCAGACCATCCTCCCAGAGGATGACTGTCCCCTCTCCTCAGCCTTCTCTGTCTACTCACTACCCAGGAGCAGAGTCTCTAGCTCCAGGCCATGGAGGTTGACAGCTAGCCTGGGAAAGCTGATGATCTTTTGTCTTATTTTCATTTGTCAATGGGGAAAGTTAACATGTGCCTGACTGAGAAGGTGAAAAACTTGCCAAAAGAGATGGATCCTATCCCTTCAGATGCTATCAAAGCCTCAAATACCGATTTTTTTTCCTCCAGACCTTAGGTCAGGCTTATAATGGAGCTGGGAATTAAACTGGAATATAAAAGGAAATGAAAGTCACTTGAAGAACCACTGTGCTATATCGGTAGCCCCAAATATTATAAATGACCAATTAATGAATTGTTATCCTGAGAAACTCATGGATAACTCCTTCTCCTTCCTCCCCAGCTACTCTTCTTCCTCTCTTGACTCCTCCTTCACTCTAGCTAATGTTGATACAGAGGATTGAACCTGGGAATTCAGAGCCTCTGACATGCAAGTCTTTTGCAGAACTGCCATACTAATTTTACCACTGGGATACAATCTCTTCTAGAGAAGATGTTTTGATTTTAGTGGAAGGCATTTCCTACCCCTCTCCCATGTAGGCCCATCATTTGTGGCTGTGAGTGAGAGGAGAAGGGCAGGCTGGGGGATAGGGGAGCAGGTACTGGGGGGGGGGGCTGTCCTTGTTTCCTTTTCACAGTTTTGAGGAAGGCCTCTCACCATCTCATGTGCTTCCTCCCTTCCAGGGCCCCAGATAAACTATTTATTTTGGATCAGTGTAATGACTACAAACGCTGCAAACTGTCAGTGAGACCCATCCAACAAGCGTAAGACCCACTTCTGGCCCTATAACAAACACTTGCCAGGGTCTCACATGCTCATGTGAAGCCAGAGTCTGGTCCTCACCTCACAGTTGTCTTAGGACTCCAGCAAAATGCCATCTGGGAGCTAGCAGAGGAGATTGTGTCTGTCCTCCCTCCCTTTGTGAATCTATGTATGCCTGACATCCATGTGTGCACCCAGAGCATAACGTGACAGCTTTGGGGAGGAGTCCTGTAGCCTCACCCTAGGGTGTAGTGCTGTCCTCCACCCACACCACTGACATCAGTCCAACCTCAGCCTTACATCACCCACGGCCAGGGTGGCACTGGGAAAGGCGCAAGCCTCACCTGAGATGTGGTGCACTGCCCTCAAACCTGCTCCCCCACACAGTCCCTTCCCTCACAGTCGACTTCATCCCTCCCCTAGCCATCCTCTCAAACCCCAGTTGACCCCCACCCCAGCCAACCACCCTCCCTGCAGTCTGTCTCCCTTCTTTGCATCCACCACCTCCCTTCATCCACCACCCTCCCCTGCAGTCCACCTCCCTTCCTCCATCCACCACCCTCTCCTCATCCATCATCCACCCTGCAGTCTACCTCCCTTGCCCCTGTCCATGTCCACGTCCACTCAGAGTTCACTATCCACCCCCCTCAGTCTACCCTCACCCCACACCACCCTGGCTGTGGTGTGCTGCCCTCACCTTCACACTACCCCCCCTCCTACCCCCTTCCTTTCAAATCAACACATTTCCCTTATTTCACGCCTCCCCTCCAAGTCCACCACCACCCACCAGTGCTTCCAGCTCACTCCCAATGGACTCCCCCCATCAAAGCACCCAACCATTACCCTCCCTGCCTCCCCCTCCTCCAACCCCACTTATTGTCCATTCTCAGCCCTAAATCTACCCATTGCCAGAGTGTCTGGGGAGAGCCACCCAGCCTCCATTTGGCTTTGGTGTATTATCTCCCCCCCAACCAATCCAACCTACCTTTCCCTCTTTGGACCCCCCTCTCTAAGTCCAGCCTCCTCCCTTCACCTTCCTAGTCTATCCACATCCACTGTATCTGCTGCCAGGGCAGAGACACCCAGCCTCACCTTGACTGATGTTTCTACCCCCTCCTTCCACCAGTCCTCTCCCCTTCCTCATTAGACCCCCTCCCACTCCTATTAGTCAACCCTCCCTCCAACTTCCACCAGTCCACCCCCTCCTCTTACCACACCCCTCCTCCCCTCCATCCAACTCTCCTCCCATTAGTCTACCCTCGTCAAGGACTCAACGCAGGACCTCATGCTTCTGACTCCTGTATTTTAGTCACTGCTTCACCACTCTGCTCTCTCACTGCTCAGCTGCATGTCCTGAACCACTCTCCTCCTGTCCAAATGACTCCCCACATGGCACATTTCTCTCCCCACTAGCAGTCATGGGCACTGTCAGGGCTGAGCTCCAGGTGGGGCTTTTAGATTTCTCACAAGCTTAGGTTCAGAGCTGGCAACAGAAAGTCTGGAGAAATTCATAAGCCAGATGTAGAGGGAGGTTCTAAAAAGATGGGCATTTAGGGCCTGTGGGACAAGATATCCCTGGGCTTCTGCTCTTGCAAGGACAAGGACAGCCATCAGAGGTCATCTGTATTGTGGGTGTCCCTCCCTTGTCCCTGCCCCCAGCCCTGCAGAAATGGCATCAGACCATCTGCAAACTCATGGCTTCCTTAGGCCATGTGTAGCTGTCCAGTGAGAATGAGTCATAGTCAGGAGTGTAGACCAGGGAGCAAAGGAACACCACCTTGTCCAAGGGTTCCAGGTAGTAAGTGGCCAGGTTGTGCTTGTAGGCATAGTCAAAGACCTGTGAGGTGCAATGGAAGCTTCCAGAAGGAAGTGCCAGCTTTTATTTCCTGGGCACGTATTCCCACTATTACTTGGTAGACATGTTATGTTGGTTTTGGTCAACATTAGAATAAACTGCGCCTTTACCTCCTCCTATTCCAGTTATCAGGATTGTATATTTAAAAGCTCAACTCTAAAAGGACAAATGTGATGAAAGAGAGGTATATAAAAAAGCCCTAGAAGCCCAGGAAAGTTGCTTTTTTGAGAACTACAAACTGCTACCTAGCATTTATAATGTTGGTGTGTGGATGATAGAATACTGGGTCCCCACCCACCCACCTGGTTTCCTCATGTGCGTTTGGGGTGCCCTGGCTCCTTCCTCTAACAGTAGGCCTGTCAGTGTACCCCAAAGCTTCAGCCTTCACTCTGGCCCTCTCTGTTCTGGCTGAAACACAGACTTTACAGACTTCCCATTTATGAGCCCATGGGCACTTCACCATTGTTGGGAAAAATGGGAAAGAGGCAGTGAAGCATAGACTGTATGGAAGAAGAGATGGAAGCCGCTGCAGGAGACAAAAGAAAAATTATCCCAAGCCACATTGAAAGTCAGCAACAGGACAAACACATGCTACAGAAAAACCAGGAACAGTAAGGGGCTTGGGCCTTCCTTCCCCACCATTACCCTCTCCTCCTTTCTCTGCCTCTCCTCCCCTCTCCCTCTAGACACCTTACTAGAAACATGGGTGGACACATGGAGAGTCCATGACTGGCCCTACGTCACCCCACCCTGGTTCTCATCTGACTCTCCCCAGTCACCCTCTGAGGTTGTCGCTTGTCACATGCCACCCTATGAGATGAGGTTTTAGATAAGTTAATGGAAACAAGCAGCTTTGAGTGGAGATTCATTGACCAGAAGTGGGTTTTGGCTTAAAGCAAGCAGACCTGGACTCCCCAGTTGTCAGAGAACTAGGGTTCATTGTGTCTGCTCGTGTCATTGACTCTTTTTCTTTCTGTCTTACTTTTTTGTTGAAAAATCTTATTTATTTTGGATAGAGATAGGGAGAGAGGCAGAGAGATACCTTTTGCACTTCATCCCTGAAGTTGGGGACCTGAGGCTTGAACCTGGGTCCTTGCACACTGTAATGTGTGCCTTCAACTAGTTTCACCACCACCTGGCCTCTGCCTTTACCTCTTATTTCAAAGAGTGAGAGCAGAACCAGATTTCCCACTGAATCCAAAGGAGAGAGGATTTGGGGGGAGGTGGTTTTTGTGGATGGAGTTAGACTTTTGCCTTCCTTCCAGGCATTTATCAGAAAGAACAGGATTGATCAAACAAAATCAATTTAAACCTACAGAAATAATGGAATAAAGATGTGCTGAAGCAGCAATGAGATGAAGATGCCCAAGTTTTTGACAAGTAATTGCCTTCTGGGGTTGCAAGTTGCCTCCTCTCTGTTTTGGTCTGCCTCTACTTGAGGGAGCTTTGTTTTCCTTTTTTGGAGGGTAGGGAAGCCTGGGTGGGTCAGATGGTGGGGTATTTCTCTTTGGAAATAACAAGTTGGAAGCAGGAAGAGTGACTTTACATCTCAGGCTTATGTAGTGTTCAGATAAGAATGGAGCTGGAGAGTTATGGATAAGTGGGAGAGTCAGTTAAGAACAGTGCTGAGGAATCATGGGTAAGTGGGAGAGTCAGTTAAGAACAGAGGTAAGGAATCATGGGTAAGTGGGAGAGTCAGTTAAAAACAGAGGTGAGGAATCATGGGTAAGTGGGACAGTCAGTTAAGAACAGAGCTGAGGAATCATGGGTAAGTGGAAGTGTCAGTTAAAAACAGAGTTGGAGAATCCTGGGTAACTGAGCAGTCAATTAGGAATGGAGCTGAAGAGTCATGGGTAATTGGTGCTGAACAAAGTGAGACACCCAGCAGGGAGCCGGCACAGACCATCCTCCCAGAGGGCACCTGTCCCCTCTCCTCAGCCCTCTCTCTCTACTCACCACCTAGGAGCAGATCCTCTAGCCCCAAGCCATGGAGGTTGACAGCTAGCCTGGGAAAGGCTGATGATCTTTTGTCTTATGTTCATTTGTCAATGGGGAAAGTTAACATGTGCCTGACTGAGAATGTGAAAAACTTGCCAAAAGAGATGGATCCTATCCCTTCAGATGCTATCAAAGCCTCAATATGCCACACATTTTTTTTCTGCCCACAGCTCTGCTCAGGCTTATAGTGGAGTTGGGGGATCAAACTGGAACATATAAGGAAATGAAAATCATTTGAAAAACCTCTATGCTATATCCCCAGCCCCCAAGGATTCTAAATGACTAGTTAATAAATTGTTAATGTGGGTAACCCATGGATAACTCCTCATGTTCCTCCTTGGTCTTGTCCTACTCTTCTTCCTCTCTCTACTCCTCCTTCACTCTGGCTGATGATGAAACAGAGGATTGGACTTGGGGACCACAGAGCCTCAGACATGCAAGTCTTTTGCAAAACCATCATGCTATCTTTCCCACTGGGATACAATCTCTTATAAAGGAGATGTTCTGATTTTGGTGAAAGGAAAATCATTGTCCATCATTTGTGGCAGTGAGTGAGAGAACAGGCTGAGAGCTAGGGGAGCAGGCACTGGTGGGGGTCACTGTCCTTGTCTCCTTTTCACAGTTTTAAGGAAGGCATCTTAACATTGCCTGTGTCTCTTTCCCAGTTGTCCTGGTAGCAGGGGCTGGAGGGTTGAGGATGAACTGGGCGGCTTGAGGGAGGAGGTACCCAACTGAATTGGAGGCACCCACTAAACCCCAAATAACACCCACTATCGCCACTAATTGACCTGTGTTGCTGAGGAGTTATTCTGATGCAGTCTCCGCCCCCAGGTTTTACTATGCTGCGTGAAACCCTAGCATAGCCCCCTTCAACCAATCCTGGCCCTACACGTCACACCGCGCGCGAAACCCTAGCATTGCCCCCTTCAACCAATCCTGGCCCTACACGTCACCTCTGGTTGTCACCCAATAAAAAGCCCCCTCACCTCCCCCCCCCTCTCTCTAGGCTCTCAGCTCTCCCTCTCTGAGGTCTCGCTCCCTGCTCTCCCCCTGTGGTCGGCCATTGCTGGCTGGCTCCATGTGGTCCGAACCAACCCCCCCCCATCCTATAATAAAGATTTGTTTACCCCTTTGCTCTGGACATCCGCTCTCTTCTCCGCGGTGCAGCCCGACACCAGACCACCACAACAAATCTGGTGCCCATCGTATTCCGTACCCACACCACACCCGGCCTGAGGTCTCCGAAACCGCCCAGACACAGGTAAGTGGCATCCGCCCACTTCTGTGGCCCTGCGTTTCCCTCCACCATGGGAAATTTCTCGTTTTATGAGGAAGTGTCCCAGTCATTATCTCTTGACCTGGGACAGATTCGCGCTGTCATAAACAGTTTAATTTTCGCTACCCCTTGGATTTTTTTAACTGTGGTCGCCACTTTCAAGATATGTAAAACGTGGTATGCCATAAGGATAAGTGACCTTGAGGCTGAGGTACGAGAGTTAAATCACATGTGCTTAAGACTTAGACGTCCTAAGCGATCAGTGGCTAAACCCAAGAATTCTGTTCCCACAGACACGCACACGTGTTTGGATGCTCCTCCTCTGACCCCGCCCCCTTCCGCCCCTGCCCCCTTCCGCCCCCGGTTTCAGCTCCACCTAAGGTTTCTGCGTCCCTGAACCCGCCCCCGGCCCCTGCCTCCCCGGTTTCAGCTCCGCCTGCAGATTCTGCGTTCCTGAACCCCACCCCTGCCCCTGCCGCTGTGGTTTCAGCTCCGCCTGCAGCTTCCGTGTCCCTGAACCCACCCCCCTGCCCCTGCCGTCCCGGTTTCAGCTCCGCCTGCAGCTTCCGTTTTCCTGACCCCGCCCCCGGCCCCTGCCGCTGTGGTTTCAGCTCCACCTGAGGTTTCTGCGACCCTGAACTCCCCCCCCCCCGGCCTCTGCGGCCCGGTTTCAGCTCCACCTGCATCTTCCTTGTTCCTGACGCCGCCCTGGTTTCAGCTCCGCCCCCGGCCCCTGCCATTGCGGTTTCAGCTCTGCCTGAGGCTTCCTCGTCCCTGACCCCGCCTCCTGCTGATATGTCACCATTAAGGGACCTAGTGGCTGAGATACGAGAGCTAAAGGATATTTTTTCAGCATTTAAGGATTTTAAACCATGTGCAGTCCACCCCGGGACCTCTGTCCCCGTAGATATGCGTTTAGTCTCCCCTGCAGCCACTACAGCAGTTTATACGGCACTTTCCACTTCTGTAGCTCCCTCTCCCGCGCCATCGGACCAAATCCACACGTTCCCGGTAAACTTGGCCCCTTCTAAACAAAACCCTCAGCCATGGCAGCCATATTCCTCTAAAGAATTGGAACACTTAGACAAGCAGTCAGGGAAGACGGGATGCATTCTCCATGGACCAAGTCTGTCTTGAGGAGCTTTTACCAGCATTTAAATACACCACAAGACTGGAAAGATCTGGCTCATGCTGCACTCCCAGACCCACTCTATCTTCAGTGGCAGGCATGCTTCCACGATGAGTGCTCTAGACAATCGCAGGAAAATAGTAACAAACAGGTAGAATGGAATTCTGATGCCTTGGTTGGAGCAGGAGCTTATGAATCTGGAGCTCAGCAGGCAGAAGCCAGGTTTCCAACCGGTTATTTTGAACAGGTACGCATCTGTGCAACACAAGCATGGGAAAGGGTGACCACGCCTGATGTAGATCCGTCAGCTCCCATTAACTCTTTTCACCAAGGCTCTGATGAATCATTGGCGAGCTTCATCTCAAGGGTGAAGAGAAGCTTAGAGAGAAAGGTTTATAATCCTGATGTCCGCAAACTACTCCTGCGCTCTATTGTCTGGGAAGGCATGACACCACAATTCCATCAGGTATGCCTTAATCTTAAACACCTACACCCAGATAATTGGATTCTAGCGACACAGGAACTTACATCAGGCAATTATGGGGCACCCGCTACGACACAGGTCTATGCATTTGCCCTACGTAAGCAAAACAGGGCCTGCTTTCAGTGCGGTCGCCAAGGACATTGACGTAACCAATGTCCTGATAAGTTGCGACCACACCTCCAGTCAGGGAAACCACGCCTCCAGCCAGAGCAACCCCGCTTTCAGTCAGGGAGCCAGAGACCATGTACTGTTTGTCCAAAATGTTGTAAGGGGTTTCATTGGAAGAGAGATTGTTGGTCCCAATTTCATAAAGATAGTTCGCCCCTGAATGGTACAAATTCGGGGCCTGAGATATTGTGGACCACTCCTGTTTTAGAACGGGGCCACCCTTCTATGACAGTAAAGATTGGCAATATTCCTTTTAAATTTTTGATTGACACAGGGGCAGAAAAGATGATTTTAAGGCAAGAAGAGGTTCCCCAAGATTGGGAACTTATCCCTGGACCCAGTTTACATGGAATAGGAGGGATGACCAAAGCATTTTGCACATGAGACTCGCTCATGTGGGAAGACCCAGAAGGTTCTACCGGACACTTCCGCCCTTTGGTAGCTAATATTAGCACCAACTTACTGGGCAGGGATCTTCTGGAATGTCTTGATGTTAGGATATCCACAGATGCCTCTGCAGAGCATAAAACTCATTCCCGCGATACCAGGTCTATTCAGCACCCCCAATACTAAATGCCACTGTTCGTAGCCAAACACCCCGCTTAAGCTGGCTTTCTAATGAGCCTGTCTGGGTGGAACAGTGGCCTTTACCTAGGGATAAGCTAAAAATTTTAAAAGAGCTCGTCCGAGAGCAGTTGTCCTTGGGACACATTCGTCATTCTCGAAGCCCATGGAATACTCCTGTCTTTGTGATTAAAAAGCGCTCAGGAAAATGGCGCCTCCTTCAAGATCTCTGTGCAGTAAATAAAACCATGCAGGTCTGGGGCTCCCCCCAAAGGGGTTTGCCTCTTGCTTCTGCAATTCCCACGGGAATCCCAATCATAGCTATTGATATACAAGATTGTTTTTTCTCTAACCCCTTGCATCTGCGAGATTGTAAACGTTTTGCCTTCTCTGTTCCATCTATTAATAACGCCAGCCCTGCTGATAGATTTGAATGGGTGGTGCTGCACCAGGGTATGGCCAATAGTCCTACAATTTGTCAGGAGGCTGTTAAATCTGCCCTTGTCCCATATATTCATAAGGGCCTTAATATTTTTCATTATACAGATGATATTTTAATATGGGGAAAATCAGATACAGATCTCTATGCTTTACGTGATTTTCTCATTCCTGCATTAAAGAAAAGCAGCCTTAATGTAGCCCCTGAGAAGATACAGCTAATCCCTCCAATATCCTTCCTAGGTTCAGAGATTTCTCTAATGCAAATTCGTCCCTTAAAACCTAATGTTACCTTCCCTTCTAATCTTACTCTTGCTTCTTTACAAAGTTTTCTAGGAAATTTAAATTGGCTTAGGCAGTATCTCTATCTGCCCACAAGCTGCCTCCAACCACTGTTTGACCTGTTGAAAGGAAACAAACAGCCCTCTTCAAAACGTAAGTTAACTCCTGAGGCCTCCTTGGCACTGGAAAGGGTTAACCAGGCCCTCCAGGACATGCACCTTGTTCGATTCTCCCCCTCCTCTCCGGTAAACCTTCTAATCTTCAGCTCCACCCTCACAGTAGTAGGGGCACTGTGGCAAGACCATGGTGTTCTCGAATGGCTTCACACGCCAGTAGGAGGAGCTCCAAGACTCCTCACTGAGATAGACGCGTTAGCATTCATGGTTCACCAAGGGAGAAATAGGTCTGTGCAGGTCTTAGGGAAAGAACCGGATTTAATCATTCTGCCCTTTTCTCTCACAGATACAGAGTGGCTTACACGCCATCATTCCCGCTTTGCCATAAGCTTCGTGGGGTTTCCAGGACAAATAGATAACCATTTTCCTTCTAATAAATTGATAGCTTCTTTACCTCTTCTGCCTCTACTAGCATTTAAACTTTTCTCTCGGGATCCCATTCCCTCTGCTCCTACAATCTTTACTGATGGCGGAAAAAGTGGAGCTGCTGTCCTTATATATTACCCAGACAAACAATCTCCTAAACCTCTCTTTGCTGAGCTTCCTGATAATTCCCCTCAGTACAAATAACTTTATGCTGTTTTTCTTGCACTAAAAGCTGTACCAGAATCCTTCAACCTTTTTTCTGACAGTGTGTATACTGTTAACTTACTTCCATGGCTTGCTCGTTCTTATGTGAAAATTGATGACACACTTTACAACAACACCTTCTGAGTCACAGAGCATTTTTCGGGAGATCCTGGGCAAACTGAGTGCAAAATGCAATCTGGAGCCTATTGACCTCTCCCACATGGTGAAAGGTCAATGGGGAATGAAGGTCATTGTCTACTTCATCTAGACTTGAGAGCACTTTCCCTGGGGCCAGAGTAGTGCACCCACTGAGTACACACATTACCAGGTGCTGGGATCCAGGCTCAAGCTCACGGTGGTCCCAAACTTCACAAGTAGTAAAGTAGTACTGCAAGTGTTTCTCTTGACTGGTTTACTTTTGTCCCCTTAGTCATCCATGTTTGTGTTTTGGCTTTCTGTGACCGGGCCATATGTTTCCTCACCACCTGATGTCCTCACTGAGTACTACACTGTGTTCTCAAACTCTAGTTCTTGGCACCAAGAGTGTGTGAGCTACATTCAGTCGTGCATCTGAATAAATTAAAGTGGGAAGAGCCCTCCTTCCACTTAGAATTACTTCAAGATTGTCCTCAGAATGCACGGACAACTGTCCCTTTAATGACAGTGTGCAATGGGACTCTGGGTGTGGATGAAAGCAGTTTGACCTTGGCTCCCAGGCTGCTGCCTCACTGGGTCTTAAAAGCATCTCCCCACACCTGTATCACACCACCCCACCAAAAGAAAAAAAAACAGAAAACAAATAAACAAAAAACTAAAGCACAAAACACAAACATGGATGACTGAGGGGACAAAAGTAAACTAGGTCCACTTTGGTTAATACAAGCCAGTAGTGTCTTTTTCTCTTACTGTCTCATTTATACTTGCAAGCAAGTTGGGTGGGCCACTGGGTCAGAAGCATACCTGCTGAGGCTCATGTGAGGTAGCTCCAGTCAGAAGGTAAGCTTACTGAGGCCCTAACACCAGCTCTAGGGACTGCATGATAAAGGGGACTCAAGAAGAATTCTGGTACAAATACCCGTTTACTGGGGGGTTGTTTTTGGGCTACTATATAAAGTGAAACAAAGAACATTTTTCACATATGTCAGAACTCACAGGTTTCTTAAAGGTCATCTTGCCCCCTATGGTAAGGGGTTGGTATGACAAGAGTTGATGTGACACATAAAGGTCAAAACAGGCAGTCTTCTGATGCAGGAATTTAATTATCCAAAGGCATCTGAAAGAAGAATAGGGGTTGAACCAGTAAGGTGAGATAGAGAAGGAAGAACAAGGCTTGATGTAAATTAAGGACATCAAGGTAAACCAGGAAATAAGGTTTTGGGGGCTTTTCAGTGTGTGACAGGATGTGTTCTTCCTTTGTGATCAAAAGGTGAAGTGTATGTGTGAAGTTTGAGTGAAATAACCTTAAAGCAAGCAACCATTTGGCCTGCGCTTCTAAGGCATGGGCATCCCTGTGGCCAAGCTGGTGCTATACAGAGTGTGTGGGATCATCTCCCCACGGCAGTGCCTGCCTGTGATGCTTCATGTGGGTAACAACAAGCAGATAATCCCCCCAAAACTGGGCATAAGGCCCTGAGGACAGCAGGGATGCTTCTAGCTCAGGGCACCTCCTCTGTACAGGCCATACAGGAGGAGAGAGACAGAGACAGGAGAGAGAGAGTGAGAGAGAGACAGAGAGAGTGAGAGAGAGAGAGATGCCAGGCCAGGCAACATACATGACCTACAGAGAAGCAGTTAAAGAAGCCAGAACTCCTTTGTTCTGTCCCCCAAAAAGAATTTTGGCCCATATACCAGAGGCTACACTGAGTCCCAAGACCAAAATATAAACAAAGAAATAAATAATTGAGCTTGTCTGGAGGTTCAGAGGAGCCCCCTAGAATGGAAGCTTAGCCCCAAGGACCCTCCAGCATAATCACCTCCCACCTCCACATACGGACTTCTCACTTGGATGGGGTCCTGAGTAATCTCCCTGTATGTCTGCCCCATGAGCTGATGGGGTCCCCTGTACATCGGCATGTGGCAGGAGAGCATGCATAGAGAGGATTACAACCAGCTTCTGGACGAGTTCATGCAGGCAGTCACCCACAAGTGAGCTTCACAAGCCCCAGGGATGGGGTGTGGCAGCGATAGGCTCTATGAACAAACTGGAATGAGGAGGAGGATGCACAGAGTGAGGGGGATGGAGACTCCTGGATCACCTCAGAACTCAGAGACAATCAGTGCCACCAGTGGTGAGTGTGTGGAGTGTATGGGGATAGGTGGTTACTGAGGCCATGGGGGAGGGAACCCAGATGAAGTCCTAAGGGAAAACCTCCAGGCCTGAGCTGTTCTGACTGGAGGCAAGCGCAGGATGTTATGAGTAGAGGGGAAATGTATCCTTCCTGCAGAAAGTTCTAGCACTCAGGATGTCTCAACGCTTTCTGAGAGTATAGTGTAGTACAGTACAGTACAGTACAGTATAGTATAGTTTTTACTATCACGGACTTCTCTACTTTGTTATGGAAACCACTCACTTGTCCAGATTGAGGACTTTGCCAATGCCAGTGCCCTCCTTCTGATAAACAAGTACTGAAACAAGTACTGCATATACAGTGATGACATCCAAGGTAGTTTTATCCCTGAAACTGAGTGGCTGGGACAGGACCACCTGCTGCCAGTGTGCCACTGGGGCTCCACTGCCTCGTGGCTCAGGCTTTGCTGTGACCAGGGAGAGAGTTCAGGGGCTTTGCTAACCCACTGATCCCTGGTCTATACCTTGGAGACCATGGCCACATTAAGGGAAATGAGTATTACATTACTGAATATATCTGTGACGGTGTACAAGGATGTAGGTTTGAGACTCAGGAAACCACATGGGAGCACCTACAAGATAGAAGCTTGTATGGCTTTCTATGTAACCTCTTCTTTCAGTCACAATATTCCAGATGCTAACATGATGCCAACAGGACTTCCCGGGGAAGACAACCCCACCAATTTGTACTGGAGCCCCATTTCCCCAGAAACCCGACCCATTAAGGAAAGAAAGAGACAGGCTGGAAGTATGGATCAACCTGTCAATGCTCTTATTCAGCAGGGAAGCAGTTACACCCCACAATGACCTTGGGTCCATACTCACTCCCACAGAGTTAAAGAATAGGAAAGCTATGAGCAGATGGGATGGGATATGAAGATCTGGCATTGGGAATTGTACCTATCTTTTTCTATGATCTTGTAAGTGTTTCATTTTATAAATAGTATTTTAAAAAAAGAATCAAAAATAAAGAAAAAAGAGGGAAGTTTCATGAGCAATGGATCAGTGCCATGGTGTCACCCCTCTTTCTGTCTGTCTCACTGGTAGTCTCTTTCCATATCTTGATTTCTATCACATATATGCATTCAGCCCTAGCAAGAACACTGGTGAAAAAAAAAAGAAAATGAAATTAAACATGTAAAGAGCTTTCTAAATAATACAACCAGCATGTGGAAGATGGAATAGGACAGAGCACTTTTGTGAGTCACAGTTTCAGACTATCTCCACAGAATGAGCTAACAAAGACCTGGGGCAGATACAGTAAATGTTTAAATTGCAAATGTATGGAGGTTATATGGTGGCATGGCCATTAGATCATACAGGTTATCAGGCTCAAGGACCCAAACATCATGAACAGTGAAGCAGTACAAGAGATTACTCTCTCTCTCTCTCTCTCTCTCTCTCTCTCTCTCTCTCTCTCACTTTCTCTCTCTCTCTCTCCCTCTCTGCCTCTCTCTCACTGGGAACAATACTGTCATGTGGGAAACAAACTCTAGTGATGATCTTGGTGGCAAAATAAGAAGAAAAGGGGAACACTTCTGGAGTTGGGCTACAGAACAATAGCAACTATGTTTCTCTCCTCTCCTCTCCTGGGTCAACTAGGAATACCACAGGAGACTCCTGGGACCACATGACGACTAGAATGACTTTAACTTCAGGAACCCACCAAATCAATGGTGAGTACAAACATATATGGCTCGTGGACAGAGATGAGCCTAGGGAGAGATTAAGTGGCTGGTTTACCAGTTTAAGTGGCAGTTTAACAGTTTACCAGTTTAACAAGTAAGTGGCAGTTTAACAGTTAAGACAACACCTCCACTCTGTTTCACCAATAAAGAAATGGTTGAAGGGAGGAGAGGACTCTCCTGAGACTCACCAAATGCAAGTGTGTATCTCCATTTTTACTGCCCTCAAAATCTGGAGCAGCAGCATAGAAGCAGTGTGCTGACACCAGGGGACAGAGAACTAATGGCAAAACTCAGCAGAAGATCTCTACCTTTGTGACTTAGTGGTGGGACTATGAATGTCTCTTTGCAAAACTACTGGATTATCTTTGTCACACCCTGCTTTATCTCTTGGTCAGGAGTCAGTGAATAAGGAAAGAAGCCTACTTAAAGTTTAAAAGCATTCAGGCTCCTATAGCCTACAGGGAAGAGAAAGAACAAAAGAGGCTTTTAAGCCACTGAGTTCCAACTCAGGGATTAAAATACTGTTATAACAACGGTCAATTTCCACAACTGTGAACCCTATAATTACCTTAATTATACACAAGTCAATACAGGCAAGAGTGATCAGTAATTTGAAAAGTACTGAGAGAGGGACCTCATAACATATATAAAATGGTTAAACCAACAAGAAGAAATACTGGAGAAATGAATGAGGACAAGAGTCCAAATAAAAGTCCCCCAAAGGTTGGATCACAAAATAATGAGGTCAATATTCAAACACTAGTTAAGGAAATACTCACAGGAGTGAGTAAAGAGTTTGAAAGAATTGTATCAGAAATGCTGAAACACCAAATGAGACCCTGGAAGAAACACTAATTATCTCAAGGTTATTAGAGAACCAACAACTGAAATAGCTGAGCTAAGAACACAACAAACTGAACAAGCTAAAACAGTATCAGAACAGGGTAACAAAATGAGAGAACTCCAGAAACAGTATAGGGGAGGGAGAATAGAATAAATGAGGCTGAAGACAGAATTAGCAGTATCAAGGAAGAATTAGAGATGACTAAAAAAGAAGTAAGAGATCTCAAAAAGACATTAAGAGATATTGAAAACAACAACAGAGACCTATGGTATGACTTTCAAGGAAACAATATACGCATTATTGGCTTAGTTAAGGAAGAAAGAGAGAGAGAGGGGAAGAAAGCATTCTTCAGGACATAATAGGTGAGAACTCCTCTAGTCTAGACAACATCAAAGACATAAAGATTCAAGAAGCCCAGAGGTTCCCAAACAGAATTAACCCAGACATAAAGACACCAGGAAACATCATATTTAGAAATGGAAAGGATTAAGGATAAAGAAAGGATTCTGAAGGCTGCAAGAGAAAAACAGAGCCACCTACAGAGGAAGTCCCATAAGATTAGCAGGTGAATTCTCTACATAAACACTACAGGCCAGAATAGAATGGAAAGAAGTGCTCAAGGAGAAAGGCTTTCAACCAAGACTATTGTATCCTGCTAGACTGTCATTCAAACTGAACAGACTAGATGGAGGCATCAAAACCTTCTCAGACAAGCAACAGTTAAAAGAATCAACTATCACCAAGCCTGCCCTGAAAGAAGTTCTGCAAGGCCTCCTATAAACATTCAGACCACCATAAATAAGACTTATATCAGAACACTCTAAAACTCTATAAGAATGGCATTAAAATATCTTCAATCTTTGATATCATTAAATGTCAATGGCCTGAATTCACCTATGAAAAGACACAGAGTAGGAAGAAGGATCAGAAAATATAACCCAGCAATTTGCTGTCTACAGGAAACCCACCTCATTCCACAGGACAAACACAGACTTAAAGTGAAAGGATAGCTAATTATCATACAAGCCAATGGTCCACAAAAGAGGCAGGAACAGCTATTCTCATATCTGACATGATGGATTTTAAAATAAATAAAATTTAAAAAGATAGGAATGGACACTAATTAATGGTCAGTAGATCGGTCAATCAAGAGTACTGAACAATTACTAATATCTAAGCACCCAATAAGAAGCCATCTAAATACATCAAACATCTACTGAAAGAGCCACAGCAATATATTAACAGCAACATAGTCATAGTAGGGGACTTCAGACACCATTCTCTCATTTTGACAGATCACCCAAGCAGAAAACCATAAAGACATAAGGGAGCTAAATGAGGAGATAGGTAAAAAAATATATTGGAAATTGTCAGAGTCATTCACCCCATGAAACTGGAGTACACATTTTACTCAAGTTCCCATGTGTCATTCTCAAAGATAGACCATATATTAAGCCACACAGACAGCATCAGCAAATTCAAGAGCACTGAAGTCTTCCCAAGGATCTTCTCAGACCACAGTGGAATTAAACTAACACTTAACAATCAACATAAGATTAGTAAGAGTCCCAAAGTGTGGAATCTCAGCAGTACACTACTTAATAAGAGAAAATCAAGGAAGAAATCAAGATGTTTTGAGAGGTCAATAAAATTTAAGACACGAGCTATCAAAATACTTGGAATACAGGTATTGTTATACTGAGTGGAGGTTCTTATCCACACAAGCACATATAAGGTAACAAGAAAAAGCACAAATAAACAACCTGATTGCATATGTCAAAGACCTAGAAGAAGAATATCAAAGGAACTCTAAAGCAAATAGAAGGAAAGAAATCATTAAAATTAGGGCAGAAATAAGAATAAGATTGAAAATAAGAAAATGACACAAAGATCAATGAAAACAAATGTTGGTTATTCGAAAGAGTGAACAAAACTGACATGCCTTTAGCCAGACTCAGAAAACAGAAAAGGGAGAAGAACCAAATAAATCGGATCATAAATGAAAAAGACATATCACAAAAGACACCACAGAAATTCAAGATATCATGTGGAGGCGTTTATGAACAAATATACGCCACCAAGCTAGAGAACCTGGAGAAAATGGACAATTTCCTACATACCTACAAACGTCCTAAATTAAATAAATGGAAGTAGATAACACGAACAGGCCCATCACAGCTAGTGAATTTGAAACAGTTGTCAAAAAACATTCCCAAAAATAAAAGTCCTGGTCCAGATGGTTTTACAAATGAATTCTACAAAACATTCAAAGAAGAACTAACACCTCTACTTTTAAAAGTCTTCCAAAGGATTGAAGACACTGGAATACATCCTTCCAGTTTTTATGATGCTAACATACTACTCAACATAGTGTTGGAAGTTCTGGCCCTATAAATCAGGCCTTTTACTATAGTAACAAAAAAATTAACAAAATATCTAGGAATAAATCTAATGAAAGAAGTGAAAGTCTTGCTTACCAAAAATTACGAGTCACTACTCAAGGAAATAGAAAAAGACACCAAGAAGTGGAAAGACATTCCATGTTCATGGGTTGGAAGAATTCACATCATCAAAATTTATATACTACCCCCAGAGTCATATACAAATTTAATGCTATCCCCATCATGATCCCAAAAACATTTTTAAGAGAATAGAGCAAATGCTACAAATGTTTATCTGGAACCAGAAAAGACCTAGAATTACAAAAACAATCTTGAGAAGAAAGAACAGGACTGGAGACATAATCCTCCCAGATCTCAAATTGTATTATAGGGCCACTATCATAAAAAATTCTTGGTACTGAAACATGAATAGACACACTGACCAGTGGAATAGAATTGAGAGACCAGATGTAAACCCCCACACTTACGGGCATCTAATCTTTGACAAAGGTTCCCAGACTATTAAATGGGGAAAACAGAGTCTCTTCAACAAATGGTTTTGGAAAGAATGGGTTGAAACATACAGAAGAATGAAACTGAACTGATATAGTTCACCAAACACAAAAGTAAATTCCAAGTGGATCAAGGACTTGGAGGTTAGACCACAAACTATCAGATAGAGGAAAATATTGGCAGAAATATTTTCCACATAAATTTTAAATACATCCTCAGTGAAACTAAGCCAACTACAAAGAAGACTAAAGCAAGTATAAACCTAAGGGACTACATCAAATTAAAAAGCTTCTGCACAGCAAAGGAAACCACTACCAAACAAAGAGAGCCCTTACAGAATGGGAGAAGATCTTTACAGGCCATACATCAGACAATAGGCTAATAACCAGAATATATAAAGAGCTTTCCAAACTCAAGAACAAGAAAATAAATAACCCCATCCAAAATGGGGGGAGGAAATGGACAGAATATTCACTACAGAAGAGAACCAAAAGGCCCGAGAAACACATGAAAAAATGCTCCAAGTGTTAGATTGTCAGAGAAATGCAAATAAAGACATCAATCAGATACCACTTCACTCCTGTGAGAATTTCATACATCAAAAGAAGTAACAGCACTCCTGTCATGGCCACAGAATGTGAGATCAGATCTAGAGGAATGAAGAGGTCACACAGGCAACTAAGCTAATTATGGGCTCCAGACAACATAACATTGCTGGGGTTTGAGTAATATTATAGCCTTGTCCCATATTAGGGAGGTACTCTCTTCCCTGATCCAGCTTTCTGATCCTTTTACCAGCCATGACATCATCTCCCCAGACAATAATGAGGATCCTCCTGCATATCAGATTTCAGACTCAGGCAAAAACAACAACAAAAACAAAAAAGAAAACACTAGTATAGCTACAGGCCCTTTGTCCTTTGAAATATAACTAAATTATTCCTACTAGCTATCTACAAAATGGAGGACCCCCCCAACTCTTCATCTGCACTATTCCAGACTTTAGGTCCCTGAATGGTCAACAATTTGTTTGGCTTTGTATATTAACTCTCTTTTCAGCCACCAGGTTCCAGATGCTAGGAGGATGCGACCAGACTTCCCTGGACAGACAATCCCACCAATGTATCTTGGAGCTATGTTCCCCCAGAACCCTTCCTCCTAGGGAAAGAGAAACAGGCTGGGAGTATGGATTGACTTGTCAATGCCCATGTTCAGCAGGGAAGCAACTATAGAACCAAGACCTTTATCCTTCTGCAACCCACAAGGATATTGGGTTTATACTCCCAAGGGGTTAAAGAAGAGGAAAGGCAGAGGAAAGGCATCAGAGGAAGGGATGGGATTTGGAGGTATGGTGGTGGGAACTGTGAAAAGCTGTATCCCTCTTATCCTATGGTTTTGTCAATGTTTCATTTTATATAAATACATTTTTTTTAAAATGACAACGTAACAGCAGCAAATGCTGGAGAGGTTGTAGAGACCAAGGAAAATTCCTGCACTGCTGGTGGGGATGTGAATTAGTTCAACCTCTGTGGAGAAGAGTCTAGAGAACTCTTAGAAGGCTAGAAATGGACTTACCCTATGATATTGCAATTTCTCTCCTGGGGATATATCCTGAGGAACCCAACACACCCATACAAAAACATCTGTGTTCACATATGTTCTTAGGAGCACAATTTGTAATAGGCAAAACGTGAAAATAACCCAGGTGTCCAACAACAAATGAGTGACAAGTTGAGCAAGTTGTGGTCTAGATACACAATGGAATACTACTTAGCTATAACAAATGGTAACTTCACTGTCTTCAGACAATCTGGGATAGACATTGAAGAACTCATGTTAAGTGAAATAAGTCAGAAATAGAAGAATGAATACAGGATGATCTCACTCTCAGGCAGAAGTTGAAAAACAAGATCAGAAGAGAAAATGCAAGTAGAAGCTGAACAGGAGTAAAAGACCCTGTGCTGGGTGGGGGTGGGGGTTGTGGAGAATACAGGTCCAAGAAGGATTCAGAGGACCTGGTGGGGTTGTATAGTTATAAATAAAACTGAGAAATGTTATGAATGTACAACAAATTGTATTTACTGTCAAATGTAAAACTCCCCAGTAAAGAAAAAAAAAAGGGAGGAGGAGGAGGTCAGGAAGATAGCACAGTAGTTATGCAAAGATTTGGATGTTTAAGGTTCTGAGTTCCCACGTTCAATCTCAAGCATCATCACAAACCAGAGCTGAGCAGAACTCTGGTTTAAAACTGTGGTGGGAATGTAAATTGGTCCAGTCTCTGTGGAGAGCAGTATGGAGAACTCTCACTAGGCTAGACACAGACCTTCCATATGATCCAGTAATTCCACTCCTACGGTTATACCCCAAGGACTCCATAATATCCAACCAAAAAGAGGTGTGTACTCCTATGTTCATAGCTGCACAATTCATATTAGCTAAAACCTGGAAGCAACCCAGGTACCCAACAACAGATGAGTGGCAGAGAAAGCTGTGGTATATATACACAGTGGAAATCTATACAGCTATCAAGAACAATGAACCCACCTTCTCTGAACCATCTTGGACAGAGAGAGAAGGAATTATGTTAAGTGAGATAAGTCAGAAAGATAAAGATAAGTATGGGTTGATCCCACTCATCAACAGAAGTTGAGAAAGAAGATCTGAAAGGGAAACTAAAAGCAGGATCTGACTAAACTGAAAGTAGGGCACCAAAGTAAAAACCCTGTGGTGAGGGGTACACATGCTGCTTCCTGGGTTGGTGGGGGTGGGTGTGGGTGGGTGGGATGGGACACAGTCTTTTGGTGGTGGGAATGGTGTTTATGTACACTCCTAGTAATTTAAAACAGACTGAGTCTTTTTAATATATAGGCTGTGTATTTGACTTGCGGACTCTCTCAAAAGCCTAGACCAAGTAGATCAAAAGCAACCAGTGGCACAGCTATAAACAATATACTGGGTACTATACAGAAAACCCTAAAAAAAGAGTTTGTTAACCCAATTACCAAATAATGTTATGATAACAATAACTATCCATTATCTTTTTGAACCCTAAGACAGCAGGAACCTCACATCTCCACTATAGAGCCTATATTTCCCCCAGTCCTGGAACCTTAGGATAGGACCCACTTTCCCGCATGCCTCTCCCAATTCCTATCAAATAATATTGCATCTGCTGATCGCAACCTGCTTGGTGGAAACCCTGCTGGGGGATCAACTCCTAGGATTAGCTATATCTTGTGGGGAATTAGGAAGGAGACCTTTAATCATTTGTAAGACAAAGCAGGAAATTGATACGTAGATAATAAAAGAACAGGCCATAGTATCAGGAATGTAGGGTGGTTTGAGAGGCAGGGAGAGGATGGATCTCCCCTCAAGTCAAGCCCAACCACATGCTCACAATTTCCCAGCACTCCCTGGTTTTGCCCTGGTGGTACCTGCCAGGGAATCCATGGGGGGAAGGTGAGGGGTGCACACCAGGGCCCATCACCTTTATGCCTCCCACTGGCCACGTGTGGCTGCCATTAAGTGGCCCAAACTCTGCCTCACTGTGACACAGGGCTGACAGTGGACCCACATAACAGCTGGCCAGACATGATGGTGGGCCTCCAACAAGCCCACCTTCTGTAATAAAGGGTTCAACTGGAGGCCACACTGGCCCACTATTCAGCCCTCTGGTCCCAGCTGGTCTGAAGGTTTTGTCAGGTGACCAAGATCTGGGGGTTAGGAGCCTGAGGAGACATTGCAGTGGTTATGCAAAAAGGCTTTCACTCCTGAGGCTCTGAGGTACAGGTACAGTCCCCAGCACAACCAAAAGTCAGAACTGAGCAGTGCTTTGTTTAAACATAAATGGATAGGGAGTAGGGCTGTAGTGCAGTGGGTTAAGAGCACATGGTACAAAGTGCTAGGGCCAGAGAAAGGATACTGGTTCCAGCCCCAGGCTCCCCACCTGCAGGGGAGTTGCTTTACAGGTGGTGAAGCAGGTCTGCAGGTGTCTATCTTTCTCTCCCTCTCTCTGTCTTGCCCTCCTCTCCATTTCTCTCTGTCGAATCCAACAATGACATCAATAACAACAATAACTACAACAATAAAAAGCAGCAAGGGCAACAAAAGGAAACGAAAAAAAATACCCGCTGCGGCCTGAGTTTCTTTCATGTTCTGCCCACCAAAAACTGGCTGATGCTTGATGCTGTGGCTCAGCCACTGACACTTCTTCTTTTTCTAGTGTTTGCCCTTCTTCCTTAGCCAGTCAACAGCGCCAGGTTGAGCCTGATGTAAAGTTTCTAGACCTCCTTTGAATCTGGAGAGGTGGCAGTCGTTGACTATGTGGGTCATAGTCTGTCTGGAGCCGCAGGGGCAGTTCGGGTTGTCTCTGACTCCCCAGCGATGGAACATAGCGCACACCGGCCATGGCCTGTTTGATAGCGATTGAGGAGGGCCCAATCATAACGTGCTAGGTCAAAGCCGGGTTGACGCTTGCAGGGGTCTTTGATGAGGTGTTTGTTCTTTACTTCAGCTGACTGCCAACTCTGTTTCCAAGAGTCTGGAGCAGAGAAGTTCAGTGTAGGCGTAGGGGACCAGATTGGGTGACGAGACGTCAAGCGTTGGACAGGGTGGGCGAAGATATCTGGGTATATTGGCAGGTTTGGTAGAGCATAGACGTGGCAAATGAACTTAGATGATGCTGCATCCCGACGAATATCTGGCGGGGCGATGTTGCTAAGAACTGGCAGCCACTGACACTGGGCCACAGCTAAAGAAGGGGAACTAAAGTGACCCTAGAGTGTCTGTCAGTGGAATTCTATCTTATCCCCCCAACTGATATGCTTCTCAGAAGAGAGCTGGGTGCAAGAGACAGGATAGAGTGGGACCACTTACCCTGGGTCATGACTCATGTGGGTTTCAGTCAAGGGATGGACTAGCTTTTATTAAAGTACAATTTTGTATGCAAGAGAGAAATCATGTGAGTACTGCTCTGACCCAAGTAGCATACAAGTCCTGCACTCTGCCAGTGGAGCTACCTCCCCAGCCAATAAGTATATATATATATATATATATATATATATATATATATATATATATATATATATATATATATAGATATATGGAGATATATATAGATAGATAGATATAGATATATGACACAAAATAAAGTCTCAGATGTATGTGAATGGGAATTTTTTGGCATATTGAAGGGGAAGCTTGTATTTGGCGAAGCAGGGAACACCCTACATGCTCCTGTGAGTGGGGGCACAGGGACTGGAGTGTCAGGAGAAGCATCTTGGAGGCGGCAAAGGACATAGGTGTTCTCAAAGGTTCTGTACTAGGGCGTGGGTGAAGCCTCATTGTAGAATGGCTTCAATAAAAGTACAGGCTGCCTGGTCATCAAAGACTCAGCACCAACCAACTGGTCAATCAAGCTGCATTGTTAGATACCTTCCCTCTGTGAGTCCACTGCACTGGATGGGATTCTGCCGGGCTAGCTTCTCAGGAAAGAAAGAGAGACTGGGAACTCGTGTCAGAGTGGGAACATAATGTCATGCCTTTAGTGACCAGAGACAACTCCTTTATATTTAACTTTAAACGGAAGTGGCAAGTGGGAAAAGGAAATGGCTAGGAGAGGGGGTGGAAAAAAGTGCACCAAGGTTGAAAGCTTCCAGAGCAGCTGTTGAGAAGGTTGAAATCAATACTATGGGAGTAATCAATACTATGCAGGCAGGGCAGGTCTCAGGAAAAACAATGATTATGTAAATAGACCGTACTATCAGCAATGGAGCAGGGGGGCTGCCCTACAGGTTTCCCTTACATTCTCTTAATAGAATGTCCTCAGAGGTTTCTTTAAATGCTAACCTTTTTCTTTTTAATGCTCATTTGTTTGTTTGTTTATGGAGTTCAGAGAGAGATCAAAGCATCACTCTGGGACCTGCCATATCACGGATGGAACTTGGGCCTCATGTTTGATAGTGCCACACTTTACAACAACACCTTCTGAGTCACAGAGCATTTTGTCAGAGATCCTGGGCAAACTGAGAGCACTGAGTGCAAAATGCAACCTGGAGCTTATTGACCTCTCCCACCTGGTGAAAGGTCAATGGGGAATGAAGGTCATTGTCTACTTCATCTAGACTTGAGAGCACTTTCCCTGGGGCCAGACAGTAGTGCACCCACTGAGCACACACATTACCAGGTGCCAGGATCCAGGCTCAAGCTCACGGTGGTCCCAAACTTCACAAGTAGTAAAGTAGTACTGGAAGTGTCTCTCTTGACTGGTTTACTTTTGTCCTCTTAGTCATCCATGTTTGTGTTTTGGCTTTCTGTGACCGGGCCACATGTTTCCTTACCAACTCATGTCCTCACTGAGTACTTCACTGAGTTCTCAAACTCTAGTTCTTGACACCAAGAGTGTGTGAGCTACATTCAGCCGTGCATCTGAATAAATTAAAGTGGGAAGAGCCCTCCTTCCACTTAGAATTACTTCAAGATTGTCCTCAGAATGCATGGACAACTGTCCCTTTAATGACAGTGTGCAATGGGACTCTGGGTGTGGATGAAAGCAGTTTGACCTTGGCTCCCAGGCTGCTGCCTCACTGGGTCTTAAAAGCATCTCCCCACACCTGTCTCACACCACCCCACTAAAAGAAAAAAAAAACAGGAAACAAACAAACAAACAAAAAACTAAAGCACAAAACACAAACATGGATGACTGAGGGGACAAAAGTAAACTAGATCCACTTTGGAAAAAACAATCCAGTAGGGTCTTTTTCTCTTACTGTCTCATTTATACTTGCAAGCAAGTTGGGTGGGCCACTGGGTCAGAAGCATACCTGCTGAGGCTCATGTGAGGTAGCTTCAGCCAGAAGGTAAGCTTACTGAGGCCCTAACACCAGCTCTAGGGACTGCATGATAAAGGGGACTCAAGAAGAATTCTGGTACAAATACCCGTTTACTGGGGGGTTGTTTTTGGGCTACTATATAAAGTGAAACAAAGAACATTTTTCAGATATGTCAGAATTCACAGGTTTCTTAAAGGTCATCTTGCCCCCTATGGTAAGGGGTTGGTATGACAAGAGTTGATGCGACACATAAAGGTCAAAACAGGCAGTCTTCTGATGCAGGAATTTAATTATCCAAAGGCATCTGAAAGAAGAATAGGGGTTGAACCAGTAAGGTGAGATAGAGAAGGAAGAACAAGGCTTGATGTAAATTAAGGACATCAAGGTAAACCAGGAAATAAGGTTTTGGGGGCTTTTCAGTGTGTGACAGGATGTGTTCTTCCTTTGTGATCAAAAGGTGAAGTGTATGTGTGAAGTTTGAGTGAAATAACCTTAAAGCAAGCAACCATTTGGCCTGCGCTTCTAAGGCATGGGCATCCCTGTGGCCAAGCTGGTGCTATACAGACTGTGTGGGATCATCTCCCCACGCCAGTGCCTGCCTGTGATGGTACATGTGGGTAACAACAAGCAGATAATCCCCCCAAAACTGGGCATAAGGCCCTGAGGACAGCAGGGATGCTTCTAGCTCAGGGCACCTCCTCTGTACAGGCCATACAGGAGGAGAGAGCAGAGACAGGAGAGAGAGACAGCGAGAGTGAGAGAGAGAGAGATGCCAGGCCAAGCAACATACATAACATAGAGAGAAGCAGTTAAAGAAGCCAGAACTCCTTTGTTCTGTCCCCCAAAAAGAATTTTGGCCCATATACCAGAGGCCATATACCTTGGAGACCATGGCCACATTCAGGGAAATGAGTATTACATTACTGAATATATCTGTGACTGTGTACAAGGATGTATGTTTGAGCCTCTGGAAACCACATGGGAGCACCTACAAGATGGAAGCTTTCTATGTTACCTCTTCTTTCAGTCACAATATTCCAGATTCTAACATGATGCCAACAGGACTTCCCTGGGAAGACAACCCCAGCAATTTGTACTGGAGCCCCATTTCCACAGAAACCTGACCCATTAAGGAAAGAAAGAGACAGGCTGGGAGTATGGATCAACCTGTCAATGCCCATATTCAGCAGGGAAGCAGTTACACCCCACAATGACCTTGGGGCCATACTCACTCCCACAGAGTTAAAGAATAGGAAAGCTATGAACAGATGGGATGTGATATGAAGATCTGGCATTGGGAATTGTACCTCTCTTTTTCTATGATCTTGTAAGTGTTTCATTCTATAAATAGTATTTAAAAAAAGAATCAAAAATAAAGAAAAAAAAGGGAAGTTTCATGAGCAATGGATCAGTGCATGGTGTCACCCCTCTTTCTGTCTGTCTCACTCGTAGTCTCTCTTCATATCTTGATTCTATCACATGTATGCATTCAGCCATAGCAAGAACACTGGAGAAAAAAAAAGAAAATGAAATTAAACATGTAAAGAGCTTTCTAAATAATACAACCAGCATGTGGAAGATGGAATAGGACAGAGCACTTTTGTGAGTCACAGTTTCAGACTCTCTCCACAGAATAAGCTAACAAAGACCTGGGGCAGATATAGTAAATGTTTAAATTGCAAATGTATGGAGTTCATATGGTTGCATGGACATTAGATCATACAGGTTATCAGGCTCAAGGACCCAAACATCATGAACAGTGAAGCAGTACAAGAGATTACTCTCTCTCTCTCTCTCTTTCTCTCTCTCTCTCTCTCTCTCTCTCTTTCTCTCTCTCTCTCCCTCCCTGCCTCCTTTTCTCTCACTGGGAGCAATACTGTCACGTGGGAAACAAACTCCAGTGATGATCTTGGTGGAAAAATAAGAAGAGAAGGGGAACACTTCTGGAGGTTGGGCTACAGAACAATAGCAACTATGTTTCTCTCCTCTCCTCTCCTGGGTCAACTAGGAATACCACAGGAGACTCCTGGAACCACATGACGATTGAATGACTTTAACTTCAGGAACCCACCAAATCACTGGTGAGTACAAACATGTATGGCTCGTGGACAGAGATGAGCCTAAGGAGAGATTAAGTGGCTGGTTTACCAGTTTAAGTGGCAGTTTAACACTTTACCATTTTAACAGGTAAGTGGCAGTTTACCAGTTACGACAACACATCCACTCTGTTTCACCAACAAAGAAATGGTTGAAGGGAGGAGAGGACTCTCCTGAGACTCACCAAATGCAAGCAGCAGCATAGAGGCAGTGTGCTGACACCAGGGAACAGAGAACTAATGACAAAACTCAGCAGAAGATCTCTACCTTTGTGACTTAGTGGTGGGACTATGAATGTCTCTTTGCAAAACTACTGGATTATCTTTGTCACACCCTGCTTTATCTCTTGATCAGGAGTCAGTGAATAAGGAAAGAAGCCTACTTAAAGTTTAAAAGCACTCAGGCTCCTATAGCCTAAAGGGAAGAGAAAGAACAAAAGAGGATTTTAAGCCACTTACTTCCAACTCAGGGATTAAAATACTGTTATAACAACGGTCAATTTCCACAACTGTGAACCCTATAATTACCTTAATTAGACACAAGTCAATACAGGCAAGAGTGATCAGTAATTTGAAAAGTACTGAGAGAGGGACCTCATAACATATATAAAATGGTTAAACCAACAAGAAGAAATACTGGAGAAATGAATGAGGACAAGAGTCCAAATAAAATTCCCCCAAAGGTTGGATCACAAAATAATGAGGTCAACATTCAAACACTAGTTAAGGAAATACTCACCCGAGTGAGTAAAGAGTTTGAAAGAATTGTAATCAGAAATGCTGAAACACCAAATGAGACCCTGGAAAAAACACGAATTATCTCAAGGTTATTAGAGAACCAACAACTGAAATAGTTGAGCTAAGAACACAACAAACTGAACAAGCTAAAACAGCATCAGAACAGGGTAACAAAATAAGAGAACTCCAGAAACAGTATAGGGGAGGGAGAATAGAATAAATGAGGCTGAAGACAGAATTAGCAGTATCAAGGAAGAATTAGAGATGACTAAAAAAGAAGTAAGAGATCTCAAAAAGACATTAAGAGATATTGAAAACAACAACAGAGACCTATGGTATGACTTTCAAGGAAACAATATACGCATTATTGGCTTAGTTAAGGAAGAAAGAGAGAGAGAGGGGAAGAAAGCATTCTTCAGGACATAATAGGTGAGAACTCCTCTAGTCTAGACAACATCAAAGACATAAAGATTCAAGAAGCCCAGAGGTTCCCAAACAGAATTAACCCAGACATAAAGACACCAGGAAACATCATATTTAGAAATGGAAAGGATTAAGGATAAAGAAAGGATTCTGAAGGCTGCAAGAGAAAAACAGAGCCACCTACAGAGGAAGTCCCATAAGATTAGCAGGTGAATTCTCTACATAAACACTACAGGCCAGAATAGAATGACAAGATATCTATTAAGTGCTCAAGGAGAAAGGCTTTCAACCAAGACTATTGTATCCTGCTAGACTGTCATTCAAACTGAACAGACTAGATGGAGGCATCAAAACCTTCTCAGACAAGCAACAGTTAAAAGAATCAACTATCACCAAGCCTGCCCTGAAAGAAGTTCTGCAAGGCCTCCTATAAACATTCAGACCACCATAAATAAGACTTATATCAGAACACTCTAAAACTCTATAAGAATGGCATTAAAATATCTTCAATCTTTGATATCATTAAATGTCAATGGCCTGAATTCACCTATGAAAAGACACAGAGTAGGAAGATGGATCATAAAATACAACCCAGCAATTTGCTGTCTACAGGAAACCCACCTCATTCCACAGGACAAACACAGACTTAAAGTGAAAGGATGGATAATTATCATACGAGCCAATGGTCCACAAAAAGGGGCAGGAACAGCTATTCTTATATCTGACATGATGGATTTTAAAATAAATAAAATTTAAAAAGATAGGAATGGACATTAATTAATGGTCAGTAGATTGGTCAATCAAGAGTACTGAACAATTACTAATATCTATGCACCCAATGAGAAGACATCTAAATACATCAAACATCTACTGAAAGAGCCACAGCAATATATTAACAGCAACACAGTCATAGTAGGGGACTTCAGACACCATTCTCTCATCTTAACAGATCACCCAAGCAGAAAACCATAAAGACATTAGGGAGCTAAATGAGGAGATAGATAAAAAAAAATATTGGACATTGTCAGAGTCATTCACCCCATGAAACTGGAGTACACATTTTACTCAAATTCCCATGTGTCATTCTCAAAGATAGACCATATATTAAGTCACACAGACAGCATCAGCAAATTCAAGAGCATTGAAATCTTCCCAAGGATCTTCTCAGACCACAGTGGAATTAAACTAACACTTAACAATCAACATAAGATTAGTAAAGTCCCAAAGTGTGGAATCTCAGCTGTACACTACTTAACAAGACAAAATCAAGGAAGAAATCAAGATGTTTTGAGAGGTCAATAAAATTTAAGACATGAGCTATCAAAATACTTGGAACACAGGTATTGTTATACTGAGTGGAAGGTTCTTATCCACACAAGCACATATAAGGTAACAAGAAAAAGCACAAATAAACAACCTGATTGCATATGTTAAAGACCTAGAAGAAGAAAATCAAAGGAACTCTAAAGCAAACAGAAGGAAAGAAATCATTAAAATTAGGGCAGAAATAAATAAGATTGAAAATAAGAAAATGACACAAAGATCAATGAAAACAAATGTTGGTTCTTCGAAAGAGTGAACAAAATTGACAAGCCTTTAGCCAGACTCAGAAAACAGAAAAGGGAGAAGAACCAAATAAATCGGATCATAAATGAAAAAGAGATATCACAAAGACACCGCAGAAATTCAAGATATCATGTGGAGGCATTTATGAATAAATATATGCCACCAAGCTAGAGAACCTGGAGAAAATGGACAATTTCCTACATACCTAAAAACTTCCAAAATTAAATAAATAGAAGTAGATAACACGAACAGGCCCATCACAGCTAGTGAATTTGAAACAGTTGTCAAAAAACATTCCCAAAAATAAAAGTCCTGGTCCAGATGGTTTTACAAATGAATTCTACAAAACATTCAAAGAAGAACTAACACCTCTACTTTTAAAAGTCTTCCAAAATATTGATGACACTGGCATACTTCCAGCTTTTATGATGCTAACGTACTATTCAACATAGTGTTGGAAGTTCTGGCCCTATAAATCAGGCCTTTTACTATAGTAACAAAAAAAATTCACAAAATATCTAGGAATAAATCTAATGAAAGAAGTGAAAGTCTTGCTTACTAAAAATTACGAGTCACTACTCAAGGAAATAAAAAAAGACACCAAGAAGTGGAAAGACACTTTAAAAGTCTTCCAAAATATTGAAGACACTGGCATACTTCCTTCCAGCTTTTATGATTCTAACGTACTATTCAACATAGTGTTGGAAGTTCTGACCCTATAAATCAGGCCTTTTACTATAGTAATAAAAAAAATTCACAAAATATCTAGGAATAAATCTAATGAAAGAAGTGAAAGTCTTGCTTACTAAAAATTACGAGTCACTACTCAAAGAAATAAAAAAAGACACCATGAAGTGGAAAGGCATTCCATGTTCATGTGTTGGAAGAATTCACATCATCAAAATTTATATACTAGCCCCCCAGAGTCATATACAAATTTAATGCTATCCCCATCATGATCCCAAAAAATTTTTAAGAGAATAGAGCAAATGCTACAAATGTTTATCTGGAACCAGAAAAGACCTAGAATTACAAAAACAGTCTTGAGAAGAAAGAACAGGACTGGAGACATCATCCTCCCAGATCTCAAATTGTATTATAGGGCCACTATCATAAAAAATTCTTGGTACTGAAACATGAATAGACACACTGACCAGTGGAATAGAATTGAGAGCCCAGATGTAAACCCCCACACTTACGGACATCTAATCTTTGACAAAGGTTCCCAGACTATTAAATGGGGAAAATAGAGTCTCTTCAACAAATGGTTTTGGAAAAAATGGGTTGAAACATACAGAAGAATGAAACTGAACTGATATAGTTCACCAAACACAAAAGTAAATTCCAAGTGGATCAAGGACTTGGAGGTTAGACCACAAACTATCAGACAGAGGAAAATATTGGCAGAAATGTTTTGCACATAAAATTTAAAGACATCCTCAGTGAAACTAATCCAACTACAAAGAAGACTAAAGCAAGTATAAACCTAAGAGACTACATCAAATTAAATGGCTTCCGCACAGCAAAGGAAACCACTACCAAACCAAGAGAGCCCTTACAGAATGGGAGAAGATCTTTATAGGCCATACATCAGACAATAGGCTAATAACCAGAATATATAAAGAGCTTTCCAAACTTAAAAACAAGAAAATAAATAACCGCATCCAAAAATGGGGGGAGGAAATGGACAGAATATTCACTACAGAAGAGAACCAAAAGGTCCGAGAAACACATGAAAAAATGCTCCAAGTGTTAGATTGTCAGAGAAATGCAAATAAAGACATCAATCAGATACCACTTCACTCCTGTGAGAATGCCATACATCAGAAAAAGTAACAGCACTCCTGTCATGCCCACAGAATGTGAGATCAGATCTAGAGGAATGAAGAGGTCACACAGGCAACTAAGCTAATTATGGGCCCCAGACAACATAACATCGCTGGAGTTTGAGTAATATTTATAGCCTTGTCCCATATTAGGGAGGTACTCTCTTCCCTGATCCAGCTTTCTGATCCTTTTACCAGCCATGACATCATCTCCCCAGACAATAATTAGGATCCTCCTGCATATCAGATTTCAGACTCAGGCAAAAACAACAACAAAAACAAAAAAGAAAACACTAGTATAGCTACAGGCCCTTTGCTCTTTGAATTATAACTAAATTATGCCTACTAGCTATCTACAAAATGGAGGACCCCCCCAACTCTTCATCTGCACTATTCCAGACTTTAGGTCCATGAATGGTCAACAATTTGTTTGGCTTTGTATATTAACTCTCTTTTCAGCCACCAGGTTCCAGATGCTAGGAGTATGCAACCAGACTTCCCTGGACAGACAATCCCACCAATGTATCTTGGAGCTATGCTCCCCCATAACCCTTCCTCCTAGGGAAAGGGAAACAGGCTGGGAGTATGGATTGACTTGTCAATGCCCATGTTCAGCAGGAAAACAACTATAGAACCCAGACCTTTATCCTTCTGCAACCCACAAGGATATTGAGTTTATACTCCCAAGGGGTTAAAGAAGAGGAAAGGCATCAGAGGAAGGGATGGGATTTGGAGGTATGGTGGTGGGAACTGTGAAAAGCTGTATCCCTCTTATTCTATGGTTTTGTTAATGTTTCCTTTTATATAACTAAAAAAAAAATTTTAAATGACAACGTAACAGCAGCAAATGCTGGAGAGGTTGTAGGGACCAAGGAACATTCCTGCACTGCTGGTGGGAATGCCAATTGGTTCAACCTCTGTGGTGAAGAGTCTAGAGAACTCTTAGAAGGCTAGAAATGGACTTACCCGATGATACTGCAATTTCTCTCCTGGGGATATATCCTGAGGAACCCAACACACCCATACAAAACATCTGTGTTCACATATGTTCTTAGGAGCACAATTTGTAATAACCAAAACCTGAAAGTAACCCAGGTGTCCAACAACAAATGAGTGACAAGTTGAGCAAGTGGTGGTCTAGATACATAATGGAATACTACTTAGCTATAACAAATGGTAACTTCACTGTCTTCAGCCAATCTGGGATAGACATTGAAGAACTCATGTTAAGTGAAATAAGTCAGAAACAGAAGGATGAATACGGGATGATCTCACTCTCAGGCAGAAGTTGAAAAACAAGATCAGAAGAGAAAATGCAAGTAGAAGCTGAACAGGAATTAAAAGACTCTGGGCTGGGTGGGGGGGGTTGTGGAAAATACAGGTCCAAGAAGGATTCAGAGGACCTGGTGGGGTTGTATAGTTATAAGTAAAACTGAGAAATGTTATGCATGTACAACAAATTGTATTTACTGTCAAATGTAAAACTCCCGAGTAAAAAAAAAAAAAAAAAAAAAAAACAAGGGAGAGGAGGAGGTCAGGAAGATAGCACAGTAGTTATGCAAAAGATTTGGATGTTTCAGGTTCTGAGTTCCCACGTTCAATCTCAAGCATCATCACAAACCAGAGCTGAGCAGAACTCTGGTTTAAAACTGTGGTGGGAATGTAAATTGGTCCAGTCTCTGTGGAGAGCAGTATGGAGAACTCTCACTGGGCTAGACATAGACCTTCCATATGATCCAGTAATTCCTCTCCTAGGGTTATACCCCAAGGACTCCATAACACCCAACCAAAAAGAGGTGTGTACTCCTATGTTCATAGCTGCACAATTCATAATAGCTAAAATCTGGAAGCAACCCAGGTACCCAACAACAGATGAGTGGCGAGAAAGCTGTGGAAATCTATACAGCTATCAAGAATAATGAACCCACCTTCTCTGACCCATCTTGGACAGAGAGAGAAGGAATTATGTTAAGTGAGATAAGTCAGAAAGATAAAGATGAGTATGGGATGATCCCACTCATCAACAGAAGTTGAGAAAGAAGAGCTGAAAGGGAAACTAAAAGCAGGATCTGACTAAATTGAAAGTAGGGCACCAAAGTAAAAACCCTGTGGTGAGGGGTACACATGCTGCTTCCTGGGTTGGTGGGGGTGGGTGTGGGTGGGTGGGATGGGACACAGTCTTTTGGTGGTGGGTATGGTGTTTATGTACACTCCTCGTAATTTAAAACAGACTGAGTCTTTTTAATATATAAGCTGTGTATTTGATTTGCGGACTCTCTCAAAAGCCTAGACCAAGTAGATCAAAAGCAACCAGTGGCACAGCTATAAACAATATACTGGATTCTATACAGAAAACCCTAACAAAAGAGTTTGTTAACCCCATTACCAAATAATGTGATGATAACAATAACTATCCATTGTCTTTTTGAACCCTAAAACAGCAGGAACCTCACATCTCCACTATAGAGCCTATATTTCCACCAGTCCTGGAACCTTAGGATAGGACCCACTTAACTGCATGCCTCTCCCAATTCCTATCAAATAATATTGCATCTGCTGATCGCAACCTGCTTGGTGGAAACCCTGCTGGGGGATCAACTCCTAGGATTAGCTATATCTTGTGGGGAATTCGGAAGGAGACCTTTAATCATTTGTAAGACAATGCAGAAAATTGATATATAGATAATAAAAGAACAGGCCATAGTATCAGGAATGTAGGGTGGTTTGAGAGGCAGGGAGAGGATGGATCTCCCCTCAAGTCAAGCCCAACCACATGCTCACAATTTCCCAGCACTTCCTGGTTTTGCACTGGTGGTACTTGCCAGGGAATCCATGGGGAGAGTGTGGGGGTGCACACCAGGGCCCATCACCTTTATGCCTCCCACTGGCCATGTGTGGCTGCCATTAAGTGGCCCAAACTCTGCCTCACTGTGACAGAGGGCTGACAGTGGACCCACATGACAGCTGGCCAGACATGATGGTGGGCCTCCAACAAGCCCACCTTCTGTAATAAAGGGTTCAACTGGAGGCCACACTGGCCCACTATTCAGCCCTCTGGTCCCAGTTGGTCTGAAGGTTTTGTCAGGTGACCAAGACTCTGGGAGTTAGGAGCCTGAGGAGACATTGCAGTGGTTATGCAAAAAGGCTTTCACTCCTGAGGCTCTGAGGTACAGGTACAGTCCCCAGCACAACCAAAAGTCAGAACTGAGCAGTGCTTTGTTTAAAAATAAATGGATAGGGAGTAGGGCTGTAGCGCAGTGGGTTAAGCGCACATGGTACAAAGTGCTAGGACCAGAGGAAGGATACTGGTTCCAGCCCCAGGCTCCCCACCTGCAGGGGAGTTGCTTTACAGGTGGTGAAGCAGGTCTGAAGGTGTCTATCTTTCTCTCCCTCTCTCTGTCTTGCCTTCCTCTCTCCATTTCTCTCTGTTGAATCCAACAGTGACATCAATAACAACAAGAATAACTACAACAATAAAAAGCAGCAAGGGCAACAAAAGGAAATAAATAATATTAAAAAATTAAAAAATAATATAAATGGATAAATAATGAAATCCCTCTTGAATACACATATATGAGTTGTACACACACACACACATGCACAGGCACACACTCACACAAACACATATGAGATACTGGGGCCTGAGTGTTGGTGCACTTGGTCAAGTACAGGTGTTATTATGCACAAGGACCCAACCTGTCACCACCTTTCAGGGGAAAGGTTCATAAGTGGTGAAGCAGTGATATAGGTTCTCTCTATCTCTCCTCCCTCAATTTATTCTTAATTTTTTTATTATCTTTATTTTATTGACTAGATAGAAACAGCCAGAAATCGAGAGGGAAGGGGGTGATAGAGAAGAAGAGACAGAGAGACCCCTGCAACATTGCTTCACCACTTGCAAAGCACTCCCCCTGCGGGTGGGGACTGAAGGCTCGAACCTGGGTCCTTGTGCTATACCATGTGTGCTCAACCACATGTGCCACCACGTGGCCCTTCCTCCTCGATTTCTCTTTATTTTATCAGATTAAATAAATAATGTAAGTAAATAAGCCCCACACCTATGGACATCTAATCCTTGACAAAGGGGCCCAGACTATTAAATGGAGAAAACAGAGTCTCTTCAACAAATGGTGTTAGAAAGAATGGGTTGAAACATGCAGAAGAATGAAACTGAAACCATTGTATTTCACCAAATACAAATATAAATTCCAAGTGGATCAAGGACTTGGAGGTTAGACCACAAACTATCAGATACTTAGAGGAAAATAGTAGCAGAACTCTTTTCTGCATAAATTTTAAAGGCATCTTCAATGAAATGAATCCTATTACAAAGAACACTAAGACAAGTATAAACCTATGGGACAACATCAAATTAAAAAGCTTCTTCACAGCAAAAGAAACCACTACCAAACCAAGAGACACCTCACAGAATGGGAAAAGATCTTTACATGCCATACATCAGACAAGAGTTAAATAACCAACATATATAAAGAGCTTGCCAAACTCAACAACAAGACAACAAATAACCCCATCCAAAAATGTGGAGAAGACTTGGACAGAGTATTCACCACAGAAGAGATCCAAAAGGTTGAGAAAGACATGAAAAAAATGCTCCAAGTTTCTGAATGTCAGAGAAATGTAAATAAAGACAACAATGAGATGCCACTTCACTCTTGTGAGAATGCCATACATCAGAAAAGGTTACAGCAGCAAATTCTGGAGAGGGTTTGGGGTCAAAGGAACCCTCTTACACTGCTGGTGGGAATGCCAATTGGTTCAACCTCTGTGGAGAACAGTCTGGGGAACTCTCAGAAGGCTAGAAATGGACCTACCCTATGATCCTGCAATTCCTCTCCTGGGGATATATCCTAAGGAAGCCAAAACACCCCTCCAAAGAGATCTGTGTACACATTGTTCTCGGCAGCACAATTTGTAATAGCCAAAACCTGGAAACAACCTGAGTGTCCAAAAACAGATGAGCAAGTTGTATATATAGACAATGGAATACTACTCAGCTATAAAAAATGGTGACTTCACTGTTTTTAGCCAATCTTGGATGGACCTTGAAAAATTCATGTTAAATGAAATAAGTCAGAAACAGAAGGATGAATATGGGATGATCTCACTCTCAGGCAGAAGTTGAAAAACAAGATCGGAAAAAGAAACACAAGTAGAACCTGAACTGGAATTGGTGTATTGCAACAAAGTAAAAGACTCTGGGGGCGTGGGGGGTGGGGACAATACAGGTCTAAGAAGGATGACAGAGGACCTGGTGGGGGTTGTATTGTTATATGGGAAAATGGAGAATGTTATGCATGTACAAGCTATTATATTTACTGTTGAAGGTGAAACATTAATTCCTCAAAAATGAAATTTAAAAAATAATGAAAGTAAATAAATGTTGAAAGAAATATAAACTACATATATGTGAAATATATATATATACATGAAATATATGTACATGAAATTTTATATAAATATAAGAAAGAAACAAAGTTAGGGTGGGGGCTTTGAGAGAGACAGGCAAAATAGCTCATTCGGATAGTGCATTCCTTTCTCCTGTGCACAACCCAGGTTTGAGCCCAGCCCCCACCACACCGGAGGTGCTACGGTCTCTTTCACTACCTGTCCCCCTCTCTCTCTCTGCCATCAGGGTTATCACTGGGGCTCAGTGCCTGCATGACTCCACTGCTCCTAGTAACCATTTATTCCTTGAGATAGAGAATTAAAGACAGCAAGGGAAGGAGAGATACCACAGTACTGTTCCGCCACCACAGAAGACCCCACCCCTCTGCAGAAACTCCCTTATGGTGGCTGGGAGACTTGAACCCAGGTCCTTATACATGTTAATGTGTACATTCTACCAGGTGAGCCAACTGCTGGTCCTCCTTTCTATTTTTAAGTCCTTAATATGTGATCCAAGAGCCCCTGCTCCAAGAAAGTCACTGTTGGAAAAAAAAAAACCCAAACTTTCTGTTGTAGGGTTCGAGACCTGTTGTTCATCCTTTGAGGTTCTGGGCTGTAGTGTGTGGGGGTTGGGGGTGGGGGTAACTTCTCCCTTCAAAGGTAGCCTCAGATGGCACCCTAGGGTACCAAAAGGTCTGGAGGCTCTGGAAGTCATATACACTGCTGGAGCAGAGTGCCAAAGCTTATTTTAAGATCAAGGTGCTGTGCAGAGGCCCAGAGAAAGTATACTTGGTGACCTGGGCGATCAGGCTGAGTGTTAACAGTGCAAGGTGCAAGGTAGCAGTGGATATTATCAGGGTTATTCAGATTCCAGCCACCAAAGAACATGCCACTCACAGTACCAAGGCCCAGCCTTGGAGGCTGTTCTACTGATGGTCTTTGGTGCCATCTGCTGGTCAGAGCGCAGTCGCTCATGCAGGAGGCAGAATGCTGTGCTGAAATAGATTCCCAGGCTGAGGAAACTCTGAAAGTCTTCTAGGGCAGATTTATAGGGGCTCAAAATAATCTTCAGGGTAGGCAAAAGCACTTCTGTGGACTCCAAGAAATTCATATGAAAGAGGGTTGGGAGGAATACCTATCCAAAAAGATCTCTGCACCCCTAAGTTCGGAGCAGCATAGTTTCTTTTTTAAGAAAAGATTTTAAAAATATTTATTTATTCCCTTTTGTTTCCCTTGTTGTTTTATTGTTGTAGTTATTATTGTTGTTGTTGTTGATGTCATCATTGTTGGATAGGACAGAGAGAAATGGAGAGGGAGAGAGGAGGGGAAGACAAAGAGAAAGATAGATACCTGGAGACCTGCTTCACCACTTGTGAAGCGACTCCCCTGCAGGTGGGGAGACAGGGGATCAAACCAGGATCCTTAAGCAGGTCCTTGAGCTCTGTGCCACCTGCGCTTAGCCCTCTGCATTATAGCGCGTCTCCCAGCAGCATGACTTCTAAGAGCCCAAATAAGAAGTAACCCAGATGTCTACTTATTTCACTAAGCATGGTCACCTCTACTGCATCCATGTTGTCCCAGAGGTCACAAGGTCAATGTCATGGTTTTTGGTCAAAGAGTAGTATTCCATGGAATACATATCCCAGAACGTCCTCAGCCTGTCATCTCTCTTTTTTTTTTTTTTAAAGAATTTGTTTATTTATTCATGAGAAAGATAGGCAGAGAGAGAAAGAAACAGACACCACTCTGGCATGTGCTGCCGGGGATTATAATCAGAACCTCATGGTTGATAATCCAGTGATTTATCCACTGTGCCACCTCCCAGACAACAGCCTGTCATTTCTTGATGGGCATTTAGGCTGCTTCCACTCTTAGAAGACTCTGTACTGGACGTGCTTCATGGATTCTTTCTGGACAACTCTGGGCATTCATAAGAATGGCTGTATTTCACTAAATATTGATTTTGATGCTGAGGGGGGATTGCAAGGGGGCCTGATCTGCTCTGGCACATGCTAGGTACACCCTCGGGGCTGGGAGGCCTGTGCTCAGCTGCTGGAGAGTCTCCCTGCTGTAGGGGGTGATGCTCAGTGTTTCTGAGAGTTTATTCAGTGCTAGCCTCCCCCCACCCCCGCCAAGCGAAGGCTCAGACTTTGGCTTCGGAGTGGAGAATGGTGCAAAGGAAGCTGGGAGTGTGCTGCCTGGACTGTCCCCTCCTTGCTTCCTGTCAGACATGCTCTCACCCAGGGCTCCCACTTATGCTTGTGCAAACACAGGTATGTGAGGATATGGCTGCACATGTGTGTACATGTGTGTCTTATATATGCACATATGTGTGAGTGTACACATGTACACATAGAAGACTGTATGGAACCAGAAATGAGACGTGAGAGCCCAGGCCATAAACATAAATCAGAGGGGTCAGGTGGTGGCTCACCTCACAGAGAACATATGTTACCCAGGTTCAAGCCATGGATCCCTATCTGAAGGGGGAGCTTCATGAGCAGTGGAGCAGTCCTGCAGGTGGCTTCCCTTCTGTCTCTCCCTCTAATTCTGTCTCTCACTTCTATCTCCCACTATCTCTGTCTCATTTAAAAAATAATGGCTACAGGGAATAGTGGAATCATGCAGGCACTGAGCCCTAGAAATATCCCTAGTGTCAAAAACAAATGTGGAGCAGTAAAGGTAACTTTGATTATTCTAGGAATGCTAAGGACATTCTTATTATGTTATTTCTATTAATATACATATACATGTATATCTTACATCTTTATTGTTGATTAAACCAATTTTTTAGTGTTTTGTTGGCTGGATAGTGGTTTACAGGACAGTTGTTGACACATGGGTACAATGTCTCATCTGCAGAACATTCTCAATCCTGATTTAGGTCCTTCTGTTCCATCGTGCACCAGAAACCATCCCTCCAAGCTCCCACAGCCCTTTTGCTGCCTCCTTCCCCAGAATCCTTTGCTGTTTTTGTACAATGCATGGAATGCAGTTCAAATTTACTTGGCGTTTTCCCTTTCTGTCCTTGACTGTTAAAATCTGCCTATGAGTGAGATCATCCAATAATCATCCTTCTCTTTTGTGCTAATCCTTCTCACTGGATAGCTACACCTGTTCTAGGGAACTCATGAATGTGCAGATGGTCTGATGCCATTTCTGCAGGGCTGGGAGCAGGGACAAGGGAGGGACACCCACAATACAGATGACCACTGATGGCTGTCCTTGTCACTGTCTATCCCTAAACTCTCTGTGCAAGAGCAGAAGCCCAGAGATATCTTGTCCCACAGGCCCTAAATGCCCATCTTTTCAGAACCTCCCTCCATATCTGGCTTAAGGATTTCTCCAGACTTTCTGTTGCCAGCCCTGAACCTAAGCTTGTGAGAAATCTGAAAGCCCCACCTGAGCTCAGCCCTGACAGTACCCATGGCTGCTGGTGGGGAGAGAAGTGTGTCACGTGGGGAGTCACTTGAACAGGAGGAGAGTGGTTCAGGGCATGCAGCTGAGCAGTGAGAGAGCAGAGTGGTGGAGCAGTGACTAAACTACACTACATGAGTCACAAGCATGAGATCCTGAGTTGAGTCCTTGACATTGAGTGTGCTAGTGATGTCACTGTGTTACACAGGAAGCAGACACTCAGGAAACCCCTGCTGCCTGCTCTGCCTAGAGCCACACTGCCATCTGTCAGCCACAACAGGCCACTTTGGCCCAGGTTTTAGTCTCCCCATATCTCCCAGTGTGCTGACACTCAGTGTAGTGTCCCCAAAGCATAGCTCTGTCCCATGACTCCTGGATTTGAGTTGAAAGATTCATGGGGGTTGGGGGGTATTCCAGAACATTCATTCCTTCAGAAAAGTCCAGGCTTAGGGAGGCATGATCAGATTCACAAGTAACTGTTCTGGAGGAGAGAGGCAGAAAATAGCTCTTCATACTAAGGCCCTGAGTTTGAGCCCCTGTACCACATGAGAGCACCATGAATGGTAAATGGGTGGGGAGCTTCATGGTCAGGGGACCGGTGCTAGGATAACATTAGTCTCCGTCCCCCTCTGGACACAGTGAAACATTTGAGGCCAGGAGGCCTCTGAGCGATGCAATTACGCAAACACAGGACCTTAGGTTTCTTGCCTTTAGCTAAAGAAGATTGTTACACACACAGGGACCCAGGAGGGGGCTGTGATAAAGCCTTGATGTAGGAGGCCCCGAGTTGGAGACCTACCACTACATGGGAGCACCCTGGATAAAGGCCAGTGTAGGGCTGGCAGAAAAGCTTCCCTGAACAGAACCCTGCGTGGCCCTATACTCAACCCAGGCTAGAGCCTAGCCCCACCACACTGAAGGAAGCTGTCTTGCTGGGGTCTTTCCTGCTCTCCCTCTGAAAGAATTGCCTGGAGTGCTGAAGCCTTGAATGGGGCTCCATGGATGGTGGGACAGTACTTTGATCTTGTCTTTTCTCTAAAAATACAGACTTACAGATTGTCCGGGAAGGTAGCTCAGTCACAATGAGCAGACATGAGGCCACTGGATTCCTCCTCTAACAAGGCACCACATTAGATAAAGAAATATGGACCGGAAAAATAGTTTAGTAGAACAGTGTGCTGCTTTGTCATGTGCATGACCCTGGTTCAAATCTGGCACCCACAGAATTGAGGGAAAGTCAGTGCTGCTTCTCTCTCTCTCAATAAGTTAGCCCAGTGTGGTTAAGTCTTGATGAAAAAAAAAGAAAAAGAAAAAAAAATATTAAGAGCAAGCTGGCACATAGAAACGTTTTATTATTTTAACATCAATTCCAAGAGGAGGTTGTGCTTTTTTAGAAAAGATTGTGGATGATACACAAGGAGGGTACAGGCACAAGCAGGGATGCACCCCAGGCAAGGTGAGGCTGGGTGCCTCTTCCCCAGCTTCTTTGGCAGCAGATGCTGTGGGGAGCATGGACTGGGTGCCAAGGGCATGAGAATGAAGACAGCACTCCACAGCTCCGGGTAAGACTGGGGTCACCCTCCCCACCTGCCCTGGAATTCAGTGATAAAGGGTCTAGGGTGAGCTTGGAGGATAGGAGGCTGCACTAAGGGGCCAGAGGGGTTGGAGTGGACTAAGGGGAGGGTGTGGAGTGGGGGAAAGGAGGTTGGTGGAGTGAGATGGAATGGGGAGGGTTGGAGTGGGGGGAGAGAGGTGGAATTGGAAAGGGTGTGGGTTGGGGAGGGGTAGAGTGGGGGAGAATGAGTGGAATGGGGCTGGGGGTGAAGTGGGAAGGAGTGGGTTGGGGGAGGGGTAAGGTGGGGGAGGGAATGGAATGGGAGAGGGTTGAAGTGGGGAGGGAGGGGTAATGGGGAGGGGGTGGGTTCAGGGAGGAGTAGAGTGGGGAGGTGTGGGATTTGAGTGGGGGAGGGGTGGGATGGGGATGGGCTAGAATAGAGGAATGGGGAGAGTTGGGCAAGGGGTTTAGACTGGGAGATAGGGGAGTTGAGTGGGAGGGATGAGAGTGGTCTGGTGTAGGGTGGGGGGTGAGGACAGATGCATAATCCAGAGTTAGGCTGGGAGCACTCTCACCAGCTGTCCTGGTAACCTGACTGTGAGGTTGATAGTGGACTGGGGGTGGGCTGTGGTTCTGGACTAGTCCGAGGGGATCTTGGCCAGGAGAGGGGAGGACTGGTGGGTGAAGGGAGTGAGGAGAGTTCACCACATCCAGTCTGACTCTGGGTGCCTTCTCCCCAGCTGCCCTGAGGGTGCACTGGGAGTGTGTAAGGTTTGTGGTTGGGTTGGGGGTGATGAAAGGGGTAGGGGCAGGTTGAGTGGTGGGAGTAGGGGGTTGGGGTAAGGAGTTGTTGAGTGGGGTGAATTCTCCCTCAACCCCCCCACCCCCCATTCCACCCCTAACCCCCAGGCCCTGCTACCAGGACAGCTGAGGAGGAGGCACCCAGCCTAACTGGCTGTGATGTTCAGTCCTGGTCCTCAAGGCCCACCCCCCCACCACTCCACCCCTCCTCCACACTCAACACCCCTTCACCCCAACTACCCTCCTTTCACCACCACCCCATCTCCTGTCCACCTTCAACCCCATGGCCCTGGCTGCCAGGGAAGCTGGGTGCCTCCCAGCTGCTCTGGCAGCAGGTATTGTGGGCCTGGAGGTAGAAGGGAGATGGGGTGGTGGAAGGAGGGCAGGAGGTTGGAGGGGTTTTGAGTGGGGGGAGGGGTGCAGTGGTGGGGGCCAGGGTCAAAATCAGCACAGCACAGCCAGTGTTAGGCTGGGTGCCTTGTCCTCAGCTGTCCTGGTAGCAGGTGCTGTGGGGTTGTGGGTGGACTGGGGGGTGGGGTGGGCAGAGGGTGGGCTAATGGAAGGAGAGTTGGAGGGGTGTGGTTAGAGGAGGGATGCACAAATGGGGGTTGGAGGGAGGGTGGACTAATGGGAGGGGAAGGGGGTCTAATGAGGCAGGGGAGAGGACTGGTGGGAGGAGGAGGCTGAAACATCAGTCAGGGTGAGGCTGGATGTCTCATCCCTGGCAGCAGGTACAGTGGATGAGGAGGGACAGGGAAGGTGAAGGGAGGAGGCTGGACTTAGAGAGGGGGGTCCAAAAAGGTGAACTTTGGTTGCACTGGTTAGGGGGGGGCAATACACCAAAGCCAAATGGAGGCTGGGTGGCTTTCCCCAGCCATCTGGCAGTGGGTACCTTTAGGGCTGAGAAGGGACAGAAAATGAGGGTGGAGGGAGGGTGGATTAATGGTTGGGTGCTTTGATAGTGGGGAGTCCAGTAGGGGTGAGCTGGATGGACTGGTGTTTGTTGGTGAACTTAGAGGGGAGGGGTGCAATAAGGGAGAGGTGTGGATTTGGAGGGGGATTGGTAGACTGGGGCAGGGAGTAGAGTGAGGGTAAGGACAGCACACCACAGCCAGGGTGCTATGGGGTAAGGGTGGACTGATGGAGGTAGATAGTGGGCTCTGAGTGGTCGTGGACGTGGACTGGGGCAGGTAGGTGGACTGCAGGGTGGTTGGTGGATGAGGGGAGGGTGGTGGATGGGGGGGTAGGGGGTGGACTGCAGGGTGGGTGGTGGATGAGGGGAGGGTGGTGGATGGGGGGAAGAGGGTGGACTGCAGGGTGGGTGGTGGATGAGGGGAGGGTGGTGGATGGGGAAAAGGGAGATATACTGCAGGGTGGGTGGTGGGCTGGGGTAAGGGTCAACTGGGGTATGAAGGGATGGCCAGGGGAGGGATGAAGTCGACTGTGAGGGAAGGGGCTGTGGGTGGGGGGGTGGGTTTGAGGACAGAGCACCACAGCTCAGGTGAGGCTGGGTGCCTTCTCCCCTGCCACCCTGGCAGCAGGTGCTGTGAGGTTGAGGCTGGACTGGTGTCCGGGGTGGGGGTGGAGGACAGCACTCCACCCTAGGGTGAGGGTACATAACTCATCCCCACAGCTGTCACATTATGTTCTGGGGTGCAGGTGGACTGGGGTGAGGCTGTGGGTGATCAGGCACACATGGATTCACAAAACGAGGGAGGACAGACACAATCTTCTCTGCAAGCTCCCAGGTGGCATCCTGCTGCAGTCCCAAGACAACTGGGAGGCGAGGACAGGACTCTGGCTTCACATGAGCATGAGAGACCCTGGCAAGTGTTTGTTGTAGGGCCACAAGTGGGTCTTGCCCTTGTTAGACGGGTCTCTCTGACACTGTTTACAGCGTTTGTAGTCATTGCACTGATCCAAAATTAATAGTTTGTCTGGCACCCTGAAGTGGAAAAGCACATGTGATGGTGAGAGGCCTTCCTCAAAACTGTGAAAAGGAAACAAGGACAGTGACCCACCCCCCCAGTACCTGTTCCCCTTGCCCCCAGCCTGCCCTTCTCCTCTCACTCACTGCCACAAATGATGGGCCCTACATGGGAAAGAGGGAGGAAACACCTTCCACTAAAATCAAAACATCTTCTCTAGAACAGATTGTATCCCAGTGGGAAAGCTAGCATGGCAGTTGTGCAAAAGACTTGCATGTCTGAGGCTCTGAGGTCCCAGGCTCGATCCTCTGTATCATCATTAGTCAGAGTGAAGGAGGAGTAGAGAGAGGAAGAAGAGTAGGAGGAGAGGAAGGAGGAGGAGGACTTATCCATGGGTTAGCCAAGATAACAATTTGTTAATTGGTCATTTAGAATATTTGGGGCTACCGATATAGCACAGTGGTTCTGCAAGTGACTTTCATTTCCTTTTAAGTTTCAGTTTAATTCCCAGCTCCACTATAAGCCTGACCTAAGGTTCATGAAAAAAAAAAAAAGTTTGATATATTGAGGCTTTGATAACATCTGAAGGGATAGGCTCCATCTGTTCTGGCAAGTTTTTCACCTTCTCAGTCAGGCACATGTTAACTTTCGCCATTGATAAATGAAAATAAAACAAAAGATCATCAGCCTTTCTCAGGCTAACTGTCAACCTCCATGGACCAGGGCTAGAGGCTCTGCTCCTGGTGGTGAGTAGAGAGAGAGGGCTGAGAAGACAGGACAGACACCCTCTGGGAGGTTGGTCTGGGCCTGTTCCCTGCTGGGTGTCTCACTTTGTATAGCATCCATTACTCATGACTCCATTCCTAACTGACTGCCCATTTTTTTAACTTTTTTTTTTTAATCTTAAATTAAAAAAAAAATTTTAAAATATTTATTTTATTTATTCCCTTTTGTTGCCCTTGTTGTTTTATTGTTGTAGTTATTATTGTTGTTGTCGTTGTTGGATAGGACAGAGAGAAATGGAGAGAGGAGGGGAAGACAGAGAGGAGGAGAGAAAGATAGACACCTGCAGACCTGCTTCACCGCCTGTGAAGCGACTCCCCTGCAGGTGGGGAGCCGGGGTTCGAACCGGGATCCTTATGCCGGTCCTTGTGCTTTGCGCCACCTGCGCATAACCCGGTGCGCTATAGCCCGACTCCCCTGACTGCCCATTTACCCATGATTCCTCAGCTCTGCTCTTAAAACAGAACATTCCATAAGCCAAGGATGGAAACTCACTCTCCCTGCTTCAAACTTGTTATTTCCAAAGAGAAATGACCTGCACCCTCCACAAAAGAAAAACGAAGCTCCCTTGAGTAGAGGCAGACCAAAACACTGTTGGTAGACATTTAGCAGGCAGCACACCTGTCCCCACACTAAACCCAGACTTCTGTCCTCCATGGAGTTCTCTTGGCAACCCCCACTCATTTGCATGAAGCTCTATAGACCCACAGATCAGAGTGGAGGAAATGGGGAGAGGAGGCAACTTGCAACCCCAGAAGACAATTACTTGTCAAAGGCCTTGGCATCTTCATCTCACTGATGCTTCAGCACAACATCTTTATCCCATTCTTTTCTCAGGTGTTGATTGATGGTGTTCCTTCGATCCTCTTCTGCACATCTTTCTGCTAAATGCCTGGAGGGAAGGCAAGAGTCTGACTCCATCCACTGCCACCATCTCCCGCCTAGTCCCCTCTCCTTTGGATTCAGTGGGAAATCTGGTTTTGCTCTCACTCTTTGGAATAAGAGGTAAAGTTGGAGGCCAGGTAGTGGTGCACCTACTTGAAAGCACACATTGCAGTGTGCAAGGACCTGGGTTCAAGCCTCAGGTCCCCAACTTCAATTAGGAAGTGCAACAGGTTTCTCTCTGTTTTTCTCCCAATCTCTACCCAAAATAAATAAAACTTTTTCAAAAAAAAAAAAAAAGAAAGAAAAAGAGTCAGTAACATGAGCAGATACAGGGAACCCTAGCTGAAGGGTCCAAGACTGCTTGCTTTAAGCCAAAACCCTCTTTATGTCAATGAAAACCCTCTTTCTGTCAAAAGATGTTTGTTTCCTTTAATTAATCTAAAAACTCATCTCATGGACCTACCCTATGATCCTGCAATTCCTCTCCTGGTTGGAACCCAACACACACATCCAAAAGGATCTGTGTACACATATGTTCGTAAGCAGCACAATTTGTAATAGACAGAACCTGGAAGCAACCCAGGTGTCCAACAGATGAGTGGCTGAGCAAGTTGTGGTCTATATACACAATGGATTACTATTCAGTGATAATAAAAAAAAATGGTGACTTCACCATTTTCAGCCCATCTTGGATGGAGTGTGAAGAAATCAGGTTAAATGAAATAAGTCAGAAACAGGATGAATATGGGAAGATCTCACTCCCAGGCAGAAGTTGAAAAACAGTATCAGAAGAGAAAGCACAAGTAGAACCAGAACTGCAGTTTTTGTATTGCACCAAGGTAAAAGACTCTGGGGTGCAGTGGGGGGGGCAGTGTCCATGTCCAAAATTGATGACAGAGCATCTAGTGCGGTTTGCATTGTTATGTGGAAAACTGAGAAATGCTATGCATGTGCAAACTATTGTATTTATACTCATATTGTATTTATACTCATCCCATAAGGTGGTTTGTGACATGCAACAGCCTCAGAAGTTGCCTGGGGAGTAGAGATGAGAAGCAGGCTGGGGCGAGCTAGGGTCAGTCATGACTCTCCACGTGTCCACACATGTTTCTACTAAGGTTGGTGTCAAGGGGTGGGGGAGGAGAGGGAGAGAAAGGAGGAGAGGGTTATGGTGAGGAAGGAAGGGCCAGGCCCCTTACTTTTCTTGGTTTTTCTGAAGCATTTTTTTTCTTGCTGCAGATTTTTTATTTGGTTGAGGACACGCTGTCTTCTGTGGCTTAGAGCGGCTTCCACCTGCTGCTTCATATATTCAATATTTCTCTGCTGCTTCTCGGCCTCCAGGGTCTTTTCATTCTGCCCAAAGTTGGTGAAGGTGCCCATGGGCTCGTAGATGGGCAGTCTGGAAGGCCTGTGTTTCAGCTGGAACAGAGAGAGCCAGTGTGAAGTCTGCAGCATTGGGGTACACTGACAGACCCACTGTTTATAGGAAGGAGCCAGGGCACCCAAACTCTCATGAGGAAACCTGGTAGGTGGGTGGGGCCCAGTATTCTACCCTCCACACACCTACGTTCAGAGTGCTAGGAAGCAGTGTATAGTTCTCAAAATAGCAACCCGTCCACTTACCTGGTATTCCAGTGCTTTCTTATACATTTCTCTCTCCTCAAATTGATGTTTCTTCAGTTAAGCTTTTTGTTCATCAATCCTGATAATTGGAAGAGGAGGAGGTGAGGCCACAGTTTATTCTAATGGAGACCAACATCATCAAAACACACCTAGCAAGTAATAGTGGGAATAAGTTCCAAGAAAATAAAAGCTGGTACTTCCTTCTGGAAGCTTCCATTACACCTGATTGAGACGGGCCTTGGAGCCTGGTGTTGTCTCATCTAGGAGAGCACACATGCTGCCATGTGCAAAGACCTGAGCTCAAGGTCCTCACCTGCAAGGGAGACGCTTCACAAGCAGTGGAACAGTGCTGCAGGGATCTCTCCTTTTCTCTCTCTCTCTCTATTTCTGTCTCTCTTTCTCTCTCACTGTCTTCTCTCTAGCTCTCACAGTCTATCAAAGAAAGGACTGTCAGGTCTATGGCCATACCACCCTGAACACACCCGATGTCATCTAATCTCAGAATCTAAGCAGGGTTGGACCTGGTTAGTACTTAGATGGGAGAAAGGACTGTCAGAAATAGTGAAGCATCAGGGCAACAGGCCCCAAATAAACATAGTGGCAAATAAGAAAGGAATGGAGGGAGGGAGGAAAGGAGGGAGCAAGGGAGAGAGAGAGAGAGACACTAGCTTTATGGAGGCAGGAATTACCTCCATTTGGGGGAGTCTTCCCCACAGCAGTTTCCCTCACTGCTCTCCTGACCTCCTCCCTGACTCAAATGCTCAGCCTCAGGCCAAGTGCAACCAAACACTCTCTTTCCTCAGGACTGGGAATTGAGAGAAATGTTCATCCCAGGCTGAGCTACAGGAGAATGGCAGGTATGAGTATGTGGAAGACTTTCCATGATGGCCTGGCCCCTGCTTCTAGTCTGGGCCCCCACACTCCTGACCCTGGGTGCTGGGCTCCCAACAGACTGATGATAAACCTACACTTGGAAGGGTCCCTCCATCAGACTGGCCCCTTCTTCCTCTACTAACACCACTGACCACAAAGCCAAAGGCCATGGTCCCAACTGAAAACTGTACCTGGCCTCCACGGCTGTCCTGACACTAAGCTTGGTGGCGATGATGGGCTGTGTGGGGATCCTTTTTGGCTGGCTGAGATGCGCTGCAGCACTAGTTGTGCTGCCCTACCCTTCCCTACTGGAGTCCCCCTGCAAGTCCACCAAAACTCACTCTTGTTTGAGTTGCAGCCGTTCTAGTTGCTCCAAGACTTTCTGATTTTCTTTCTTTTTCTTGGCCAGTTTACTATTGGCATCTATTTGTTTGAGAAGGTTCTTAGTATACTCATTTTTCTTTTCAGTGACAATAGCAGCACTTGCTGGTCGGTTTGCAAAGTAATATGGATTCTAGGATGAAAGAGGAGCAGTTCATTTCTTTGAGACGAGCAAGAAAGCAACTGATGGGCTAGCAAAATAGCTGGCTTATACAGTGACTGCTTTGTCGTTGGTGAGACCTGGGTTTCAGCCCTGCGCTACCACACTGAAGGAGCCTCAGTGCTGTGGTTGCTTTCTCCATCTATCTAAAAGAAAGAGAAGTCATTTTTCAAAGTGCCGATAAAGCAGCTACATGTTGAAGTCACCTGCTCCAAGGTGACTCTGAGCAGAACTGACCAGAGGTCACAGGTCTGTTGTATGCTTTACATTGGTTTGTTCTAGCTCACCCCACCAAGAGAATTGCATCAGTCCAGTTAGTTTCGAGGGCCTGCTTGGCCCCGCCCCTAGGAACCCCAACAGAGTTCCAGAGTGGCAGAGTTAGAGAGAGTTCTTGGCGCAAAACAGATCCCTTTGTGGACCCCCACAGGTCCTTGTACTCAAATCAACAACAGTAGAGAATGTTCCATCCTCTGAAAGGAGGCTGGACCACATACTCTATGCTACACCTGAGGAAGATGGGTCCTAATTTTGGGGCAATTGGAATGTTCTTACTGATGATCACAGAATGTGAGGTTTGATCTAAAGGGATACAGAGGTCAATCAAATAGGCTCCTAAGCTGAATTAGGGCAACAGATCAGATCCAATAGATGGGGTTTACAGTCAATAATATTTATATACCTTTAGCATATTTGGAAGCTACTCTCTTCCCTGATCCAGCTTTCTTGTCCTTTTTCCAGCCATGACATCATCTCCCCAGACAATAACTAGGATCCATCTGCATATAACATTTCAGGCTCAGGGAGAAAAAAAAACTAGTATATCCTCAGGCCCTTTGGACTTTCCTGCATGCTTCTCTCAATTCATGTCAAATAATATTGCATCCGCCGATCACAACCTAATCAACGCAACGAGTACCACCCCAGCATGCTTCACTTCAGACTGTGTCCAGAGACTTCAGGTGTGGAACGACAACCCTTCAGCTTCATCACTCAGGAGAGACCTTTCCTTTCATACTATTCTCTAATTCCATTCCAGGTGGTCCACTCCCCAATAAAGTCCCCAAACCCAGATATAGACCAGGTCCCCTGAGATAGAGCATATGTTCACATGTGTCCATAAACCAAGGAAAAATATATACCTGAAAGCAGAAGTACACAAGTACACTGGTCTGCAGTGAGTACACCCCCCAACACTTCCTCTCCACTATTCCAACCTTAAGGTCCATGATTGTTCAACAATTTGTTTGGCTTTGTATGTTAACTCTTATCAGCCACCAGGTTCCGGATGCCAGCATGATGCCGACCAGACTTCCCTGGACTGATGACACCACCCATGTGTCCTGGAGCTCCACTTCCCCAGAGATCCACCCTACTAGGGAAAGGGAGAGGCAGACTGGGAGTATGGATCAATGAGTAAAAGCCCATGCTCAGTGGGGAAGCAATTACAGAAGCCAGACCTTCCACCTTCTGCAACCCAAAATGATCTTGGGTCCATACTCCCAGAGGGATAGAGAATAGGAAAGCTATCAGGAGAGGAGATGGGATATGGAGATCGGGTGGTGGGAATTGTGTGGTGTTGTACCCCTAGTATCCTACAGTTCTGTTATTGTCTCCTTTTGTAAATAAAAAAAAATAAAGCTTAAAAAACAAATATAACTAAAATACGCCTATTAGCAGAGAATGGAGACCACCCCCAACTCTTCATTTGTGCCATTCTAGCCTTTAGGTTCATAATCAGTCAAAAACATGTTTGGCTTTATATTTTAACTCTCTTTTCAGCCAACAGGATGCAGCTGCAAGCACGATGCCAACCAGACTTCCCTGGACAGATAACCCCACCAATGTGTCCTGGAGATCTGATCCCTCAGAACCCTACATCCAAAATCATACTCAATGGTGAAAAACTGTAAGCATTTCCACACATATCAGGTACTAGACAGGGCTGCCTACTATCACCATTACTACCCAACATAGTTTTGGAAGTTCTTGCCCAAGCTTTCACGCAGGAGCAAGGAATTAAAGGCATACATATTGTAAGTGAAGTCAAATTCTCCCTATTTGCAGATGATATGATAGTATACATAGATAAACCTAGGAAATCCAGCCAGAAGCTTTAGGAAATCATTAAGCAATACAGTAAGGTGTCAGGCTGCAAAATTAATATTCAAATTCAGTGGCATTCCTCTGTGCAAACACTATGTTAGAAGAAGAAAAATCGAGAAATCAATTCCTTTTCCTACAGCAACAACAAGAACAAAAAAATAAAATATCTAGGAATAAACCTAACCAAAGAAGTGAAATGCTTGTATACTAAAATTGTGAGTCACTAATCAAGGAAATTGAAAAAGACACAAAGAAGTGGAAAGATAATTCCATGTTCAAGGGTTGGAAGAATTATCATCATTAAAATGAATATACTGCCCAAGGCCATATACAAATTTAATGCTATCCCCATCAAGAATCCATACACATCTTGTAGGATTATAAAACGAATTCTACAAATGTTTATCTGGAACCAAAAAGACCTATAATTGTCAAAAATAATCTTGAGAAGATAGAACAGAACTGGAGGATCACACTCCATGACCTCAAATTGTTTTATGGGGTCCTTGTAATCAAACCTTCTGCGTAATGGAACATGAATAGACACACTGCCCAGTGGAATAGAACCAAGAACCCAGAAGTAAGCCCCCACACACTGGACATCTAATCTTTGACAAAGGTGCCCAGACTATTAAAAGGGGGAAAGCAGAGTCTCTTCAACAAATGGTGTTGGGAAAATGGGTTGAAACATGCAGAGGAATGAATGTGAACCACCAAACACAAAAGTAAATTCTAAATGGATCAGGGGCTTGGATGTTAGACCAGAAACTATCAGATACTTAGAGGAAAATATTGGCAGAACTCTTTTCCACATAAATATTAAAGACATCTTCAATGAAATGAATCCAGTTACAAAGTAGACTAAGGCAAATATATACCTATCGGACTTCATCAAATTAAAAAGATTCTGCACAGCAAAAAAAGCAATACCCAAACCAAGAGACCCCTCACAGAATGGGAGAAGATCGTCACATGCTCTGCATCAAACAAGAGGCTAATAACCAAAATATATAAAGAGCTTACCAGCTTCAACCACAAGAAAACAAATGAAGCCATCCAAAAATGTGGAGAAGACATAGACAGAATATTCACCACAGAAGAGATCCAAAAGGATGAGAAACACATGAAAAAATGCTCCAAGTCTTTGACTGGCAGAGAAATGCAAATAAAGACAACCAATAGATCCCACTTCACTCCTATGAAAATGTCATACTTCAAAAAAGGTAGCGCAACAAATACTACAGAGGTTGTAGGGTCAAAGGAACCCTCCTGCACTGCTGGTGGGAATGTAAATTAGTCCAACCTCTGTGGAGAACAGTCTGGAGTACTCTCAGAAGGCTAGAAATGGACCTACCCTATGATCCTGCAATTCCTCTCCTGGGGATATATCCTAAGGAACCCAACATGCACATCCAAAAAGATTTGTGTATACCTATGTTCTTGGCAGCACAATTTGTAATAGCCAAAAACTGGAAGCAACCCAGGTGTCCAACATCAGTTGAGGGGCTGAGCAAGTTGTGGTCTATATACACAATGGAATACCACTCAGCTATTAAAAATGGTGATTTCACCATTGTAAACCCATATTGGATGGGGCTTGAAGAAATCATGTTAACTGAAAGAAGTCAGAAACAGAAGGATGAATATGGATGATCCCACTCTCAGGCAGACGCTTAAAAACAAGATCAGAAAACACAAGTAGAAACCGAACTGGAGTTGGTGTACTGCCACAACGTAAAACATTCCCTGGTGCAGTGGTGGTTGAGTACAGGTTCCAAAAGGATGACATAGAACCTAGTGGGGATTGTATTGTTATGTGGAAGACTGAGAAATGTTATGCATGTACAAATTATTGTATTTATTGTTGAATATAAAACATTAATTCCTCAATAAAAATAATAAAAAAGAAATTATGTGGGTGAGATACTTTTATCTATTTTTATATTTATTTATTCTCTTTTTATTGCCCTTGTTGGTTTATTGTTGTAGTTATTGTCCTTATTGAAGTCTTTGTTGTTGGGTAGGACAGAGAGAAATGTAGAGAAGAGGGGAAGACAGACAGGGGGAGAGAATGATAGACACCTGCAGACTCAAACCACGATCCTCATGCCAGTCTTTGCACTTTGGGCCTACTGTGCTCAACCCGCTGCACTACTTCCCAACTCCCAGTAAGATACTTTTAAACCATATTTTCCCCTGTCCCTGGCTCAGACCTTCAGATGTTTTATCCTTCTGGCCATTTTATCTGAGGAAGACACTTAGAATCAAACCTTTCTTTGCCCAAGGGGCACTTGTCATCTAAGACAGGCCAACACTGAAGGGTGACACCTCTATAGACAATTCAGAACTGTAAGAAAGAGAAATAATTAGAAGGTCAACATTACCTTTGCAATACCTTTTTCCAGATTGCCACTTGTATCCACTGCAGACAAGAAGTCCTGAAAAAATTTCATTTTTACTTTGTCATTTTCAATTGTAAGGATACCGATTCCTTGGAAAGTAAATTCAACTTTCTTTCGTGTGCAGATTGATCGTGATAAGAGCTGCAGAGTTTCTTTAATGCATCCTTCGACTGTGTCCCTGCTATAATGCCCCGCTATGGCAACCATGATAAAATTCAGTGGTACAACGGGGATATCCCCTGGAAGAGAAAAGGACAGTTGTGTGGGGGAAAGACAGTGAGCAGATGGCAGATACTCAGAAATAACTGTCTCTCTTTTAATGGGAAAGGTTTAGCCAGTAGAGCTACTTACCAGGTGTGTGGATCTTAGTTTGTCGTAGTCCATGCAGCTGCAATAGCTTCTCTGACATGATAAAGATCGGTATCTGGATAGAGCTAAACCTGTTCCCAGCATCTAGTTTTTGCCTCATAAAAGTAAATGTCCCAAAAGCAGGTATGTAGACCCCCTAGAAACGAAGCAAACAGAAGGTGGGAAGAAAAGAACCACATGCTGACTTCTCTGAAGGGATGATAAAGATGAATCCTGAGAGAATTTTAGACTAAAAGTTTTCAAATGATGTTTGCATAAAATATAACCAATTTGAAGGCTATATTTTTCTTTCTTAAAAAATTTCCTTATTGGGAAATTAATGTTTTAAATTCAATAGTAAATTCAATAGTTTGTACATGAAAAAAATTTCCCAGTTTCCATATAATAATACAACCCCCCTTAAGTCCTCTGTCATCTTTCTTTGATCTGTATTCTCCCCACCCACCCACCCTAGAGTTTTTTACTTTGGTGCAATACACCCATTCCAGTTCAGGTTCTACTTGTGTTTTCCTTTCTGATCTTGTTTTTCAACTTCTGCCTGAGAGTGAGAACAACCCATATTAATCCTTCTGTTTCTGACTTATTTCACTTAAAATGAATTTTTCAAGGTCCATCCAAGATCGGCTGTAAACAGTGAAGTCACCACTTTTTTTATTTTTTATTTTATTTATTTATTCCCTTTTGTTGCCCTTGTTGTTTTATTGTTGTAGTTATTATTGTTGTTGTCGTTGTTGGATAGGACAGAGGGAAATGGAGAGAGGAGGGGAAGACAGAGAGGGGGAGAGAAAGACAGATACCTGCAGACCTGCTTCACTGCCTGTGAAGTGACTCCCCTGCAGGTGGGGAGATGGGGTTCGAACCGGGATCCTTATGCCGGTCCATGTGCTTTGCGCCACCTGCGCTTAACCCGCTGTGCTACAGCCTTACTCCCAAAGTCACCACTTTTATAGTTAAGTAGTACTTTAATATATATATATATATATATACCACAACTTGCTCAGCCACTCATCTGTTGTTGGACACCTGGGTTGCTTCCAGGTTTTGGCTATTACAACTTGTGCTGCCAAGAACATATGTGTATACAGATCTTTTTGGATGGGTGTGTTGTGTTCCTTAGGATATATCTCCAGGAGAGGAATTACAGGATCATAGATTAGGTCCATTTCTAGCTCGAAAGCTATAATATTAAGAGAAACTATAGGGATGCTATAGTTGCATATATATATATATATATATATATATATATATATATATATATATATGTATATATATATATATAGAGAGAGAGAGACAGACAGACAGACATACAGAGACAGAGAGACAGAGAGATGAGAGAGCATGATACCAGAGCACCACTCCAGCACAGCCAGTGCCAGGCTTCACACTCAAGACCTCAGGCATGTGTGCAGGGTCGGTGCTCTACTGCCAAGTCACCTTCCAAAGTCCTACCTTTTGCAGCCTCAGCTGTCGTAGAATAAAGTCAGAAACGTGGCTCCATATCATAGAGACTTCTGAAATTCAAAGAAAACAAAAACACAATTTGATTTATGTAAATACCCTCTCACTATCCAAATGCAAATGCAAAAGACTCCTTCAAATAGCAAGTCATTCATAGCTAGAAACAGACAGAAATAAGGTCCTTCCTGAAAGTCAGTTTCCCTGATTGTTTAACTTTACCCCTGCTAAGCTCTGTAAATATGTAATAAATAGTACATCATGATATGTACTTGAAGGAAATCTTTATGGAATAAAGCAAACTGCTCAATTCACTGGAATATTCCCCCACCCCCAAACCACTACCCGAGACAGAGATACCACAGTCTTTCACTTCCAGTATGTGGAGGTTATTCACAGTTTTTTTCTGATGTCCTAGGACTGAAGTACAGGTTGTTGAAGGAGAACTAGTAATTGCTCTTATGGACATTGGAGACAAACTGGGTGGTGGAAACCTACCCCAAAACATATGTTATGGTAAGCCAAGTACTAAAGGTAAGTCAGTCAAAGACTAAGATTTTGCCCTATTCTCTAAACCATGGTCTAAATCATGGCTAATTAATGTATTAAAACTGATTAGGGAATGTGAGGGCGATCTGGCTGTGACATCTGTCACCCCATTGAATGCCAGGTTGATTTGGCTCATGTGCCTGGTTAGGTGGGTGTCCCCTTGCTCCATCATCGCTCCATGTGTGACCCTCCCAAAGCCGTGTGCTCTGTCGAGGAGGATGGCCTTCCCTAAGTAGAGGTGACCGGTCTTTGGGTGAAGGTATATGAGTAGCTGTGCTCCCCTGATTGAACCTCCAGACAAGCTCTGAATCTGTTCAGGTATTTCCTCTATCCTATCATGTTTTCATAACCAAAAGAATTCTCCTCCTGGAAGCTAAGCACAAAAGAAGATTCTCCAACCTAGTCCAACTTGTACCCCCCAAGTTAAAATTTCATCACAATCAAATATACACAGGAATAAAATAGAATCTCACTATCTGGATATAGGGCAGCCCTTTCCAAGTTAGTGCGTCAAACCTACTGTCTTTTATGTAGATTTGAGGCAGGCAGCTCAGATTTCAGGAAACACATCTATTCAAAAAGGAAATTACCTAGTTGGGACCCAGAGAAACAATATTTCTTGCAACCAAATGCTAGTAGAAAGGCATGTGAGAGCTAAATTGGAAATGTAAGAGTCGTGTTTCTTCATCTGGATACTATACAAATCCACTGTGTGGTTTTGCTTTTAAGAATCTAATAGATGTCCTAATAAGAGCAGCATTAAATTCCTTTGACCTGATATTTCCTACTTCTCATTGAAGACAGAGAACACATGCACAGTATTCACTCCAAGAAGTTTTTCTTTTTTTTCCTCCAGGGCTATTGGAGCTTAGTGCCTGCACTATGAACCCATTGCTCCTGGACACCTTTTTTTCTTTCCTTTTTTCTTTTTTTGGATAGGACCGAGAGAAATTGAGAGGAGAAAATAGTGCAGAAAAGAGAAAGGCACCTGCAGACCTGCTTCACCACTTGTGAATTCACCCCCCTGCTCGTGGAGAACCAAGGGGTTGAACCAGGATCATTGTGCAGCTCCTTGCAGTTTGCACTATGTGCACATAAGCCCGTGGGATACCACCTGGTGCCCTCTAGAACAGTTTCAGTCCTCTGCAGTTCAGTTGGAATAGACTTGGAAACCTTACAGACTTGGTTTTGAACTAGTTTTTCTGATGCCCCAATATGCCAGTGTTTCAGAGAATTGGAATATGACTTTTATATTTTAAAATACTTGTCTGTCCTTCAACCGTGAGGCTTTTGCAGGAGTCACTGACACTGTTACCTTGCCGACAAGCTCACCTGGCATGCACCCACTGTGCCCTGGCGATGAGGGCTTGTGGCATCAAAGGCTGGCTTTGTGGCACCATTCTCTCTTGGGATTCCCTGTGTCTCTATGCCATTTCTTCTCAGTTCCCTCAGCAGGTTCACTAGCTCAACTTAGAAATCAGTGTTGGAGCTTGTTGAGGTCTAGCTCCACATTCTCTTATTTCCCTTCATCCCCTCTGCTTACATCATGCCCAGGGCCTTGCCAACCATCACTATGCCAATCTCTGCCAAAGGTAAATTCAAAAGCCAAGGTTCCCTCCCCCCAACTCTCTACAACCAACACACTCACACAAAATCACATTTTTGATCCTATGCATGTGACTTCCTACCTGAATATCCCACAATCGATATGCTTGGACTGGAGAAATAAATAGCACAATGGTTATACAAAAAGACTCAAGCCTGAAGCTCTGAGGTCCAACAGTCAATTCCCAGCACAGCCATAAGCCAACAAAAATCAGTGCTCTGGGAAAAACCACACCTAACTCACTTAAAGCCAGAATCGGGCTTCCTTTAAATCTTGTCTTTGATGTAGGCTTTTGCTCTCGACGAATAGCATCATCACTTGATTCACCTGCATAGATCCAAACTCAAAAGCTTCTTGGAAAATTCCTTTCTGCTATATCCTATCATTTACTACATCACTGTAACCAATAGATTTTCACATCTGTCCTTTAAGTCTGTCCACTCTCTACATTTCATTCTACCAATTCAGGTCAAATCGCCATCTTTCTCTCTTAGATAACTCTGAAAGGAAACAATTGTTCCACGTTAGGTCATCCATTTTTGCCTGAGTGGCCCACATGCTTCTCTAGTGTGTGGCCTTTTCATTTTCCTGATTAAAGTTTAAAACACGGGGGAGGGCTGCGGAGGGGGGAACCCTACGGGGAAAAGAATTAGTAGAGAGAAAGAGACAGAACCAGAGAACCATTTTTGCGCATAGGATGCCATGGAATTATTCTTGAGACTTCAAGCTTGAAAATCCAACAACCTGGGCCAGCAAAATGCTTCCTTGGACACTGAAGTACTTTGCCATGTGTGCTATCCAGGTTCAAGCCCAGCTTCCAACTCCTTAAATGAAACTTTGTTCTTGTGAACTTTTGTACTCTCTATGCAAACAAATAACAAATACATGAAACAGAGTCCAACATCTTATCCACTGTGCCACCACCTGAGCTGTCACTTAGATCACTCATAAAGGCAATCCTGACATCCACTTAATTCTCCACACTGCCACCTGAGCCAGTGTTTCCCAGCACAGATCTTGGGGGTTCACTTCTCTTCTACCCCCTCATTAGGATTATCCTCAACGCCAACCTATGTGATGTGACTCACAGTGCCCCGAATAACATGACTTTTTCCTCTCATTAAGCAAACACTTTGGCTGGGTTAAGTGCACATAGTTTTTTGTGCAAGGACCTGAGTTTGAGTCCTGGCTCTCCACCTGCAGTGGGAATGTTTCACAAGCACTGAAGCAGGACTGAAGGTGTCTATCTTTCTCTCTCCCTACTCTCTAAATTCTGATGTCCTATTAAAAAAGAAAAGGAAAATATTGCTGCCAGGAGTTCTGACTTTGTATTACCAACATTACACCCTAACTATAACCTTGGTGGGAAAAAAAATCACATACTTCCATGCCCAGTCAGACAGCAGCCATAGTGTTATCTTTCACCTCCTTCCATAAACTGTCTATCCACCCTCAGTTAAGTGTGTTTGTTCTCCTTGTTCCCTCTACGAAAAACAAACAAAAAAAAAAACAAATCTTCCCCTCCTGCTCCACTGATCCTGATTCTCACTTCACATCTCCCCCTTCTTTAGTCAGCCTTGAAACATACCCCACCCTCACCCTCTGTAAATGTCTTTCTTGTAGTTCAGGTCCTGGAATATGATGGCAGAGGGGTTGTATTGTTATGTGGAAAACTTGAGAAATGTTATTCATCTACAAACTACTGTATTTACTGTTAAATGAATATATTAATCCCCCAATAAGGAAATTTTTAAAAAGCATTCCTTATAACCATACAAATTACTCCTCACACTCACTATACATGTGCATTTATATCTGTGCTTACTGGGTTTTGTGTATCTCCCAACACTAGGTTATAAATTCAAAATGTTTGATCAGTTCCCCAGTACCTAGCACACAGCCATACACTTGGTGGTGCTGGGCAATGTCCACCTTTATGACCTGGGACTTTGCATCCAGGCTGCCCTTTGTCACATACTGATTCCCCCACAATGTCCACCTTTATGACCTGGTGACTGGCAGTCAGGGTGGCCTTTGTGACATACTCATCTCCCAGGCAACTGACCTCTAGCCACACCAAGCCACAGAATGGGCTCTCCAAATGGCTTGATGAAAAGAATACTACCAAAATTTAGAAAGAAATCAAGAAAAAAACTGAGAAATTTGCCCAGGCATAGATTTCTTAAGACACATAACATCGGGAGTCGGGCGGTAGTGCAGTGGGTTGAAACAGTGAAGCAGGTCTGCTGCAGGTATCTATCTTTCTCTTCTCTCCATTTCTCTCTGCCCTATTCAATAACTATGACATTAATAGCAACAACAATAACAATAAAAGAACAGGAGCAACAAAAGGAAATAAGTAAATAAATATTTTTAAAATAATTTTTAAAAAGAAGACCCATAAAATCATTACCTGTGATGTTTAATTTCAGAATTTGCTTGTGGGAGAAAAATCAGCTGATGTTTAGTAAGAAATGTTTTAACTATAATTTATGGAAATGTGAAAGCTGGGAAAGTAATTAAACGTCCCACAGAGGAAGACGACTGACAATGAACCAAAACACCATAGCACTCCTGTTCCTGACAGCAGAATAAAGTTCTTATAAAAATATGGAAGTCGAATAGATGCCAGGGAAGGGAAAGAAGAGATGCCTCTTCCTGGTTTATCTCACATCATTTAGTGAGAGTCTGGGCAAGAGCCCAGTGACTTAATGGTAATGGTGGTGCCATTCTTGAGGCATCTGTTTTGCCAAGAGATCAGCACCCTCTTTCAAACAAGCCTAGAAAGTGTTCTAGGAGATGCTGCTCTGGTCCTCTCCCAAACATTAAGCAGCTCTTTTTTATGGTTTCCCCCGCCTTACTTTCCAACAGAGGGGGAGAGAGAAAGTGCAAGAGAAACTGAAGAGATACCTGCAGCACTACTCCACTGCTCCTAAAAATCTCCACCCTCTGAAGGTGGGAACTGGGGCCTTGAACCTGGGCCCTCCTCACCCCAGTTTCTTAACACAACACAACCCCAGGAATCAGGGACGCCACCGGCTGTCTAGTCCTGGCCAGGAAGCCAGGAGGTGGCTGTGTTGAGTGGCATTTATTGGACACAGACTTGGTGCCAGTATACAGATCATATAAGAGTTTGGGGCACCCCAGGCTGTCAGAGTGTGGATTCCTCCTACCCGCCCCCCAGCCCAGCCAGCCTGCCCATGGAGAGGGACACAGAGGGGTGGGTGGTGTCCTTAGCATCCCGGCTCAGCCGAGCTAGGGTGTGCAGCTTGTTCTTATTCATGTGCTGTCGCCAGATGGTCAACTCTTCTGCAGTGGCGCCCATGGCGGCAGAAGGGCCGAGGCCTGTCTTGTCCGCAGGGCGCATGATGTCCACCCTCCCAAAGGAGGTGGGCGGTGGGGCTCGCCCACCAAGGCAGGCACGGGGGTTGTCTGACTTCCGACTGTGCCTCGAAATTACGCTATAACTGAATGAGCGATTTGATTTTTTTTTTTTTTTAATATAAGGGCAAAGGCTCTTCCTAGCCTCCCCTCCACACCCCCTGGGCTCAGTATTTTGGGCAAGACTCCCAGAAGGGCAGTGTTACAGAGGAGCTGGGTTCCTGCCCTCCTGCACTCTCAGGATTCAGAGAGAAAATCTGGGCAACCTGGAGAAGGGGCGTGGCCAGGCAAGCAAGCAACAAAGGCTCAGAGGTCATCACCTGGGCGCCTGGCCCCCAGCCCCCACCCCTTTGCTAGAATGTTGCTGCCAGATCTGTTCCACAGGCTGTCACTCTGACTCTCTCTGTTGACGGTTTTTTCCCCCTCTTTCATATTTTCTTTTAATTTTTATTTTTATGTTTTTAAATTTACTTTTTGGGGATTCATGTTTTACATTCCACAGTAAATACAATAGCTTCTACATGCATAACATTTCTCAGTTTTACACATAACAATAAAACCCCCACTAGGTCCTCTGTCATCATTTTCCAGGACTCTACCACACACCCACCCCAGAATCTTTTACTTTGGTGCAATACACCAACTCCAGTTTAGGTTGACTTTTTTTTTTTTAATGTTATTTTCTTAAATAAAATAATGAGTTTACAGCTGGGATGAACTTTTTTCACTATTATCAGTGATCTGATAGTGGCTGACAAGATGATAAGATTACAAGGGTATAGTTGCACATTACACCCACCACCAGAGTTATGTGACACCCTACCCCCACCACAAAATAACCATAGTTCTCACAAAGTTTTTTATTGTTTTTTGTTTGTTTGTTTGTCTGTTTCTGGTGTTATTTCTGGGGCTTGGTACCTCCACCAGTCCTAGAGGTTTTTGTGTTCCCCCCCCCCTTTTTGTTGCCCTTGTTGTTTTATCATCCTTGTGGTTATTATTGTTGTTATTGACATCATTGTTGCTGGATAAGAAAGAGAGAAATGGAGAGAGGAGGGGAAGACAGAGAGGAAGAGAGAAAGGTAGACACCTGCAGACCTGCTTCACCACTTGTCAAGCAACCCCCTTTAGGTGAATACCATGGGGTTAAAACCAGGATGCTTACACTGGTCCTTGTGCTTCAGGTCATGTGTGCTGCCACCTGACCCACCTCACAAAGTCTTAGAGACAATTTGGCTCCTCTTCCCACCCACCCCCTTCATCTCTCTCCTCCTTTCTTCATTCTCCTTCATTATTTATCATTTCTCCTCCTCTTTTTCCCTTCCCTTCCGTCCCTCACCCCCCTCCTTTCCTAAGTTTGTGTTTCAACCCTCTATATTCCACACATGAGCAAAACCAAATGGTAGCTGCCTTTCTCTCCCTTATTTCACTCTGTATCATCACCTCCAATAGTCTTTATTTTTAAATTACAAAGCAGTATTTGTCTCATCTCATTTGACACTTCTTTATCCAGTTGCCCCTCCATTCCCTTACCTGTGCCCCATCATCCTGCACTGTTTTTTCCCCCCTCTTCAACTGCTAGTTGTGAATTCTCACACGTTAAACACAGTCATGTAAACCTTGCCCAAGGCAAGAACTAGAACTCCATCAGTGATAGAAACAGCTGCTCTAGGGAGCTGGGTGGTAGTGCAGCAGTTTAAATACACATGGCGCTAAACCCAAGGGCCAGAGTAAGGATCTTGACTCGAGCCCTGGCTCCCCACCTGCGGGAGGTCATTTTGTAAGTGTTGGAAGCAGGTCTCCAGGTGTTTATCTTTCTCTCCCTCTCTCTGTATTCCCCTCCTCCCTCCATTTCTCTATGTCCTATCCAACAACAACAACAGCTCTCCCAACAAAAACAACTACAACAAGCACAACAACAAGGGCAACAAAATGGGAAAAATAACATCCAGTGGATTCTCAGTGCAGGCAAATAACTCTGGAGGAAAAAAAGAGAAAGAAACAACTGTTCCATCCTACTCCCCAGTCTGTCCCAACAGAGACTAGGGACTAGGTGGACTCTACTCGGAGTGCAGACCACACAGGCTTCAGTCCACAGTAAAGCTAGGGCACCATGGCTATTCCCCTGCCAATAATCTGCTCTGAAAAAACAAACAAACAGGAGAATAGTGCAGTGGGCACAGGGCCAAACCTATATGCCAGGTGGTACTAAGTTAACTGCTAAGGTTGGTCCCTGGCACAACTATACTTTCCAAACTTGTATCAATCTTTGAGGACAGATACACAAAAGTGTTGGCTGTGGTTGTTTGGGGACCATGTGACATTTTAAGTGAAGGGGAAGAAGAGTTCAGGGAACTTTTTGCTCATTTTTCTCTCTTATTTACTGATCACCAAGAGTATGGGTTACTTTTCAAGTAGTCCAAGAGTTGGCCAAGGTAAGAAACACACAGAGTGAAGTGCAGGGAGAGTATAGGGATTTAAGCAAACAGACAGAAATGAACTGGGTCAGAGTTTTCTAAGCTGCCTCAATGCACATGCGATTTTCTGCAAGCTTGGACTTGCATTGCAAAACCCACATGACAGTCACTTTTTCATTCACATCCCTCAGCTGCCACACAACCCAAAGACTCACACTCTGAATAAGGACAGTCTGGGAATGTATCTGAAAGAAAAGACATTTACAATGCCCTCACTTTTGTATTATTCAAAACCTGCCAGAAAGTTAACCCATGTCTACTGAGCATATATTAGCTTTTACCAGGCACTTGGTTGGTTGCTAAGAGATAAGAGGCGAGATGATGGGGCAGAGAGAGAACCCACCATGCAAGAGGTAGGCAATTCATTTATTCCCCATTTAACACATATTTATTGAAGAAAATATAATATAATGAAGGAAAAATGGGAGCACTTAATATCTTAAGGAGTGGTAGGTAAAGCAGGGGAGCACAGGGCCTGCAAACATGAGTTCTGAAGTCAATTACCCAGAAAAGTGATCTTTCTCTTGTTAATAAATATATCTTAAAAAAAAAAAGGTGGGGGAATGTGGGAGAAAGGCGTTGGCACATACAGTAGAATGCACACATTAATATGCACAAGAACCCAAGTTCAAGCCCCAGTCCTTACCTACAGGAGAATGTAAAACTTTTTTAAAAAAATCTCTTGGGTGGGGTAAATAGCATAATGGTTATACAAACAGACTCTCAAGACAGAGGCTCCAAAGTCCCAGGTTCATTCTCCACACCACCATAAACCAGAGCTGAGTAGTGCTCTGGTGAAAAATAAATAAATAAAAATTCTCTTCAATATTAGCTATTTTAACTTAAATTTCTTGTCATTCTTTCATGTTAAAATATTTCCAGGTTCAATACATATATTTTCTGTAGCATGTATTTATTAGTGAACATAAAATAATATAGCTTTATGAACTTCTGCATTATATTAATCCTTGCATATTAAATGAGTATATATAGTACAAAGAAAATACATTTAATTAAACTATCTCATATATGTGGCAGAACTTGCTTTCATACCACCCATCAGGAAGTAACTCTTAAAACTACCCTTTAGTTTGGTGTTCTTCATAGTCAGGTCTTCTAGTAAAGATCTATTCTAAGCATAATAGTTATGCAAAGAGACTCTCATGCCTGAGGCTTCAAAGTCCCAGGTTCAGTCCCTCATACCACCATAAACTAGAGCTGAGCAGGGCTCTGATTAAATAAATAAATACGGAAAGAAAACAAAAAAAGCAAAACGATCTCTTCTAAATTTGTTTCAACTGCATTTGTTTCAGCTGATCAGGTGATAAGAATATATATGTTGAGAAACATCTTTGGTGCATTGATTTTCCTTTGTCACTCTTTTAATTCATTGATTATTATAAGTAGATAACATCTTAGAGATGAGTTATCAAAACTAAATCAATGGTAGTATATTTTTTAAGTAGGACTTCAAAATGAGACATACCTTTCAAAACCCAGCAACTTCTTGCTTTGTTTTACCTAGTAAGTAAAGTACAACAATGTCAATAAAACCAGTATGTTCTGAATCACTTTGTAAAACAATAACAGTAAGAACAAAAACACCACCACCAACAAAAACTAAGCAATGAATTTAAGCAACCTGTGTTTTGAGTTTCCAAAAATGTTATGACTTTCTATATTAAAATACAATGATATATGTTCTTTCTTCTAAACTACTAACTCTATTAGAGATGAAATCTCTTCTGTCCTCATTAAGACTAAATGCAAATTCTAAGAACATTATTTACATTTGATTACAGCAGAAATTGAGAGGGGAGACTGAGTTAGAAAGGAGAGACAGAGAGACAACTGCTGCCATGCCTCACCACTTGTGAAGCATTTCCCCTGCAGGGGGGACCATGGGCTTGAACCCAGGTCCTTGTGCACTGTGTTGTGCGTTCTTAGCCAGGTGCACCACCTGGCCCTAAGATTCACACATATTGCTTAATTGGTAGGACACTAGTCACCAATCTAGAGAGATAAGTGACTATGTGTATGTGCCCAAATAAAATCCCATGTGTAGCCTTCATTTCTTTTTATATAGGCACAGAGAGAGAGAGAGAGAGAGAGAGAGAGAGAGAGAAATAGACAGACAAGCCACAGCACCAAATCTTCCTTCAAATCATTGGGGGCCAGACTTGAACATGGGTGCACACTTGACAAAGCAGCACACTACCCATTAGCTATTTTTGAAAAATAAATAGCTGAACAAAAATAACTTGTTTTATTCGACAGAGGTAGAGAGGTTTACAGACAGAGACACTCACAGCTCTGCATCACCACCCATGGAAGTTTTCCTCCTGCAGTTGGGAACTGGAGTGCTTGAATTCCTGTACATTTTAATGCACATACTTGGGCAGGTACATCACCACTTGGACCCTCAACTTTACTACTTCACCACCCACCTTCCTACTTTTTAAAAAACAATTATTGGGGGTGGGGGCTGGGTGGTAGCACAGCGGGTTAGGCTCACATGGTGTGAAGCACAAGGACAAGCATTAAGGATCCCAGTTCAAGTCCCTGGTTCCCCACATGAAGGATGGTGTCGTTTCATATGCGGAAAAGTGGGTATGCAGGTGTCTCTCTCTCCCTTTCTTCCCCTTCTCTCTAATTTCCCCTGTCCTATCCAACAACAATAATAGCAATAACAACAAGCGTAACAAAAATGGGAAAATGGGAAATATGGCCCCCAGGAGCAGCAGATTCATAGTGCAGGCACCGAGCCCCAGTGATAACTCTGGAGGTAAAAAAAAAAAGAAAAGAAAATAAAAACTTACATATTAACATGAGAGAGAAGGGGAAATAATCACAGCATCACTCTGGCACACTGAACTCAGAATCTCATGCTTTGGAGTCCAGTGTTCTAGTCATTGCCCACCTTCAGGACCATAAAAATTTATTTTCAGAAAAGGAAGACAGAGACAGAAGTAGAGTTCTGGCACTTTAAAGTCAGGAATCAAACTTCGTTATTTTTTACTTTACATTTTAATTGTTATTGATTGGATAAAGACAGAGAATATAGAGAGGGAGAGAGAGAGAAGAGAGACCCGAGATACTGCTGTACTACTCCTCAAGCTTCCCTGCTGCATGTGAGGACCGGGGGCTTGAACTGGAGTCCTAGCACATGGTAACATGCATGCTGAACCAGGTGCTCCACAGCCAAGCCCCACAAGAAGCAAACTTCTTAAGTCCAGAGTTAGTGCACAGTGACACATTGTGGGCTATGAAGCCCCCTTAAATGATTCTTGTTCGGTTCTCCTGAGACTTGAATTGATACACATACTCAGTGTATCAGCTGCAAGCTAAGTGAAGGAGCTTCTGAAAGGTGGGAAGATGGTGTGCCAGGAAGATGTGGAGGCAAATTACTTCTAGCTGAGATGATGACCCACCAGAATGCTAAGTCAGTCACTTCAGGCTTCATTTAAAAGGTGTAGTGATTCCTGAAAGTCCTGGGATAAGAGGATGGTATTAACACTCAGAGACAACTTCTTCAATTGTTTAGCATTGCACTCAAATAGACTTTGCTTTTCATGGCATGGCACAAACATATGACAGGGACAGCCAGAGGAATTTCTGAGAGAGATAAAGTGGCATCAAACACCTGAAAGATTAAGTATTCTAAGTTTTGCTATGCTGACAACTGATTATGGCTTTTCAACCAGGTGAATCACCATCTGGCCCCAGAGACCATTCTTTTTTCCTTGGTTAGATAAAGTCCGGGGGTGGGGGGGAGAAACAGAAAAGGGAAGACACTACAGCACTGTCCACCACTGATGAAGCTTCCCTGGATCCTCTAGATGCTCCCATGTGGGACCTAGGACTTGAATGTGAGTCCTCGTGCATGGTAATGTGTGCACTCAGAGGAAGCCACCTGCCAGCCCCTTACTACCTTTTTGCCATCAGGGTTATCACCAAGGCTCAGTGCCTGCAAGACTCCACCATTTCCAGAGTCCATTCTTTTTATTATTATTATTTTAAACTTTTCTTTATTTACTTTATAGAGACAGTCAGAAATCACAAGGGAAAAGGGGAAATAGAGAAGGAGAGAGAAAAATACCTGCAGCACTACTTGCAAAGCTTTCTCTGTGCAGATGGGGACCAAGGGCTCCAAGCTGGGTCCTTGTAGGTTGTAACATGTGCACTCAACCAGGTGAATCACCACCTCCTCCCCTGATAGCTTTCTCACTCTCTATTCCTCTGGGAGCATGGACCCAGGGTCATTGTGGGTAGTAGAAGGTGGAAGGTCTGGCTTCTGTAATTGCTTCCCCGCTGAACATGGGTGTTGACTGGTTGGTCCATACTCCCAGTCTGCCTCTCTCTTTCCCTAGTATGGTGGGCCTCTAGGGAAGTGGAGCTCCAGGCCACATTGGTGGGGTCTTCAGTCCAGGGAAGCCTGGCCGGCATCCTGATGACATCTGGAACCTGGTGACTGAAAAGAGAGTTCACATACAAAGCCAAACAAATTGTTGAGCAATCATGGACCCAAAGCTTGGAATAGTGGAGAGGAAGTGTTAGGGGGATACTCACTGCAAACTCTAGTGTACTTCTGCTTTCAGGTATATATTTTGCAGCAAACTAATATTTTTTTCCACTTAAAACATTTTTAAGAAATCCTTTATCTTTCTGCAGTTAGCAGAAAGACAGCTTTGTGTTGTTGTTGTTTTTCAATCTTTTTTATTTATAAAATCAAACACTGATAAAAACCATAGGATAATAGGGGTAAAACTCCCCCATCCTTTTTCAACAAAAACTTTTGGAATCAATACCACCATGCTCTGTGGGAACAAAGAACAACTTTCTGCTCCCTCAGCTCTGCTAGAAGCTGGGGGCTTCTGTGTAGTAGTGCATAGAGTTCTAGCTTTTTTCCTCCTTTCTCTCAGATCTTGAATCTATGGCAAAGCAGGCATCTTTTCAGTTTTTGTTTGTTTGCTTGTTTTTGTTTTTGCCTCCAGGGTTATAGCTGGGGCCCAGTGCTGGCACTACAAATTGACTGCTCTTGTTGGCCATCTTTTGTCCATTGTTGCTGCTGTTAATCTTGTTATGACTGCTGTTAGACAGGACAGAGAAAATTTGAGAGGAGGGGAAGTTGGAGAGGAGGAGAGAAAAACAGACATCTGCAGACCTGGTTCACAGCTTACAAAATGACTCCCCCCTCCCCCCCGCAGGGAACTGAACTGGGATCATTGTGCACATCCTTGTGCTTCACACTATGTGCGCTTAACCCGGTGCGCTAGCGCCTGGCCCTCATCGTAGTTTTGAATCATCATTCCCAGACTATTCCAGTCTGACTATTCCAGTCTATTTTCAGTATGAAAATGTAATTCAGGAACTAGGTGGTGACACACCAGTACAGTGCATATGACAGTGCAGAAGGACCTGGGTTCATGCCTCTGGCCCCTAACTGCTGCAGGGAGGGAAGTGTCATGAGTGATGAAGCAGTGCTGCTGATGCTACTGCTGCGTATGTTAGTGCTGCAGATGTTCCTTCCCTCTCTTCTCTAATTCTCCCTTCCCTCTCAATGTCTGTCTCTATCCAACAAATGAATAATGAAATGAAATAGTAAAGAAGTGAGTGCAGATGTAAAAATAAAAATGCAATTTCATCAAACTTTGAGCTGTGGGAGTATCATAGCCAATGAGCTTTATCAAAGTTGAACTACCGTTAACTGGAAAAGAAAACCATCATAAAATTCCTTTTCAGAATCCAAATGTTACAAATAATCTTCTCAGTCAAACTGAAAGTCACAGTAGATTAATTCAGAACCTGATGCCAACTGCATTTCTATCAACAGAGCTTCTTGACCCATGACAACTAAGATGATCAGGGCAGGTTAAGAAATGTACACATTGGAAGTTGGGGGATAGCACAGCAGGTTAAGCGTACATGGCACAAAGCACAAGGACCGGTATAAGGATCCCGGTTCAAGCCCCTGGCTCCCCACCTTCAGGGGAGTCACTTCACAAGCAGTGAAGCAGGTCTGCAGGTGTCTATCTTCTCTCCCTCTCTCTTTCTCCCACTCCTCTTTCCATTTCTCTCTGTTCTATCCAAACAGTGACACCACTAACAACAACAATAATAACTACAACAATAAAAACAACAAGGGCAACAAAAAGAAAAATGAATAAATATTTTTAAAAATCTTAAAAAAAAAATATACACATCAAGGGCGGGTAGGTGGCACACTCGGATTACACATGACCATGCACAAGGACCCAGGTTCAAGATCTCAGCCCCCAACTGCAGGGGGTGGAGGAGGGGGGAAGCTTTAGGGGTAGTAAGGCAGTGATGCAGGTGTCTTTCTTTTCCCCTCAGAATTTCTCTCGGTCCTATAAAATATAAGAAAACTAAAATAAAGGCAAAAGAAAAAAAAAAGAAAGCAGACACTGTATTACTGAGTCTCCTTGCATAAAAGTTCCTAAAATACTGGTATCTTCCCTTATGTATAAATGGTTCAACAGATGCTGACAGTATACCAGAGGCTATGAATACACATGCTCACACATAACATATACCCATAATTTCATATCAATACTTTAAAAGAAGCATTATTCTTGGAGGATGTTAAATGGAAATGAACTCAATTTCTGTACTTTTTCTGAAAACGTAAATTATTTATTTATTAGTAAGACAGAGGTTATGGAGGAGGAGAGGTAGACAGAGTGAGAACCAGAGCATCACTCTGGCATGAGATGCCAAGGCTTGAACTCAAAACTTCTTGCATGAGAGTACAACAACATCACCTCTCAGGTGTACAATGACCTTTTTTTTAAAAAAACTGACATACAGGGCAGGGGTAGATAGCATAATGGTTATGGAAGGAGACTCATGCTTGAGGCTCTGAAGTCCCAGGTGATCTAAAATAAGTATTTAAGATATCACCGAGTGAATGAAATCTTTAAATAAAAAACAGATTTTTAGGTATCCAAGGAGTCTCTAAAACAGCTGACTCAGATAGTACAGAGTTTTGTCATGCTCACGATCCAGGTTCGAGGCCGGGCCCAGCGCACTGTAGGAAGGCGCGCTACTATGGTCCTTAACACCATTCAACAAAAAGGCTGCAACACTGAACAGCAGCAAGAAAGCAGAGCTCTGGGACATTTCCAGGCGTCTTCCAAGGTGGCGAGCCAGGCTGCCTCCAGAGTATTCCTGACCATCTCAGGGGGTGACCTCGCCCCTGTCACACAATCTAGCCCAGTGGGCATCCTCTCTGGGGACCTTACAAGGAGGCCTGCTACCGACCAACACGGGGCAACTGGGGAGAACCTCAGGTCCGGCTTGCCCTGGAGTCCTCCAGGCTACACCCGGCCCGGTAGGTCTACACTGTCCGAGCACCGGGGTCATTAAAAAAACAGGGTCCTCAGACCAGATGAGAACTCCCGACTGCCCGCCAGGTGACAGGAGCTCTAGCAGACGTCTACACTGCCAGCCACGCAGCTTGACCTGGGTGGGAACTGGAGCTCCTGGAGAGGGTGATGAGCAAAGAAAGGCCCAGCCAGGATGCGCCTGCAGAGGCCAGGCTTGGAGCCAGACATCCCTGCTCCCCGCCCAGCCAGGCGCTCACCACCACCCCCACCCCGACCTTCCTCACCAGTCTCCCAGCCACTAAGCATTGAACAAGGTGGAGACCCTGCGCCAACTGTTGGGCAACTGAAACCTTTGATGAGTAGCAGATACTCCAGGCCAGGAGGGAGGAATTCTGTCCAGCAGATGCAGGAGGCTCTAGGGCCCACACTACAGGGCCACCCAGTGCATGACCTCTGACCTCCCTCACAACTAGCTACCTGCCCTGGGGACCAGTACTTCAGGGGCATGTGCCAAGCTCTTCCACAATCACCTATAGTGATTTTCTTTGGGTGGTGGGAGAGTGCATTGAATTTTGTAAACCACTACTAATCACAATTTTCAAAAAGGAAAAATAAATGTGCAAGATGGTGTATTATCATGATCATTGTTATATAAATAAGGGCCATAAGCCTAAAAAAAAAACTTGTCAAAAAATCAGTCTTTGTATTTTGTGATCACCTGACTTTTCTTTCCAGATGTTAAGAGAGAGAATCAGACATCTCTTTCTCTCTCAGGTACATGGTAGCTAAACTGAACTCAATAGTTTGTGAAGACAGCTCTACTATTTGTATTCTGAACATAATCTGCTGAGACACTGAAAGTGTCACTCAGAAACAATAGGATGCTCTGGATCTCCCACCCCACCACTACCTTGTATTAAGAAATAAATTAAATATTTTATAAATCCTTTTCAACTTTTTATTTATTTATTTATTGAATGCAGTCACAGAAACTGAAAGGGCCAGTGGGTATAAAGAGGGAAAGAAGGGGGTCGGGCAGTAGTGCAGTGGGTTAAGTGTACATGGCACAAAGCATATAAATATCATGGTTCACAGCCCCCAATCCCCACCTCTAGGGGAGTAGCCTTATAAGTGGTGAAGCAGGTATGCAGGTGTATATATTTCTCTCCCTCTTTCTGTCTTCCGCAACTTGCTGTGCTAGCTTCACTGGAGAAAGAGACGAGGAACTCGTGGCAGTGTGATAATACAATTCTTATTGATCCGGACACCCCAGAATCAGGAGCCAGCACAGTGAGTTTAGCCACAAAGAGCTAGCAAAATAGCCATGCTCATGGATTGGGAGAATAAATATCATCAAAATGAATATTCTCCCCAGAGCCATATACAAATTTAATGCAATACCCATCAAAGTTCCACCAAGCTTCTTTAAGAGAATAGAACAAACACTACAATCATTTATCTGGAACGTGAAAACACCTAGAATTGCCAAAACCATCTTGAGGAAAAGAAACAGAAATGGAGGCATCACACTCCCAGACCTTAAACTATATTATAAAGCCATCATCATCAAAACAGCATGGTAATGGAACAAAAATAGGCACACAGACCAGTGGAACAGAATTGAAAGTCCAGAAATAAATCCCAACACCTATGGATATCTAATCTTTGATAAGGGGGCCCAAAGGATTAAATGGAAAAAGGAGGCTCTCTTCAATAAATGGTGCTGGGAAAACTGGGTTGTAACATGTAGAAGAATGAAATTGAACCACTTTATATCACCAGAAACAAAAATCAACTCCCAATGGATCAAAGACCTAGATGTCAGACCAGAAACAATCAAATACTTCGAGGAAAACATTGGTAAAACACTTTCCCACCTACACATCAAGGACATCTTTGATGAATCAAACCCAATTGCAAGGAAGACTAAAGCAGAAACAAACCAATGGGACTACATCAAATTGAAAAGCTTCTGCACATCCAAAGAAACTATTAAACAAACAGAGAGACCCCTCACAGAATGGGAGAAGATCTTCACATGCCATACATCAGACAAGAAACTAATCACCAAAACATATAAAGAGCTCAGCAAACTTAGCACCAAAAAAGCAAATGACCCCATCCAAAAATGGGCAGAGGATATGAACAAAACATTCACTACAGAGGAGATCCAAAAGGCTAACAAACTTATGAAAAACTGCTATAGGTCACTGATTGTCAGAGAAAGGCCACAAATATTCTAAATGGCCAATTAACAAATTGTAATCCTGGGTAACCCATGGATAACTCCTCCTTCCTCTTCTCCTACCCTTCTTTCTCTCTCTACTCCTCCTTCAGTCTGGCTTATGATGGTACAGAGGATTGAACCTGGGACTTCAGAGTCTCAGACATGCAAGTCTTTTGCAGAACCACCATGCTATCTTTCCCACTGGGATACAATCTCTTCTAAAGGAGATGTTCTGATTTTGGTGGAAGGCATTTCCTCCCCCTCTCTCATGTAGGGCCCATCATTTGTGGCAGTGAGTGATAGGAGAAGAACAGGCTGGGGGAAGGGGAGCAGCTACTGGGGGGGGGGGTCACTGTCCTTGTCTCCTTTTCACAGTTTTGAGGAAGGCCTCTCACCATTGCCTGTGTCTCCTTCCCAGTTGTCCTGCTAGCAGGGACTGGAGTGTTGAGGGTGGACTGGGGGGCTTGAGAGAGGAGGTACCCAACTGAATTGGAGGCACCCATTAAACAACCCCAAATCCCACCCCCATCCCTACTAGTTGACCTGCCTCTACCCCATTTAGCACCCCAAACCACCCTATCCCATTCAATGTCCCCCACCCCAACCACCATCCTTCCACCTTCCCAGTCCACCCTCAGGGCAGCTGGGGACAAGGCACCAAGCCTAAGACTGATGTGGTGTGCTCGCCTAAACCCCTACATTCACCACTCCACCCCACACCATCCCATCAAACCCCCTCCAATTAGTCCAGGATCTCTCCCCCAATCCCCACAACCTGTCCACCCTCAACCTCACAGACCTGGTACCAGCACAGCTAGGGAGGAAGCACCCAGCCTAATTCCGGATTCCCTATTTTTCCTCCCTCTGCCCCCATGTACCACAGAGAGGAAAAACGAAAGAAGAATCTAGAGAATGAGACGATTCTACAGAGATACCACTCTAATCCTAATTTCTTTGCTTTTTCTTTTTGCTCCCTGCCTTATTAGGTCCATTATGACCTGCATTCACGAGCTATGCAGAGTATCTGTCAACCAGCTTCTCCTACACTCTTACATTCCTCTGCAGGTTGGGCCCCCACAGACCTATTCCTACCTTTAACCCCCACCACATGTCGCCCCCATTTAGCAGGAAGCAGCCAGAATGACTTCGGCACCCTATATAACCAAAAAGGTAAGAATGATACAACTGGGACGGCCTGACCATTGAAGGCGCTTGTGGCTAAAAACACTCAATCATAAGAATGTGGAACCCAGCAATACCAGCTCCTCCCTGGAATGCCTGCTGGAGGCTAGCAGTTTCCTAAACCACAGACCCACCACACTTAATGTCATGGAAAATGCCCACTGAACTCTCAACTAAGTTCCTTGTTCTCCTCACCTATAAGAATCTCCGTCCCTGACCCTGGCTGTGACTCCATGCCCACTCCACCCCACCCTGCATGCCTGGACTGGAGAACCTTGCCCCAGGAGCACACAAATAAAACCCTTGTTGATAATATTCACGGCCTGAATTTTTCTATCAGGTTCCTTTCGCCACCCACCAGACCATACAATCAGTAGACAGCAGGCAGGCACTGATCTCCCCAGACAAGCAAATGATAGGGTGGCTTCACTGAACACACACAGGGCTGTGAGAACAAGGATTCTGAGTTGATGTAGACACTGCACATCAAGCTGAATTGGGGCCACTCCTGCAACCCGAGGAGCTCAGCCTACCAAAATCATCGAGCCTGGCATACCCTCCTACCTATGATGGTTGTGGGCTTCACCTGCTGCACCACCTCCTCCAAGGAGCCCTTCTCAGCATGATCCTGGGCAAAAGTCTCTTTCTCAGGGTTCAGATGACTCCTCCCCTGCAGGAGAGGAAGAAGGCATGTGGCTGTGGGGAACCCGGGCAAAATTGCTGCATTTGAGCCACAGAGTGTACTCTTCGTACTTCTTTCCGACACACACACACACACACACACACACACACACACACACACACACACACACACACACACACACTCACACACACACACACAGAAGGAGAGCCACCACAGCACCAGAGCTTCTCCCAGTACAGTGACACCCTCCCATGTGGTGCTAGGGTTTGAATGTGATTCAAGTGCATGGCAAGGTATCTACCCTGCCCACTGAAATATATGGCTCTCAGATACAGGTGTCCATGGTTCTTAAACTTTAATTTTATTATTAGCATTATTGCCAGCAGTGTCATTGTCCAGGATCAGTGGTTACACAACTCCACTGCTCATGGTGGCCACTTTGTTTCCTTCCTTCCTCCCTCCCTCCTCCTTTTCTTCTCTTTTCTTTTTTAAAATATTTATTTATTTTCATTTTTGTTGCCCTTGTAATTTTTTATTATTGTAGTAGTTATTATTATTGTTGTTGATGTTGTCATTGTTGGATAGGACACAGAGAAATGGAGAGAGGAAGGGTAGACAGAAAGGGGGAGAGAAAGACAAACACCTGCAGACATGCTTCACTTGTGAAGCAACTCCTCTGCAGGTGGTGAGCCAGGGGCTCGAAGCATTCTCTTTTATTTTTTCTCCCTTCTTTTATAGAGACAGAGACTGATAGAAAGGGAATAAGGAGAGACATCTTCAGCCTGTTCTACTATTCGGGAAACTTTTCCTTTGCAGGTCAGGACCAGGCACTTGAACCCAGGTTCTCACAAATGGGAACATGTGTGTTCTACCAGGTGTGCCACCTCCTAGCCCAGGTTTTTACATTTTCAGCTCTGACCTTTGAACTGTCTCTCCTGTCCCTCTCCCCAGTTTTCTATGCTAGTGGAATCTGGGATCTGAATTCAGGCTCTGAGTGACATCTGAGGGGAATCACTCTGTGCTGCAGATGTCTCCCCTTCTCTCTACTTCCCTCTCCTTTTTTCCCTATGTATTCCTCTCTGTCTCTCCCTTTCTCTACAATAAAAATGGCATTCAGGAATAGTGAAACAGTATAGTAACCCTGGTGGCAAAATCAATCAATCCATCAATGCAAATAAAGAGCAGGCCCTGCCCTCCTTCACCTCCTCTCTCTCCTGCCTACCAGGCTTGCCTCCTCACAGGTGAGCACCCCATCTCCAGCTGCTTTAAGACACCCCATGTCTTGCCCCCAGACCAACACATCTTGACAATGAGTCCCCTGGAGTCCACCATCCAGATCTTCTTGGTGGCCTCAGCTGCAGGGACGCCTTCCTTCTCCAGGGCCATGACCAGGAGGTGAGTGATGCCCAGGGCAGCATGGGGGTGCCACACAGGACAGGCTCAGACCCAGGGAGGCAGCAGCCAGCCCTCCTCCCTCCACACCTGGGGCACGCAGGGATCCTCAAGTGAGAGAGGGTGCAAAAAGCCCATAGGTCTGGAGGTTCCTCCAATGCAGTGGCCGTGCACATGGCAAAGGAGTGCAGTGTCCAGATGAGGCATCGTGCCAGGCTGCCTCTAGGCTTCTCCATTTCCTGGCAGTACCTACCTCCCCGGCTCTTTGGAAGATGAACACATGGCTAGAGAGCTGGCTTCTGGTGACCCACAGAGTCACAAGTATCCCAGCCATAGCCATGGAATCCTTCTTCGACCTGTATTCTTCCCATACATCCACCCCAGAGTCTTTTACTTTGAGGCAATACACCAATTCCGTTTCAGGTTCTATTTCTGTTTTTTTTTTTTTTTTTCTGATCTTGTTTTTTTAACTTCTGCCTGAGAGTGAGATCATCCCATATTCACCCTGATATTTCTGACTTATTTCACTCAACATGATTTTTTCAAGGTCCATCCAAGATCGGCTGAAAATGGTGAAGTCACCATTTTTTAGAGCTGAGTAGTATTCCACTGTGTATATAGACCACAACTTGCTCAGTCACTCATCAGTTGTTGGATATCTGGGTTGCTTCCAGGTTTTGGCTATTACGAATTGTGCTGCTAAGAATATATGTATACACAGATGTTTTGGGATGGGTGTGTTGGGTTCCTTAGGATATATCCCAGGAGAGGAATTGCAAGATCATAGTGTAGGTCCATTTCTAGCCTTCTGAGAGTTCTCCAGACTATTCTCCACAGAGTATGGACCAATTGACATTCCCACCAGCAGTGTAAGAGGGTTCCTTTGACCCACAATCTCTCCAACATTTGCTGCTCTTACCTTTTCTAATGTATGACATTCTCACAGGAGTGAAGTGGTATCTCTTGTCTTTACTTGCATTTCTCTGACAATCAGAGACTTGGAGCATTTTTTCATGTGTTTCTCAGCCTTTTGGATCTCTTCTGTGGTGAATATTCTGTCCAAGTCCTCCCCCCATTTTTGGATGGGGTTATTTGTTGTCTTGTTTTTGAGTCTGACAAGCTCTTTATATATGTTGGTTATTAAACTCTTATCTGATGTATGTCATGTAAAGATCTTCTCCCATTCTGTGAGGGGTCTCTTGGTTTGGGTAGTGGTTTCTTTTGCTGTGAAGAAGCTTTTTAGTTTGATGTAGTCCCATAGGTTTATACTTGCCTTAGTCTTCTTTGTAATTGGATTTTTTTTATTGGTGATGTCTTTAAATTTTATGCAGAAAAGAATTCTGCCAATATGTTCTTCTATGTATCTGATAGTTTGTGGTCTAACATCCAAGTCCTTGATCCACCTGGAATTTACTTTTATATTTGGTGAAATACAGTGTTTCAGTTTCATTCTTCTGCCTGTTTCAACCCATTGTTTCTAACACCATTTGTTGAAGAGACTCTGCTTTTCCCATTTAATAGTCTGAGCCCCTTTGTTGAAGATTAGATGTCCATAGGTGTGGGGTCTCACTTCCGGGCTCTCAATTCTATTCCATTGGTCACTGTGTCTATTCATGTTCCAGTATCAAACAGTTTTGGTGACAATGGCCCTGTAATAAAATTTGAGATCTGGGAGTGTGATGCCTCCAGTTCTGTTCTTTATTCTCAAGATTGTTTTGACAAATCTAGGTCTTTTCTGGTTCCAGATAAACACTTGTAGCATTTATTCTATTCTCCTAAATATGTGCTTGGGATCTTGATGGTGATAGCATTAAATTTGTTTATGGCTCTGGGTAGTATATTCATTTTGATGATGGTAATTCTACCAACCCATGAACATGGAATATCTTTCTGCTTCTTTGTGTCTTTTTCAATTTATTTGAGTAGTGACTCATAATTTTCAGTATACAAGTCTTTCACTTCTTTGGTTAGGTTTACTCCTAGATATTTTGTTATTTTAGTTGCTATAGTAAAAAGAATTTCTTTCTGGGTTTCAATTTCTTCTAGCTTAGTGTTTGAATAGAGGAATGCCACTGACTTTTGAATATTAATTTTATAGCCTGACACCTTACTGTATTGATTTCCAATGTATTGATTTCACCTTACTGATGATTTCCAAAAGTTTTTTGTTGGATTCCTGAGGTTTTTCTGTGTATACTATCATGTCATCTGTAAATAGGGAGAGTTTGACTTCTTCTCTTTCAATCTGTATCCCTCTAATTCCTTGCTCCTTCCTGACTGATATGGCAAGAACTTCCAACACTATGTTGAATAGTAATGGTGATAGTGGGCAGCCCTGTCCAGGTTTTCACCATTGCTTCCAGGTTTTCACCATTGAGTATGGTGCTAGCTGTAGGTTTTCTATATGTAGACTCCACTATCTTCAGGAATTTTCTATCTATTCCCATTTTTTGAAGTGTTTTGATCATAAAGCCATATATTTTGTCAAAGGCTTTCTCTTCATCTATTGATATGACCATGTGGTTTTCAGTCTTGCTTTTGTTGATGTGCTGGATCACATAGATTGATTTATGTATATTAAGCCAACCTTGCATGCCTGGGATAAACCCCACTAGTTCATGATGAACAATCTTTTTAATATACTGCTGTATCCGGCTGGCTAGAATCTTGTTCTGTATTTTTAGCATCTATGTTCATCAGAGATATTGATCTGAGGTTTTATTTTTTGTTTATGTCCCTGCCTGCTTTTGGTATCAGAGTGATGTTGACTTCATAGAAGCTGGCAGGGAGTATTCCAGTGTCTTCAATCTTCTGGAAGACTTTTAAAAGTAGAGGTATTCGTTTTTCTTTGAAGGTTTTGTAGAATTCTTTTTTAAAACCATCTGGTCCAGGACTTTTATTTCTGATAGCTGTTTCAATTTCATTAGCTGTGATGGGCCTGTTCATGTTATCCACTTTCTCTTTACCTAGTTTTCGAAGTTCGTAGATATGTAGGAAATCGTCCATTTCTTCTAGGTTCTCTAGCTTGGTGGCATATAGAAGCCTCACATAATATCTTGAATTTCTGCGGTGTCTGTTGTGATAGCTCCTCTTTCATTTATGATATGATTTATTTGGGTTTTCTCTCTTTTTTGTTTTGTGAGTCTGGCTAAAGGTTTGTTGATTTTGTTCATTCTTTTGAAGAACCAACATTTACTTTCATTGATCTTTTGTATGGTTTTCTTATTCTCAATGTTATTTATTTCTGCCCTAACTTTAGTGATTTCTGTCCTTCTGTTTGCTTTAGCGTTCCTTTGTTGTTGTTCTTCCTGGTCATTAAGATATGCAGTCAGGCTGTTTATTTCTGCTTTTTCTTGTTTCCTAATGTGTGCTTGTACAGCTATGAACTTCCCTCTCAGTACTGCCATATCTGTGTCCCAAATATTTTGATAGTTTGTGTCTTCATTTTCTTTGAAGTCTCGAAACATTTTGATTTCTTCTGTGATTTCCTCTTTGACTCAGAGGTTGTTAAGAAGTGTACTGTTGAGCTTCCAAATTTTGGGACTATTAGTAATCTTCTGTTGATTGTTAAGTGTTAGTTTATTTCCACTGTGGACTGAGAAGATGTTTGGGATGATTTTAATGCTCTTGAATTTGCTGATGCTGTCTTTGTGGCCTAACATATAGTCTATCCTTGAGAGTGATGCATGTGGACTTGTGTAAAATGTGTATTCCAGTTTCTTGGGATGAATGACTCTGACAATGTCCAATAGTTCTAGTGTATCTATCTCTTCATTTAGCTCCCTTATGTTTTTATTGATTTTATACCTGGATGATCTGTCAAGTTGAGAGACTGGGGTGTTGAAGTCCCTTACTATGACTGTGTTGCTAGTAATAAATTACTTTAGCTCTCTCAGTAGATGGTTGATGTATTTAGGTGGCTTCTCATTGGGTGCATAGATGTTAATAATTGTGAAGTCCTCTTGACTGACTGATCGTCTGAGCATTAAGTAGTGTCCATTCCTATCTTTTTTAATCATATCTATTTTGAAGTGTATCGTTTCAGATGTGAGAATAGCTATTCCTGCCCATTTTTGTGGGCCATGGGTTTGTATGATAGTTTTCCATCCTTTCACTCTAAGTCTGTGTTTGTCTTGTTGATTTAGGTTGGTTTCTTATAGACAGCATATTGTTGGGTTGTATTTTCTGATCCATCTTCCTACTCTGTGTCTTTTAATAGGTGGATTCAGGCCATTGACATTTATTGATATCAAAGATTGAAGATATTTTAACACCATTCTTATAGAGTTTTAGAGTATTCTGATATATGACCTATTTATGATGGTCTGACAGTTTATAGAAGAGCTTTCAGAACTTCTTTCAGGGCAGGCTTGGTGATAGTTGATTCCTTCAACTGTTGCTTGTCTGAGAAGGTTTTGATGCCTCCATCTAGTCTGAATGACAGTCTAGCAGGATACAGTATTCTTGGTCAAAAGACTTTCTCATTGAGCCCTCAATGGATACCTTGTCATTCTCTTCTGACCTGTAGTGTTGGTGTGGAGAAGTCTGCTGCTAATCTTATGGGATGTCTTCTATAGGTGACTCTTTGTTTTTCTCTTGCAGCCTTCAGGATCCTTTATTTATCATATTCCTTTCCATTCTAAAGATGATGTGTCTTGGTGTCTTTATGTCTGGGTTAATTCTGTTTGGGACCCTCTGGGCTTCTTGAACCTTTATGCCTTTTTTTTGTTGTTGTTGTTGTTAATATTTATTTTATTTTATTTATTTATTCCCTTTTGTTGTCCTTTTTTATTGTTGTAGTTATTATTGTTGTTGTCGTTGTTGGATAGGACAGAGAGAAGTGGAGAGAGGAGGGGAAGACAGAGAGGAGGAGAGAGAAAGATAGACAACTGCAAACCTGCTTCACTACCTGTGAAGCGACTCCCCTGCAGGTGGGGAGCTGGGGCTCAAACTGGGATCCTTATGCCAGTCCCTGTGCTTTGCACCACCTGCGCTTAACCTGCTGCACTACAGCCCGTCTCCCATCTTTATGTCTTTGATGTTGTCTAGACTAGAGAATTTTTCAGCTATTGTGGCCTGAAGAATGATTTCTTCCTTTCCCTCTCTTTCTTCCTCTGGTAAGCCAATGATGTGTATATTGTTTCCTTTTAAGTCAATCCATAGGTCTCTGTTGTTATTTTCAGCACCTCAATCTCTTTGTGAGATGTCTTACTTCTTTTTTAGTTGTCTCTAATTCGTCCTCAATCTTGCTAATCCTGCCTTCAGCCTCATTGATTCTATTCTCTCTGCCCTCTACTGTTTTCTGCAGTTCATTTATTTTGTTACTCTGTTTTGACACTGTTTTAGCTTGTTCAACCAGTTGAGTTCTTAGCTCAGCTATTTCAGCTTTCAGCTCTCTAATAACCTTGAGATAGTTAGTTACTGTTTTCTTCCATAGTCTCATTTGTTGTTCCCATGTTTCTGATTACAATTTTTTCAAACTCTTTACTCACTCCTGTGATTACTTCCTTAGCTAATGTTTGGATGCTGAAGTTGCTATTTTGTGCTTCTCCCTTTGGGGGGCTTTTAGCTGGACTCTTGTCCTGGTTTCTTTCTCCAATAGTTCTTCTTGTTGGTTTACCTATTTTATATATTATGTTATGATTTCCCTCTCTTAGTACTTTTCAAATTACTGACCACTATTTCCTGGATTGACTTGTGTCTATGTAAGGTAATTAAAGGGTTCACAGTGGTGGAAGTTAACAGATGTTAAATAGTATTTTAATCCTTGAGTTGGAGCTCAGTGATTTAAAACTCTCTTTTTAATTTTTTTTCTCTCTCTTTAGGCTATGGGAGCCTGAGGGTTTTTAAACTATAAGTAGGCTTCTTAGCTTAATCACTGACTCCTGACCAAGAGATAAGGCAGTGTGTGGCAGAGATAGTCCAGTGGTTATGCAAAGAGACTTTCACAGTCCAACAGCTATGCCACAGAGGTATAGGTCTTCTCCTCTGTTTCCTGGTTAGATCTCTGTCCCCTGTTGTCCCTCCCTACTACTGCTCCAGATTCTGAGGGCAGTAGCAATGGAGACTTAGAATTGCACTTGGTGAGACTCCAGGGAGTCCTCTCCTCCCTTCAGCTGTCCCCTTGTTGGTGGAACAGACTGGAGGTGTTGTCTCAACTGATAAACTGTCGGACTGTTAACAGCCACTTAGACTCTCCCTAGGCTCCTCTCTATCACAATCCATGTGTATCTGCACTCACTGGTGATTTGGTGGATTCCTGTAGTCATTCTAGTCCTGTCTTGTTTAGGTCCCAGGTGGTCTCCTTTGGTATCCCTAGAGATTGGAATGTGCTGTTTAGGTAAAGATTGAGGAAGAATGTGTGCTTTGCCTTGCTCAAGGCAAAGATTAGAATGTAATGTGCACCTGTTTTCCCTTGGGGCATCCTCCTTGTGCAACCCCCATCCCTGGAGAGTGTAAATAGGGGGTCTTAGAGTTGCCTGAGGGATCTGTCCCAGCTAGACCCTCAGTGCTGAGTTCCCCTGTGTGTGTGTCTTGTGTGTCTGTGTGAATAAATACTTTAACTTTGTCAATTGCCTGTGTCAGCCTCAGTTTGTGATAGGGCTCTGTCAGTAGCAACTTAACACTGTTCTCAGCTCCCACAGTGAATCCTTAAGCACCCAAGTCCTAAGTTCCTTTTTAAGTCTCAAGTTACAACACAGATCCAAGCCCCTTTTAAAGTTAAATTTCAACAAATGGCGCCTCAACGTGTTGAATATATATTTTTTAATTTATCCCACCTCTATTTTAGTTGACTTTCATTTCGCCCTACCCACTTTTTTCACATTACAAATCCATTGTTCCTGGCGGCCAATTAAAACAAAAAAATCTGAGGAGTCAGGTGGTAGCGCAGAGGGTCAAGCGCAGGTGGCGCAAAGCACAAGGACCAGTGGAAGGATACTGGTTCGAGCCCCTGGCTCCCCACCTGCAGGGGTGTCACTTCACAGGTAGTGAAGTAGGTCTACAGTTGTCTCTCTTTCTCTCCCCCTCTCTGTCTTCCTCTCCTCTCTCCATTTCTCTCTGTCCTAGCCAACAACAATGACATCAATAATAACTACAACAATTAAGGGCAACAAAAGGAATATATAAATATAAAAAAATAAAAAATAAAATAAAACATTTTTTTTTTTCATTTCAGAAGGACAAAGAGAAACTGAGAGGGGATGGAGTGATAGAGGGGAAAAAAAGATAAGACACCTGTAGACTTGTTTCTTGATGGTTGGGAGCGGAGCTCGATGCCAGGTTCTTGCCTTTGGTGGTTGTGTGCTTAACTGGTGCACCACAGCCCGGCACCCTTCTGGTTCTTTTTCTTGTTAATGAATAATTATTTCTTTAAAGGAAAGAGTGATAATGCCTGCTGTAAGGATTTAGTGAAGCGATACTTATAAAGGCGCACTGTAATTTCTTTTTTTTTGTAATTGTATTTATTTATCTTCCCTTTTGTTGCCCTTGTTGTCTCTTTTTTGTTGTTGTAGATATTGTTGTTGTAGTTGATGTCGTCGTTGTTGGATATGACAGAGAGAAATGGAGAGAGGAGGGAAGAGAGAGAGGAGGAGAGAAAGACAGACACCTGCAGATCTGCTTCACCACCTGTGAAGCGACTCCCCTGCAGGTGGGGAGCCTGGGCTTGAACAGTGGTCCTCATGCAGGTCCTTGCACTTAGCGCCACCTGCGCTTAACCCGCTGCGCTACAGCCGGGCTCCCGCACTGTAATTTCTTAAACACTACACAGAGGCAATAACTCAACTGTCAATCAATTCTGATTCCAGAATTTGGGAGCCCAAATTTTCTCAATGGGGGTGTGTTTTCAGGGACCATAACCTACAGTAAGCAGGCGCGGAGCCTTCTGGGACTTGTAGTTTTCATTTATTGTCACTCACTTATAGTGGTAGGGCTTGGAGAAACCCGGAAATACTTGTTCCAGGGACAGATAGCTAGTTGTGAGGGGGCTCAGAGGTCCGCCTGACCTGGCATCCCCGCGACTCGTGGACGGTTTCTGCCGCCCATGGCTGGCGCAGGGTCGCCGCCATGTTCGCTGCTTAGTGGCTGGGAGACTGGTGAGGATGGCGGGGCTTGAGCCCAACTGGGCGGGTAGCAGGCAATGCTGGCCTGGAGCCTGGCCACTGCAGGCACATCTTGGGCTATTGTTTGCCGCCCTCTCCCGGAGCTCCAGTTCCCACCAGGGCGAGCTGCATGACTGGTAGTGTAGATGTCTGCCTGAGCTTCTGTCACCAGGTGGGCAGTCAGTCTCATCTGGTCTGAGGACCCTGTTTTTTTTTTTTAAAGACCCTGGTGCCCCTGCAGTGTAGACCTACAGGGCCTGGTGTAGCCTGGAGGACTCCTGGGCAATTGGGCCTGAGGTTCTCCCCACTCGCCTGGTGTTGGGAGGTAGCAGGCCTCCTTGTAAGGTCCCCAGAGAGGATGCCCACTGGGCTAGATTGTGTGACAGGGGCGAGGTCACCCCCTGAAATGGTCAGGAATACTCTGGAGGCAGCCTGGCTAGCCACCTTGGAAGCCGCCTGGAAATGTCCCAGAGCTCTGCTTTCTTGCTGCTGTTCAGTGTTGCAGCCTTTTTGTTGAATGGTGTTAAGGACCACAGCAGCGCAGCTTCCTCCAGTGCGCTGGACCGGGCCTCGAACCTGGCTCTTGAGCATGGCAAATCTCTGTACTATCCGAGTCAGCTGTTTCAGAGCCTCCTTGGATACTTACAAATCTGTTTTTTATTTAAAGATGTCCTTCACTCAGTGATCTCTTAAATACTTATTTTAGATCACTAAGCTTTATGCTTTCCTGGTTTATTTGTTAATGACATGGAATATTAGATTCACTATTATTAGATTATTAGTGTTATAATGATTGTAATTGATTATACTTGGAAGTAGAGCTTACAGCTGCACTATAAAGGTAATAGAAACCTACTAGACTTTTAAACTAAGAGAAGTTAAGAACAATGATAAAAAATAATAATAAGTGAACTGGGACTGGTTGGTGGCGCACCTGGTTAAGTGCACATAGCACCAAGCTCAAGGCCCAGGGAATACTCTCGAGTGGTGAAGCAGGTCTACAGGTGTCAGGTTTTTCTCTTTTCTACCTCTCCCTTCCCTCTCAATTTTCTCTGTCCTATCCAACAAAATAGAAAAAAAGGAAAAACTGGCCGCTGGAAGTGTTGTATTCACAGTGCTGGCACCAAACCCCAGTAGTAACCTTGGTGGGAAATAAACTAAGGGAGAATTTCGTATGTTCCAGGTGCAAAGAGCTGCACAGGAAGTAGGAGAAGATAAATTTGTTTTTGACTTGCCTGATTATGAAAATATCAACCACGTGGGGAAAACCACGGTCTTCCTCTCCTCCATAACCTCTGTCTTACTAATAAATAAATAATTTAGATTTTGAGAAAAATTACAGAAATTGAGTTGATTTCCATTCAACATTCTCCAAGAATGATGCTTCTTTTAAAGTATTGATATTATGAAATTGTGAGTATATGTTAGAAGTGGGTATATGTATTTATAGCGTCTGGTATACCATCAGGATCTGTTGGACTATTTATACATTTTTTTTCTTTTTTTTTTAGGGAAGATACCAGTATTTTAGGAATTTTTATGCAAGGAGACTCCGTAATACAGTGTCTGCTTTCTTTTTCTTGATTGTAGTTTTCTCATATTTGATAGGACAGGGAGAAATTGTGATGGGGTGGGAAAAAGACATCTGCATCATTGCCTTACTACTCCTGAGCTGCCCCCCTCCCCAAGTGGGGACTGAGAGCTTGAACCTGGGTCCTTGTGCATGGAAATGTGTAATCTAAGTGCGCCACCACCCAGCCCCTGATGTGTACATTTCTTAACTCTGCTCAGAACGTGTTAGTTGTCATATTTCAAAAAGCTTTGTTGATAGAATTGCAGCTGGTAGCGAGTCCTGAATTAATCTACTGTGAATTCAGTTTGAGATTATTTTTTAATTTTTTTAAAAATTTATTTATTCCCTTTTGTTGCCCTTCTTGTTTTATTGTTGTCGTTATTATTGTTGTCTTCATTGTTGGATAGGACAGATAGAAATGGAGAGAGAAGGGGAAGACAGAGAGGAGGATAGAAAGATAGACACCTGCAGACCTGCTTCACCGCCTGTGAAGTGACTCCCCTGCAGGTGGGGAGCCGGGGCTCGAACCGGGATCCTTATGCCGGTCCTGTGCTTTGCGCCACCTGTGCTTAACCCACAGCACTACAGCCCAACTCCCTGAGATTATTTTTAATACTTGGATTTTGAAAAGGAGTTTTGTGATGAAATTTTTTTCAGTTAACAGTAGTTAAGCTCATAAAGCTCATTGGCTATGATACTCCCACAGCTCAACGTTTGATGATATTCATATCACAGATAAGCAGGATTCAAAAAAAACAAACTGTGTACTGGTTGAAACAGATCTATGGAAGGTAACATTTCTAAAGTGTTCAGTGGGCTTGGATGGGATAAAAGTGGGAGAATGCCAACTGCGTTTGGTAGTAGTTAGAATCATCAACTAGTAACATCTGCACCTTCAAGTGGAGAGGGAGCTTTTAGGATGGCATGATAGGGTTATTTTTGGAAAGTCTTGAAGATCAAGTAGATTCGATGGCATACAGGATTGGACACTCCAACATGAGGTCCTGAGTTTACTCCCTGGCATCATGTGTGGTAGAGTGATGCTCTGGTTCTTTCTCATTGATAAATATTTAAGTAAATAAATGTTGAGTTGAGTTGAGTTGAGTTGAGTTGTGTTATAGCCACACTAGGGGGGGTTTCTATTTTTTTTTCCCTTCTGGTGGGCACATATTTGAGCAAGACTATATTCACATTGGTGTTTGAGGAAAACTTGTCTGGGATGACTTGAAGAATCTTGCTTAGGTTAGAGTCAAAGGGTAATAGATGCTGACTGTGCAATGTGCCATAGCAAACTTTTCCTGTGTACTAGCTATGTTATATTTTAAAATCAACCTTTTGATGTGGTGCTATTGATATCTCCTGTTTCAAGAGACTGAGTTACAAGAAGTTTAGTATGTTGTTTAGGCAACCCACTGATTTGTGGGCAGTAAACAGTCCTATTTTGAAGAGCAGCACCATGCCTCATTCAACAAGTTCCAACTGCTGGAAATTTGGGGGTGGCCTCATATTTCCTTAGCGTTTCACCAGCAATGCTGCAACAAGTATTCTTGCATGTGTCTTTGCACATATTTTGTAGCACTGTTTTTCTGTAGAAGGAACTAGAAGTGAAACTGAATCCCTGGATTAAAATGCCCTTTAAACAAATGGTATCGGAGGCCTGGAGAAAGGGTACTTAGTGGCTGTGGATAATGGATCACTCTTATTATGCAGTGTGAGAGGGGGAGAGAAAAAAAGACACCTGCAGACCTCCTTCACTGCCTGTGAAAGGACTCCCCTGCAGGTGGGGAGCTGGGGGCTGAAACCTGGATCCTTAGGTTGGTCCTTAAGCTTTGGGCCATGTGCGCTTAAACCAGATGCGCTGCTGCCCGACTCCTCGTGCAGAAGCTTTTTAATATGATGTAGTCCCATAGGTTTATTCTTGCCTTAGTCTTCTTTGCAATTGGATTTATTTCATTGAGGATGTCTTTAAACATTATGTGGAAAGACGTTCTGCCATTATTTTCCTCTAAGTATCTGAAAGTTTCTGGTCGAACATCCAAGTCCTTGATCCACTTGGAATTTACGTTTATGTTTGGTGAAATATAGTGGTTCAGTTTCATTCTTCTGCATGTTTCAACCCAGTTTTTCCAACACCATTTGTTGAAGAGACTGTGCTTTCCCCATTTAATAGTCTGGGCCCCTTTGTCAACAATTAGATGTCCACAGGTATGGAGGCTCGCTTTTGGGCTCTCAATTCTAATCCACTGGTCAGTGTGTATGTTCATGTTCCAGTATCAAGCAGTTTTGATGACAATGGCCCTATAATACAGTTTGAAATATGTGAGTGTGATGCCTCCGGTTCTGTTCTTTTTTCTCAAGATTGTTTTGGCAATTCTAGGTCTTCTCTGGTTCCAGATAAACATTTGTCGCCTAAAAAATGTGTTTGGGATCTTGATGGAGATATCATTAAATTTGTAGATGGCTCTGGGTAGTATATTCATTTTGATGATGTTAATTCTTCCAACCCATGAACATGGAATATCTTTCCACTTCTTTGTGTCTTTTTCAATTTCCTTGAGTAGTGACTCATAATTTTCAGTGTACAAGTCTTTCACTTCTTTGGTCAGGTTTACTCCTAGATATTTTATTGTTTTAGTTGCTATAGTAAAAGGAATTGATTTCTGGATTTCAATTTCTTCTAGTTTAGTGTTAGCATACAGGAATGCCACTGCCTTTTGAATGTTAATTTTATAGCTTGATACCTTACTGTATGTCCTGATGATTTCCAAAAGCTTCTTGCTGGATTCCTTAGGTTTGAGTTCTTTTTTTTTTGAAGGTTTTGTAGAATTCATTTGTTAAACCATCTTGCCCTGGTCTTTTATTCTTGGGAAGGTTATAATAACTGTTTCAATTTTGTTAGTTGTGATGGGCCTGTTCATATTATTTAGTTCCTCTTTATTTAATTTTGTATGTTTGTAGGTATCTAAGAAGTTGTCCATTTAGTCCATGTTCTCTAACTTGGTGGCATATAGTTGTTCATAGAAACCTCACATGATATGTTAAATCTCTGCTGTCTTTTTTGATATCTCCTCTTCAATTTACAATCTGATTTTTTTTTTATCTTCTCCCTTTTATTTTTTTCTTCAATTTTGTTAGTCTGGCTAAAGGTTTGTGGATTTTGTTTACTCTTTTTAAGAACCTACATTTACTTTCATTGATATTTTTCTTTATAGTTTTCTTATTTTCAGTGTTATTTATTTCTGCCCTAACTTTAGTGATTTCTGTCCTTCTGATTGTTTTAGGTTTCCTTTATTCATCTTTGTCTAGGTCTTTAAGGTATGAAGTCAGGCTGTTTCTTTGTGCTTTTTCTTGTTTCCTAATGTGTGCTTGTATGGCTGTCAGCTTCCTTCTCAGTACTTCCTTAGCTGTATCCCAAATGTTTTGATAGCTTGTGTCTTCATTTTCATATAGTCTCGAAATATTTTTATTTCTTCCTTTATTTCCTCTTTGTCCCTGTAGTTGTTAAGTAGTGTACTGTTGAGCTTCCACATTTTGGGACCATTAGTCATTTTTTCTTGATTGTTAAGTGTTTCATACCACTGTGGTTTGAGAAGATGCTTGGAATGATTTCAGTGCTCTTGAATTTGCTGATGCTGTCTTTGTGGCCTAAAATGTGGACTGTCCTTGAGAATGACCCATGTGGACTTGAGTAGAATGTGTATTAGTTTCTTGTGGTGAAAGACTCTTAATATGTCCAATAGTTCTAGATTATTTATCTCTTCATTTAGCACCTTCATTTCTTTTATTTATTTATTTATCTATTTATTTAGTTGTTTTTTATTGATGCAGTTATTATTGTTATTGATGTCATCATTGTTAGATAGCATAGAGAGAAATAGAGATATTGGGGAAGACAGAGAGAGACAGAAAGACACCAGCAGACCTGCTTCACCACCTGTGAAGTGACTCCACTTCGGGTGGGGAGTCGGGGGCTTAAACTGGGACCCTTATGTTGGTCTTTGCACTTTGCACTACTTGCACTTAATCTGCTGCACAACCGCCCATCTCCCTATCTCCTTCACTTCCTTAGTGATTTTCTGCCTGTATGATCTGTCATGTTGAGAGAGTGGGGTGTTGGATACCCCAATATTACTGTGTTGTTGTCTGTATATTATTGTACCTCTTTTAGTACATGTTTGATGTATTTAGATGACTTCTCAATAAGTGCATAAATGTTAATAATGTTAAATCCTCTTGATTGATTGAGTTAGGTAGTGTCCATCCATATCTTTTTAAATTTTATTCATTTTAAAATCTATCATGTCAGATATGATAATAGCTGTTCCTGCTCTTTTTTGTGTGCCCTTGGCTTGTATGATAGTTTTCCATCCTTTCACTTTGTATGTGTTTGTCTTGTCGAATTAGGTGGGTTTCCTATAGACAACATATAGTTGGGTTCTGTTTTCTGATCCATCTTCATACTCAATGCTTTTTAATATGTGAATTTAGGCCATTGACATTTATTGTTATCATATGCTGAAATTATTTTAACATCATTATTGTGGATTGTTAGAGTGTTCTGATAGATGGCATGTTTATGGTGGTCTGACTGTTTATAGGAGGCCTTTCAGAACTTATTTCAGGGCAGGTTTGGTGATAGTTGATTCTTTCAACTATTGCTTGTCTGAGAAGGTTTTTATGCTTCCATCTAATCTGAATGGCAGTCTAGCAGGATACAGTAGTCTTGGTTGAAGCCTTTGTCATTAAGCACTTGATAGATATCTTGTTATTCTCTTTTGGCCTGCAATGTTTGTGTGGAGAAGTCTGCTGCTAATCTTATGGGTTTTCCTCTGTAGGTGACTCTATGTTTTTCTCTTGCAGCCTTCAGGATCCTTTCTTTATCCTTTTTCCTTTCCATTCTAAATATTATGTGTCTTGTTGTCTTTAAGTGTGTGTTGTATCTGTTTGGGACTCTCTGGGCTTCTTGAACTTTTATGTGTGTAGAGTAGGGAAGTTCTCAGCTACTATTTACTGAAGAATGCTTTCTTCCCTTCCTCCTCTTCCTCTGGTAAGCCAATAATACATATATTATTATTATTCTATTTTTTTAAATTTTTTATTTATAAAAAGGAAACATTGACAAAACCATAGGATAAGAGCAACCAACTTCACACTATTGCCACCACCAGAACTCTGTATGACATCCCCTCCCCTCCCCTGATAGCTTTCCTATTCTTTAACCCTCTGGGATTATGGACGCAAGGTCAATATGGACTACAGAAGGTTGAAGGTCTGGCTTCTGTAATTTCTTTTCCACTGAACATGGGCATTGACAGGTCCATCCATACTCCCAGCCTGTCTCTTTCCTTAGTGAGGTAGGACTCTGGGGAAGCAGAGCTCCAGGACACATTGTTGGGGTTGTCTGTCCAGGGAATTCTGGTTAGGATCATGCTAGCTGGTAGTTGAAAAGAAAGTTAACACAGAAAGCCAAACAAATTGTTAACCTATCATGAACCTAAGGGCTGAAATAGTGCAGATGAAGAGTTGGGGGCAGGTCCTCCATTTTGTAGATAGCTAGTAGGCATATTTTAGTTAAATTTGAAAGGGCTTGTGGCTATACTAGTTTGATGGGCCTAGACCTCTAATAAATACTTCTCTCCATTTTTATGGGTCATTTCTGATAGCAACAACTCAATAGACCTCTTTGTGGGCCCCCATAGGACCTTGCCCTCAACTTGGATAACAATGATAGAGAGGGCAGGGGAGATAGCATACTGGTTATATAAACAGACTCTCATGATTGAGGCTCCAAAGTCCCAGGTTCAATCCCCCTGAGCACCACCATAAACCAGAGCTGAGCTGTGCTCTGGTATTTCTTTTTATCTCTCTCTCTCTCTCTCCCTCTTTCTCTCTCTTTCTCTTCCTCTCTCTTTCTCACTCTGTGTATTCATCTCTATCAAAAATAAAATAAATAAATAAAATATATTTAAAAAATGGTAGACAATGTTTTGTTCTCCAAAGGGAGGATGGACAACATGCTCTATGCTACATCTGAGGAAGATGGATTGATATTGGAGCAACATGGAATGTTCCTACTCAGGACCACAGAATGTGATCTCAGATTTAGAGGGATATAGAGGTCACATAGGCTCCTAAACTCAATAGGGGACCCAGATCACATGAAATCGATGTTGTTTATAGTCAACAATATTTATACACCTTTCCCATATTAGGGAGCTAGTCTCTTTCCTGATGCAGATTTCTGTTCCTTTTTCAGCCATGACATCATCTCCCTAGACAATAACTTGGATCCACTGGCATATCAGATTTCAGGATCAGGGACAAAAAGGAAAAAAAAAAAAACACCTCGTATATTATTTCATTTGAAGTGATTCCATAGGTCTCTGTTGTTTATGTCAGTATCTCTTAATGTCATTTTGAGATCTCTAATTTCATTTTTAGTTGTCTCTAAGTCATCCTCCAACTTGCTCATTCTGTCTTCAGCCTCATTTATTTTATTCTCTCTCCCTTCTACTGTTTTCTGGAGTTCATCTATTTTTTAAATATATTTTTTTATTTCTTTCTTGGGGAATTAATGTTTTACATTCAACAGTAAATATAATAGTGTGTACATGCATAACATTCCCCAGTTTCCCATATAACAATACAGCCCCCACTAGGACCTCTGTCATCCTTCTTGGACACTGTATTCTCCCCACCCACCCACCCCAGTGTCTTTTACTTTGGTGTGAGAGTTCATCTATTTTGTTATCCTGTTCTGATACTGTTTTGGCTTCTCCAGCCTGTTGTGTTCTTAGCTCAGCTATTTCAGCTTTCATCTCTCTAATAACCTTGAGATAATTAGTGTTTTCTTCCAGTGTCTCATTTGTTGTTTCTGCATATCTGGTGAGAATTCTTTCAAACTCTTTACACACTCCTGTCACTATTTCCTTAACTAGTGTTTGTATGTTGACCTCATTATTTTGTGCCTCACTCTTTGGGGGCCTTTTAGTTGGACTGTGATCCTGGTTAATTTTCCCAATATTTATTCTTGTTGGTTTAACCATTCTATACAGTATATTATGAGGTCTCTCTCTCAGCACTTTTCAAATTACTGCAGGGGAGTTGCTTTACAGGTGGTGCAGCAGGTCTGCAGGTGTCTGTCTTTCTCTCCCCCTCTCTGTCTTCCCCTCCTCTCTCCATTTCTAAGTTTCCTATCTAACAATAAAAACAGCAATAACAACAATAACTACAACAACAATGAAAAAATAAACAAGGGCAACAAAAAAAGGAACATAAATAAATAAATAAATAAACAAATAAAATATTAAAAAAAGAGAGAGAGGCAGAGTGATGGGTAAGGGTAGATAACATAATGGTTATGCAAACAAACTGTCATGCCTGAGGCTCCAAAATCACAGGTTCAATCCCCCGCACCACCATAAGCCAAAGTTGATCAGTGCTCTGGTATAAAAAGAGAGAGAGAGAGAGGCAATGTGAAGAGACCACAGCACCAAAGCTTCCTTTAGTGCTATGGGGACTCAGCTTCAGGCTGGGTTATGCACATGGCAAAGCAACACACTTTCCAAGTGACATGTTTCACTGGCTCTCTCTCTCTCTCTATCTCCTTCTCTCTCTCCCTCTTCCTCTCTCTCTCCCTCTCTCATATATATATATATAATATAGTCCAGGAGCAGTGAAATAATATACAAGACAATGCCATCTTTAAGATTTGCTTTTAATGAGCAGAATCAGAAATGTATAGATTTTCATATTTTCTTCAGTAGCAAAAATTACCAGATGGAAGCATTTCAGTTGTTGGATAGATGAGACATTGAATACAAAGAGGCAAGGCGCTTGAGTTTGGTGGCTAGTCTGAAGTTGGATGAGAATATTGTCTGAGTAGAGAAAAGGGCTAGACAGTCAGATAAGGGCAGGGAGTAGCTCCCATTATTATGGAAAAAATATGTGCCTAAAATTAACTATTTACCGCCATCCATTTTTTCCAGGGCCCATATATATATATGTTTATCACAGAGCCTGTGTAACCTCTAAGTCCCTGTTGGTCTTAGCTTATAGCTCATGGTCACATCTGAGGACCATTGCAGGCTATACTCATTCCAGGATCAATCTTTTTCAAGTGGAAGGGCAGGATACCCTCAGCCTCCCTTCAGAGTCTGGGGCTATCTCTACCATCATTGCTTTATGAGCCAAGGTCCTGGAAGGCCCCCAAGAGGCTGTTCCTTATGGAAGTGACCAGCAGTAGTGGAGATAGGGACCTTTTAGTGTTCAAGGCCCAGTATATGTGTATAGGAATCCAAGGATTCCCTAAGTAGGGCCCCTGATGATCAGATGGTACGATATTGACCAAACAGGCCATTATTAAGTGGGCCAGTCTCTTGCCCTTAACCAACTTTTGTAGTCCTTTCTTTATCTGATGATCTTACATTTTCTCTCAGTTGTTCAGGCATTGAGTATCATTTGTTGAGTTCAACCAGAGTTAGGTTTTGGGGATGTGTCTTCTTAGGACCTTTCTGTTAGGCTGCCCTGCTAATTTGGTCTAAATCCAATCAATTAAAGTTTTAAAAATATTCAATTTTATTGAGAGTTAGAATGAAAGAAATCACAGTACTGAAGCATCCTTTCTGGTTGCATCTATGTCACCTGTCCCTGCAAAATGTTTATGGGTGCATGTATTCATCATTGCTGCCTGAGACTGCAGCATCATTGCTTCAGACTGCAAAACAAGTACAAAAGCTCAGGAGAAAAGACTGGGAAGAAGGATTTTGAAACTCTCAATACATACCATATATATAAAGAATTAACTGTAAATCTCAAAATATTCTAAAAGGTAGACTATGTGAAGTACATTCAGTGTTGATAGAAATGACAGATCTGGAAAGTTAACATGTAAAATTAAAATAATTTTAAGGGGACTAGGTGGTGATGCACCAGGTTGAGCACACATGTTGCAATGCACAAGGGCCCAGGGTCAAGCCCCTGGTCACTACCTGAGGGGGAAAGCTTCATAAGTGGTGAAGCAGCGCTGCAGGTGTCTTCTCTGTCTCCTTCCTTCTCAATTTCTCTGGCTCTATCCAGTAGTTATAAATACATAATTTAGAATAATTTTAAAAGCACTGAAAAATCTCAGACCAGTTATGTATAGTGAATGTGTTTTTTAGAGCATTTAAACACATTTATGGTTTTTCTCATTTGCTTGAAAATTTAAGAAGGGTTTTGATATTTGCAGTAAATATTCGAGTTATTAGGATCACTTTTCTAAAAACTAGGTTTTTTTATCTCAGTGTCTTATTTAATTAATTAGTTAGTTAATTTTTTAGTCAAGCTTCCTTGTTTGTTTAGCAGCTAGAACACAGACATGCATATTTAAGGCCCTGGGTTCAACCTTCAGCTCTGTAATTCTGCAGTGATGCTTTGGTCTCTCCAAACTAAATTCAAAACCAAAGTAAAACATCTAAAAGTTTTACAGTTATAGAAAGATCAGGTAATTGGAAAAAAGATTATAACTTCATTGTATGTTTTTCTTAAGAGTTATAATCTGTACAAGTGGCCATTTATAGATCTTTCTTTGGTGAAATTTTCAGGAAATGTTAAAACCTGCCAGGGGCCAGCCCCAGCAGGTCTCAGGGATCCCAAAGGAGGGGTGTTGGCCAACAATGAGAGATGAGTGAGTTGATGCTGAATCAAGCTCAGGCAGACATCTCTGTCATGCTCACGCAGAACTTTATTTTTATAGTCTCATAAGGCATAGATCATTAATACAGAAATCACCAAGGTATAGATTATTAAAACAAAAATCACCAAGTAAGCACAGCACAGGTAGGGAACACCTGCTTTGTGGAATATTCACATTCCAGGGGCACTTTTCTCCCTAGAGATCACATCACAGTTTCTAGGTCTTTTGTTATTTCCTGTACCTGTGTGCTAGTCAGATGTCCTTTTGATTAAGATTAATATTCTCCCTATTATGTATGTTTATGCCATCCTCTTGCCCCTAGGCATCGGAAGCTGTGGTTCATAGAAAATTCAAGCTTGTTACGTTTCTAGGGGCCTTAAACAAATTGAACAGCCCATTTTTCATATAATCTGTTCCATTGTTTGATCAAGGAGTTTTGTTTTGTTCCTTACTGAGAAGGAAGCAAGGTGATACTTAATTTTACCCCATAAAATAAAGCTTGCTTTTTTGTATGCTTATTATGTGACCTAGATTCTCATGTACTATTCCTGTATAAGGAAGTGGGAGCATGGTGGGTGGTAGCTTAAAAGGCCCATTGTATGTATCTAGGCAGGTACCTTAACTTTCCATTAATTAATTAGGCTATGTAAGGTGCCCCCTCCACTGTGGGAACCACCAATCTTTCTCTATGTTTTAGGGGGACTACTAAAGGAAGTGGTGTAGATAAATGGGGAAACAATTCTTCCTCTTGGAGTCTCCTGAAAAATTCTGCATTACTGATATTCCTTTTTCCATTATGATCAATCTTACAGGGTGCAATGCAGGTTTTGTCATTACTTTTGTTATTGATCAGGCTCTGAGCCTGGCCATAGGTAAATATTATTAAGACCACACAGAGCTTAATCCCAAGACCTATACATGGCAAAAGGCAAGATGGTTTCAGTTTGGCCTGGAGAGTCCAGCAAGCTGAACTTCCTGCAAAGCTGGTAGTGTGTCAAGCAGGTCGCATGACAGTGCCTGTGCCATCTCCCCCTTTTTTATTTTGTAAATGAAACTTTCGTGTTTCATTGAAATGGCTTTGATGCTGTGCCTTAGCACTCACTGAGCTCTTATGGTTGTTTTTGCTTTAATTTTAACTATGATTAATTATCCCTAAGCAAGCTTCCTGGAGTAGCTATTGTTTCTAAAAGGTGAGTTTTTATGAAGCAAATTAACAGTCTACCCCTATTCTATAAGCTTCTCAAGGCTGTGGGAAGAACCCACTGCTCTCTATATTTCCCTCTAACCTTTTCTGCTAGTGGTGTAGGTACCGGGATGATAAAGGGGTGGGGGGAGCTAGGAATTGCCTTACAGACAGCTTATCTGATAATTGGCCAATTGCTGTTTTGGACCTCTTTAGTCAGGGGGTCTTTAAGGGGTTGTTTTTTGTTAAACAGCATTCTCCTTAGGAACTTGCTATTTTCTCAGTTTTCATTTGGAAAATAACCAAAAAATCTTATAAAATAGCCAATAATACCCAATATTAATATCATGATTAGTGGAACAAAAAGGCAGAGTGGTTTCGGTTCAATCCAGGGCCACTCACCTTGCAGAGGCCCCCCACCATGCTTGGATCTTGTCAGATAGCTGGTGTGACTTCGCCTTCCCTAAAAACTGGTCCTTAAAGTCTTTAAAACCATTCTTCCCTCAGAGTTAACATTGAAAATCTTTTATCTGATACTTGCTCTCATTCATTGATTTCTCTCTTTTTATATTGTCAACTTCCAGCTATACTAATTTAATCCAATTTAGAAAAAGCTACTTTTCATGGTGGGGGAAATGTTATGTGATGATTTGTATTTTTATTTAGCAATATGGTAAAAACTCGTTCTTTACAGTTAAAAAAGCAAACTTTCAAATAATAATACACACACATATATATGTAGGTATATATATACATACATATATATACATATATATATATATATTTAAGCTAGAACACTGCTCAGCTATGGTTATGGTGGTGTAGAGGATTAATTATGGGCAAATAAAATTATTCTGGGCAAATAAAAATTCTAAAAATACATTTATTGGGAGTCAGGCGGTAGCGCAGTGCGTTAAGCACACGTGGCGCAAAACGCAAGGACCGGCTTAAGGATCCCAGTTCGAGCCCCAGCTCCCCACGTGCAGGGGAGTCACTACAGGTGGTGAAGCAGGTCTATAGGTGTCTATCTTTCTCTCCCCTTCTCTGTCTGAACTACTCTGCAAGGACTACTGAGCATCATTCTAGTACATGTGAAACTAGGGATCAAGATTTCGGACCTTATGCTTTCAAGCCCAGTATTTCATTCCCGACCCCACCTAGCAAGCCACTTAATTTATTAATTAACATGAAACTGAGAGAACAGAGCATTGCTCCGGCAATCCATGCATTGAACTCAAGTCCTGATGCTTAAGACTCCAACACTGTTAGCAATCTCCCAGTCTGCTTCAGAACTGATTTTTAAAGGGTTGAGTTTATTCCATAGGTGGTAGACCATTATATTCACATGACAGAAGCCACAGTGCCATTCCAGTAGGTGTGTGTGGCACTGAGAATTGAATCAGGAGCCTCCTGCATGTAAGTCCTGCACTCTACCAATGGAGCTATTTCCCTGACTGCTTATATCAGAACTTGCTTTCTTTTACTGCATTTACACTGGAAGTTCTTACTTATTTATGAATTAATTTATATGGACCCCAGTTAGGCTTGAAATATGTGTATATGTTCTTTTTTTTTTTTTTTCCAGGAGAAGGGATCCAGCATCCTTTTGGAGCCATGAATATGGTGTGGACTCCATCTGTTGCTCAGATTGGAATTTCAGTGGAATTACTGGATAGCGTGGCTCAGCAAACTCCTGTAGGCAATGCTGCTGTGTCCTCAGTTGACTCCTTCACTCGGGTAATGTCATCTTATTTCCTTACTCCTTTAAAAAACAATATATACTTTAAAAATAAGCCTGGTGGGGAGTCGGGTAGTGAGTTAAGCACATGTGGCACAAAGTGCAAAGACTTGCATAAGGATACCGGTTCGAGCCCCTGGCTTCCCACCTGCAGGGGAGTCACTTCACAGGCGGTGAACCAGGTCTGCATGTTTCTATCTTTCTCTCCCCTTCTCTGTCTTCCCATCCTCTCTCCATTTCTCTCTGTCCTATGTAACAATAATAATAACTACATCAACAATGAAAAATAACGACAACAAAAGGGAAAATAAATAAATATAAAAAATTTATATAGTAAAAAATAGCCTGGTACTGGAAAGTTAAAAAAATGAAGGTGGATATATGACATTAATTACTGACTTTATGAATGCTTTTGGTTTATTTGTATATGCTTAAGTATCTTAGTATTTGTAAATGTTTTGATGAGTTTTTTTTAACATTTATTTGTATGTGTGCTAGAACAAGAGAATTCTGTTTATAGTGATTTCTATGACATTTAGGCTTAACTATTGTACTTTACATATATGTTCTAAATTTTAAAAATTATTTTATTTATTTTATTTTTGAGAGAGTTGCAGAGAGAGAAAGACACAGAGAAACACCAGAGCAAGACACAGCTCTGGCTTATTGTGATGCGGGGGAGTGAACCTGGGACTTTGGAGCCTCTTTGCATAACCATTATCCTACTTACTTTTTTTTTCTCTACATTTTACTTACTGATGAGAGCATATGGATGAGAGAGAGAGAGAAAACAAGAAAATCTTTGGTGTATATAGTGCCAGTGCTCAATCTCAGACCCTGTGTGCACACAGGACTGATGCTATCACGTTCATCCTCACTACTTCCATTTTTTTTAAGATAAAATATTGGGCTATAAGTAGCTTAGCAATCTACACAACAGACTTTCATGTAAAAGGCCCCAGAGGTCCAGAGCTGAGCAGTTCTCTTTTTTTTTTTTTTTTAAACCAGAGCACTACTCAGTTCTGGCTTATGGTGGTGCCGGGGATTGAACCTGGGACTTTGGAGCCTCAGGCATGAGAGTCTCTTTGCATAACCATTATGCTATTTACCCTCTGCCCTGCTTTCTTTTTTAAATATAATTTATTTAATTGTTTTCCCTTTTGTTGCCCTTGCTTTTTATTGTTGTAGTACTTATTGTTGGTTTTTTTGTTTTTTTTTTTGTAGTTATTATTGTTGTTGTCATTGTTGGATAGGACAGAGAGAAATGGAGAGAGGAGGGGAAGACAGAGAGGAGGAGAGAAAGATAGACACCTGCAGACCTGCTTCACCGCCTGTGAAGCGACTCCCCTGCAGGTGGGGAGCCGGGGTTCGAACTGGGATCCTTATGCTGGTCCTTGTGCTTTGCGCCACCTGCGCTTAACCCTCTGCACTACAGCCCGACTCCCCTTATTGTTGTTATTGATGTCATCATTGTTAGACAGGGCAGAGAGAAATGGAGAGAGGAGGGGGAGAGAAAGGTAGACACCTGCAGACCTGCTTCATTCACTGCCTGTGAAATGACTCCCCTGCAGGGTGGGGAGCCGGTGGCTCGAACTGGGATCCTTATGCTGGGTCTTGCACTTTGCGCCATGTGTGTTTAACCACTGCGCTACCAACCGACTCCAAGCAGTTCTCTTCTTAAAAAGAGAAAAGCAAAATTACACATATGGTCCACTGCCCTTCCGTTTCCCTCCTTATATCTGCTCTGTGTCTTTTTTTTATGATAAGACATTTATTTATTTATTTATTTATTTATTTATTTATTTATTCTGCCTTTAGGGTTATCACTGGGACATGGTTCCTGCACTACAAATCCACTGCTCTTGGAGGTCATTTTTCCCATTTATGTTGCCCTTGTTGTTATTATTGTTGGATAAGATAGAGACATCGAGAAGGGAGGGGAAGACAGAGAGGGAGAGAAAGGTAGATACCTACAGACCTACTTCACCACTTGTGAAGCGACACCCAAAACGCCACCACCACCACCACCACCACCCTCCCGCCTTGCAGGTGGGTACCCTGGAACTCGAACCGGGATCCTTATGTAGTCCTTGTGCTTTGCCCCATGTGCGATTAACCTGCTGTGCTACCACCCTACTCCCTTGATAAGACCTTTTTATCTGTGTTCCAGTGGATAGTGGCATTACTTCTAGATCTGGAATCTGTACCATAAATGAGTACATTTATCTATGTGTGTGAGCTTCTTTGTATTTGAAATGCCTGGAAGCATTTGTCCTGTGAATACTGACATCCTAGTGCCTGCTGGTATGTCGATAACATGGAGCAGTCTGCAGCCAGGAGGAGGGCTCACACCAAGCTGGCACCTTGATCTTAAACTTGCAGTCTCCAGAATTGTGAGAAATCCTGTGTTACCATCTACCCAGTCTGAGGTCACTTGTGATAGCAGTTGAATGGGAATAGATACACTGACATTTATTTTTTTATTAATAAATGTCATATATATATATATATATATATATATATATATATATATGTATATATATATATATGTGTTAACCCAGGCAAGCTAAATTCTGGTAATATGCCAAGTTATCTTCTGTTACGTTCAGTTATTAATGGAGAGCTCAGCTAGCGTTTAGGCAGTTTAGATTTGGAGAATACTGAAGAAACTAAATTTCTCCTGTTATCTCTTCTGAAAGGTGAAGGAAACCCAAAGAGCTCATGCAGAAAGGCATCTTAGCAGTTTTATTGTGACTGGATTTGGGGAAGGCAAATTCAATGAGCTGTCATAGAAGACAAGGTATGAATGAATACGAGTAAACAGTATGTGTAAGGCAAGAAGTAGTCTCCATTTTCTGGATCCAATACACTAGAAAACATAATACAGTTTGCAGCTGGTGTCCCAGTACCCCCCAGAGTACTTTTTTCCAAATCTGTCTTTAAAAATATAAATTTATCTTTATTTTACTTGTTAAAAGAGAGAACCAGAGCCTCACTCCAGCATGTACACTACCATATACTGACTGAACTTGGAGCCTCATGCTTGAGTCCAACAATTTCGCCACTGTGTCAGCTCCTGGATCACCTTTATTTTTATTTATTTTTTGACCAGAGCTTTATTTAGCACTGGTTTAAAGTGGTGCCAGAGATTCATTGGGACCCCAGAGCCTCAGACAGAAGAGTCTTTTGCAATGAGGATCCTGGTTAGGGACCCTGGATTCCCACCTGCAGGGGAGTCGCTTCACAGGCGGTGAAGCAGGTCTGCAGGTGTCTGTCTTTCTCTCCCCCTCTCTATCTTCCCCTCCTCTATCCATTTCTCTCTGTCCTATCCAACAACAACAACATCAATAATAACTACAACAATAAAACAAAGAGGGCAACAAAAGGGAATAAATAAATATTAAAAATGCAAAAAAAAGTCTTTTGCATAACCACTATGCAATCTCCTAACCCAAATTTCCCTTTCCAGTGTTTTTTATGCAACCAAAAACACACAGTACAGTCTTTTGTGAGTCCCTTCCTTCATTTAGCATGTTTTCCCGATTTACTCATTTTCAGCATGTATAATACATATTTTTTGCTAAAAAATATTTTTTCCATTTCATGATTATGCCACATTTCCCTCAGTGGAACTGGGGCCTCATTAATATGTTATTTCATTGTTCTTAGATTGATTATTCATTCAGCTAGAAAGGGGGAGAGACAGACGATTCCAGAGCTGCCCCTGTTTCCATGTCACCTTGTACTTGGTGCCAGTGCTTGAGTCCCACCCACACAATTAGACAAGGCATGTCCCCTAGATCGTGAGCTGTCTCTCTAGATGGATAGACCGCATTTTAGCCATACTTTTGGGTTGATTGCATCTTTGGCTGTTATGAGTAATGTTGCTGTGTATATTCATGTACAAGGTTTATTTTATTTTTTTGTTTTTGTTTTGTCCTCTCTGGGGCCTCACTTTTCTGTAAAGAAAGGGACAGATACCACAGCACCAAAACGTTCCTCAGTGTGATAGTGCCCCCATGTGGTGTAGCAGTAGCTCAAACCTGGGTGGTGCACCTGGCAAAGCAGACACCCTCCCAGGTAAAGTATCTCACTGTCCCCTGTATACATGTTTTTTTAATGGGCATGTGCTGTCATTTCTCTTGCATATATTTTCAAGAATAGAATTATAGGTTCTCTCTGCCTAACTTTAAAAATATTTTTGTTAGTGATTTAATATTGATTTACAAAATTATAAGATAACAGGAGTATAATTCCATGCTTTTCCCACTGCCAGTGTTTTCTATCCCCATGCCCTCCATAGGATACTGCATTTGTTCTCCCAAGATCACAAATATAGGTTGACTATTATTTGTACAACTGTCAGTCTCTCTCTCTATATATATTTCCCCATTTTCCCTATGATCTTGCTTCCTCTTCCTTTCTAAGTCACACTTAATACTTGTGTGTCCCCCCCCTTTTTTTTTGTCTTTTTCTCTTTCTTTTCCTTCTCTCTCTGGTTCCTGATGAAATTGGAGTTCAGAGCCCTGTAGTCACCTTTCCCTGACATTTACCCCTCTGGGAGTATGGACCAAAATTCTTTATGGGGTACAGAAAATGGAAGTTCTGGCTTCTGTAATTGCTTCTCCACTGGACATGGACATTGGTATCTTGTGTTGGGTTTTTGGTTTATTTATTAAAAAGAGGGAAAGAACAGCATTACTCTCCCATACTTGACGCCAGGTCACAAAACCATTGCACCACAAATGCAAAGTCCTATACTCTACCTGCACAGCTACCTTTCATCACAGATTTTGTTGTAAGAGTTATAGGAATAAATTCTATATGGAGGCCAGGTAGTGACATGCCAGGTAGGGCACAAAGACCTGAGTTCAAGCTCCCAGCCTTGACTAGCTCAGAGGAGTGCTGCAGGTATCTCTCTTTTTCCTTCCCACTATATTCCCCCATCTCTCCCCCCCCCTCTCTCTCTCACACACACACACACACACACACACACACACAGGTTTTCATAGCTCTTGGCCCAGTAAAATAGAATAGTTTACATACATATGGCCCACAAGGAAATGGACTGGGAACACTGGTGCAGAGAGCATCTTGATCTCTCTTGACACTAGTGCCACTTTATCACTAGTGTCCCTCACCTCCCAGAGCAGAGGCTTTCCCTAGAAATTGCTTCACTCCAGCCCCCTCCATCAGGACTATTGCTAGGGCCGTCAGCCAACAAGATATTTCATTAATGTGCATGTACAGAGTGAGTGGGCTTAGGACACTAAGGAGAGTGAGATGACCTTTTTCATGCAAAACCAAAGAGGAAGAGAGAGACTTGGGAGTCAAGAGTTTTCCTCAGGGAGGCACACAGGAAGCTGGGTTTCACCAGGAGCACAGGCACTCAAGGCAGGGGTAAGAACTCTAGGGAAACTCAGTGGAGAGCCATGCTGGCAACAGAAACTCTTCTTCCTTCTAGTGAAGTCAACACTCTTCCTGGGATCTGGTGCCTCCCAAAGAATGACCCAAACCCTCTAGCTGACTGATACAAATATGGGATATAAAGTATGTGATGACTGTGTTAAGAAGATAATAAAGGACAGACGGGGTGGGTGGTAGGATAGGTAACATATGGTTATGCAAAGAGATTCTGATGCCTGAGACTCCAAAGTCCCAGGTTCAGTCCCTTGCACCACCATAAACTAGAGCTGATCAGTGCTCTGGTAAGAAAGAAAAAAATAAGAGTGTGATAATAAAATAAAAATTTAAGTCTTCCATCTCTACTTCTCATCAGCAAGGCAGTCACTTTGCAACTAAGTGGGTTACTGTCAGTGAGAGACACATAATAGGGATAAAGTATTGTTTCCCAGGACTGCTAATACAGTTTATACAAAAGTGCTTGTAACTATACAGCATAGCACATGTTATGTGTTATTACAATTATAACGAGTACCTATGATGTCATTGCAGTTGTCCTGATGATAAAAATGATCTTTTATGCTTCTTTTTACTGGGTAGTTAGATGTATAGATGAATTGATAGAAAGATTAGACATACAGAAAGTCATATTCATAGTTAGGGAGACAACATCGTGGCTTTGCAAAAGATTTTCATGCTTGATGATCTGAAGTCCCAGGTTTAGTCCTGAGCACCACCATAAGCCAGAGCTGAGCAGCACTCTAATCTTTCTGTATCTCTATTTTTCTCTCCCATTAAAATAAAATAAAATATTAAAAAAGAGGTCCTATTTATGAACATTCCCTGTTACATAACAAATTACAAAAACTTTTCTTCATCATCTGTGTTCAGGTGAAAGCGAAACTATCAGCCATGCAAGTTAGACTGTGACTGTGGTATGCAGTATATCAGCAATTTCAGAATATGGTACAAAACTTTTAAAAAAATTTTTATGAGAGGGATAGGGGAGAGAGAAAGAACCAGACATCACTGGTACATGTGCTACCGGGGATCGAACTCAAGACCTAACGCTTGAGAGTCCAACACTTTACCTAGTAGGCTAAATCCCATACCACTGGTACAGAACATTTTAACAAGTATCAAGTTATGACTAATTACAAGATAAATTATTAGTTAGAACTATAATTTACAGAGGATGGGCTGTGTTGCATCTGGTTGTGCACATGTTACAATGTGTAAGGACCTGGATTCAAGTCCATGGTCCCCACCTGCAGGGGGAAAGGTTTACAAGTGCTGAAGCTGTGTTGCAGGTTTTTCTCTCTCCCTCTCTATTTCTTTCTTCCATGTCCACTTCTCTTAGTCTCTATTCAATAATAAAAAATATTTTACAAAATGAATTAGAGGGTGGGAGTAAATAGCAAAATGGTTATGCAAAGAGACTCTCATGCCTGATGCTCCAGAGTCCCAGGTTCAGTCCCGCACACCACCATAATCCAGAACTGAGTACTGCTCTGGTAAAAAAAAAAAAAAAAAAGAAAAAGAATTGTAATTTACAGATATAGAAATTGAGAGATGGAGAGATAGCATAATAGTTATGCAGAGACTCTCTTCCGTGAGGTTTTAAAATTCCAGTTTCTGTTCCCCATACACAAGCCAGAACTGTGTTAAATAAAATAAAAAACAAAAACACAAAAAACTTGAAAGGCAGACATGACAAATGAGCAGCAGAGAAAGGAAGAAAAACTTTACTCTTCTTAGATTTTAAGTTGAGTTAGAATCTGTGACTCCTCCAGACACAACCTATGTAATAGGATAACATCTGTGCAAATCATATATCTAAATGCAGGTTTATATTCAAAATGATAACTTAAGGGAACTCATGGAACTCAAAGCGTCTGACACCAAATAACTCAAGTTTGTAAATAGGCAAAACCACTGACCAGATATTCCTCCAAAGAAGATCTACAACAGGATTGTGGGAAAAGTTGAGTACTCACCAGAGAAATGCAAGCCAAAACCTCAGTACCTGCTAGAGTAGATATTATTCAAACAGAAATGAGTGCTGAGAGGAGAAGAAATCAGAGGCCCTGGGTGTACTGTTGATGGGTAGGTAAAGTGGAGCAGTCCCTGTGGAAAACAGACTAGATGTTGCTCACAAAAGGAAAAGTAGAACTACTTCCAAATAAACTCATGTCTAGGCCCTTGAAGATGTCCTTGTACACCCTTGTTCACTGCATAGTTAGCATGAACTTGTCTTGAAAATGATAAAATGTAAGTAACCCCATGCTAACAGAGCTGCCAAGTCCCAGACCCCTAGACTGGAACCCAGAGGCCAGATCACAAAACCCTTCACTGGTGTGTCTAGTGCAGACTGTCTTTGGACTGGTGCTCCACTGCTCCAGTTAATGCAAACCGGTGGTTTCTACCTAGTGCACATTCTCTAATAGAAATGCAGATGACGACAGCCCTGTAGATGCAAATTCATTTTTTCTTCTTTATTGGGGGGAATCAATGCTCTACAGTCAAAAGCAAACACAACAGTTTGTACATGCATAACACCTCCCACTCCTCCACACAACACTACATCCCCCAATAGGCCCTCTATCATCCTGTCCCAAGACCTGAACTCCCTCTCCCACTCATTAACTCCAGAGTCTTACTTTGCTGCATTATACCACCTGCAGTTGGGGTTCAACTTAGTGCTTTCTCTTCTGATCTTGTTTTTCAACTTCTGCCTGTGAATGAGGTCATCTCATATACATCCTTCTGTTTCTGACTTATTTCACTTAACATGATTTCTTTAAGCTCCATCCAAGATGGGCTGAAAATGATTACGTCACCATTTTTACTCTCCTTATTTACCTTTCTCATTTCTTTATTGATTTTCTGCCTAGATAATCTTTCAAGTGAATAGAGTGGTATGTTTAAGTTCCCTATTATGACTGTGTTACTAGCTGTTAATATATTGCTGTAGCTCTTGCAGTAGATATTTGATATATTTAAATAGCCTCTCCTTGGTTGCATAAATGTTGATCATCATTAAGTCCTCTTGATTGATCCTCTGAGCACTAAGTAATGTCCATCCCTATCTTTTTAAATTTTATTTATTTTAAGGTCTATTGTGTCAGATATACACATAGCTGTTCCTGTCCTTTTTTGTGTGGTCCATTGGCTCATACGATAGTTTTCCATCCTTTCACTTTGAGTCTGTGTTTGTCTTGCTGAGATAGGTGGGATTCCTACAGACAACATAGGACTTTTTTTTTCTTTCTGATCCATGTTTCTACTTTGCCCCTTTTAATACGTGAATTCATGCCATTGACATTTATTTATTTATTTACTATTGGATAGAGACAGAAATGGAGAGGGAAGGGGGAGATAGAGAGGGAGAGAGACACCTGAAGCCCTGCTTTACCACTTGTGAATCTTCCCCCTGCAGGTGGGGACCAGGCGCTTGAACCCAGGTTCTTGTGCACTGTAACGTGAGTGCTTAAATAGGTGTGGCACTGCCTGGTTCCCTCATTGATGTTTATTGTTATCATAGATTGAAGATATTTTATCATCATTATTGTAGATATTTAGAGTGTTCTGTTATATGGCATATTTAAGGTGATCTGACTGTTTATACAACTTTCAGAATTTCTTTCAGAGCAGGTTTGGTGATAGTTGATTCTTTCAACTGCTGCTTGTCTTAGAAGGTTGTTATGCCTCCATCTATTCTGAATGAGAGTCTAACAGTAATCTTGGATGAAAGCTTTTCTGATTGAGCACTAGATAGATATCTTGCCATTCTCTTCTGGCCTTTAGTGTTTGTGTGGAGAAATTTGCTGCCGATCTTATGGGTTTTCCTCTGTAAGTGACTCTTTGTTTTTCTCCTGCAGCCTTTGGGATCCTTTCTTGTTGAGTTATGTTGGTTTCCTGTAGATATCATATTGTTGGGTTGTGTTTTTGGAACCATCTTCCTTCTCTGTGCCTTTTAATAGGTGAATTCTGACCATTGACATCTATTGATATCATAGATTGAATATATTTTAGCATCATTTTTAGTGTGTTCTGATATATGACATAATTATGGTGTTCTGACTGTTTATAGGAGACCTTTCAGAACTTCTTTCAGGGAAGGCTTGGTGATAGTTGATTCTTTCAACTGTTGCTTGTCTGAGAAGGTTTTGATGCCTCCATCTAGTCTGAATGACAGTCTAGCAGGATACAGTAGTCTTGGCTGAAAGCCTTTCTCATTAGAGCACTAGATAGATATCTTGCTGTTCTCTTCTGGCCTGTAGTGTTTGTGTGGAGATGTCTGCTGCTAATCTTATGGGTTTTCCTCTGTAGGTGACTCTTTGTTTTTCTCTTGCTGCCTTCAGGATCCTTTCATTATCCTTATCCCTTTCCATTCTAAATATGAAGTGTCGAGGTGTCTTTAAGTCTGGGTTAATTCTGTTTGGGAACCTCTGGGCTTCTTGAACCTTTATGTTTTTGATGTTATTTAGACTAGAGAAGTTCTCTCTCTCTTTTTTTTTTCCTCCAGGGTTATTGCTGGGACTTGGTCCTTGCACTACAAATCCATTGCTCCTGGATGTTTTTATTCCCCCTTTTTTCCCCTTGTGTAAGGATCCCGGTTTGAGCTGCCAGCTCCCCACCTGCAGGGTATTCACTTCACAGGCAGTGAAGCAGGTCTGCAGGTGTCTTTCTCTCCCTCTCTGTCTTTCCCTCTTCTCTCCATTTCTCTCTGTCTTTTCTAACAACAATGACATCAATAACAACAATAATAACTACAGCAATTTAAAAAAAAGGCAACAAAGGGAATACATATTTAAAAAATTTTTAAAAAGCTTTAAATCAAAACCATAAACATACGGGACATCATTTATTTTTTTAAGTTGTTTTTAAATATGTATTCCCATTGTTGCCCTTGTTTTTTTCATTGTTATGGTTATTAATATCATCTTTGTTTGGATAGAACAGACTGAAATGGAGAGATGAGGGGAAGACAGAGGGAGAGAGAAACATAGACACCTGTAGACTTGCTTCACGGCTTGTGAGCGACTCCCCTGAAGGTGGGGAGCTGGGGGCTTGAACCGGGCTCCTTACATAGGTCCTTGTGCTTTGTGCTGTATGTGCTTAACCTGCTGCGCTACCTCCATACTCCCACAGGGCATCTTTCGAACAAAATCCCCTGCAGTCCTTCCATATAGGTGCCAACATTTACAAGATTTTTCTTTCTTTTTTTTATTTTCCCTTTTGTTGCACTTGTTTTATTGTTGTTGTAGTTATTATTGTTGTTGTTATTAATATCGTCATTAGGACAGAGAGAAATAGAGAGAGGAACAGAAGACAGAGAGGGAGAGAGAAAGATATAGACATCTACAGACCTGCTTCATTGCTTGTGAAGCGACTCCCCTGCAGATGGGGAGCCAGGGTCTCGAACCGGGATCCTTACTCCTACCCTTGCGCTTTGCACCACTTGCACTTAATTACTGCGGCGCTATCACCGAAATCCGGGTTTTTTTTTTTTTTTATTTAAATTTTTAATTTAAGAAAGGATTAGTGAACAAAAGCATAAGGTAGGAGGGGTACAACTCCACACAATTCCCACCACCCAATCCCCATAACCCACCCTCTCCCATGATAGCCTTCCCATTCTCTAGCCCTCTGGGAGCATGGACCCAGGGTCGTTGAGGGTTGCAGAAGGTAGAGGGTCTGGCTTCTGTAATTGCTTCCCCGCTGAACATGGGCGTTGACTGGTCGGTCCATACTCCCAGTCTGCCTCTCTCTTTCCCTAGTAAGGTGTGTCTCTGGGGAAGCTGAGCTCCAGGACACATTGGTGGGGTCTTCAATCCAGGGAAGCCTAGCCAGCATCCTGGTGGCATCTGGAACCTGGTGATTGAAAAGAGAGTTAACATACAAAGCCAAACAATTTGTTGAGCAATCATGGATCCCAAGATTGGAATAGTGGAGAGGAAGTGTTAGGGAGGTACTCACTGCAAACTCTAGTGTAATCCTGCTTTCAGGTATATATTTTGCAGTAGTTTATGGATACGTGTGCACATACGCTCTCTCTCACAGAAACTGGTGTATGTCTAGGTTATGGGACTTTGTTAGAAAGTGAACTACCTGAGATGAAATTAGAGTGTACTATAAAAGGAAAGGTCTCACCCGAGTAATGAAGCTGAAGGGTTGTCATTCCACACGTGAAGTCTCTGGATACACACTGAGGTGAAGCATGTTGAGATGGCAATCGTTGCTTTGGTTAGGTTGTGATTGGCGGATGCAATATTATTTGGTATGGATTGGGAGAAGCATACGGGAAAGTGAGCCCTATCCAAGGGTGCCAGGACTGGGGGAAGTAGGGGCTCTATAGTGAAGATGTGAGGTTCCTGCTGTCTTAGGGTTCAAAAAGACAATCAATAGTTAATATTATCATCACATTATTTGTTAATTGGGTTAACTTTGAAAAGTCCCTTTGTTATGGTTTGCTGTACAGTACCCAGTATCTTGTATATAGCTGTGCTATTGGAAGCTTCTAATCTACTTGGTCTAGGCTTTTGAGAGAGTCCGCATATCAAACACGTAGCCTATCTATTAAAAAGATTCAGTTTGTCTTTTGAGAACCTTTGAGACATACAATTGATTTCCCCCTCTCATATTAATTAACTACTGATTTATATGTCTACATTTTGCTAGGAGTGTACATAAACACCATTCCCATAACCAAAGGACCGTGACCCATCCCTCCCGCCCATTCCCACCCCCCACTGGCCCAGGAAGCTACATGTCTACCCCTCACCACTGGGTTTTTACTTTGGTGCCCTACTTACAATTTGATCAGGTCCTGCTTTTAGTTTCCCTTTCAGATCTTCTAAGTCAGCTTCTGTTGATGAGTGGGATCATCCCATACTCATCTTTAACTTTCTGACTTAGTCCACTTAACATAATTCCTTCTAGCTCTGTCCAAGCTGGGTCAGAGAAGGTGAGTTCATTGTTCTTGATAGCTGCATAGTATTCCATTGTGTATATATACCACAGCTTTCTCAGCCATTCATCTGTTGTTGGGCACCTGGGTTGCTTCCAGGTTTTAGCTATTATGAATTGTGCTGCTATGAACATAGGAGTACACACCTCTTTTTGGTTGGGTGTTATGGAGTCCTTGGGGTATAACCCCAGGAGAGGAATTATTGGGTCATATGGAAGGTCCATGTCTAGCCTTCTGAGAGTTTTCCAGACTGCTCTCCACAGAGGCTGTACCAATTTACATTCCCACCAGCAATGTAAAAGAGTTCCTCTGTCCCCACATCCTCTCCATCATTTGTTGCTGCTGTCCTTTTTGATGTATGCCATTCTTACAGGAGTGAGGTGGTATCTTAGTGTTGTCTTAATTTGCATTTCTCTGACAATCAGTGACCTAGAGCAGTTTTTCATATGTTTGTTAGCCTTTTGGATCTCCTCTGTGGTGAATGTTTTGTTCATTTCCTCTGCCCATTTTTGGATGGGGTCATTTGCTTTTTTGAGGCTGAGTTTGCTGAGCTCTTTATATATTTTGGTGATTAGTTTCTTGTCTGATGTCTGGCATGTGAAGATCTTCTCCCATTCTGTGAGGGGTCTCTCTGTTTGTTTAATAGTTTCTTTGGATGTGCAGAAGCTTTTCAATTTGATGTAGTCCCATTGGTTTGTTTCTGCTTTGGTCTTCCTTGCAATTGGGTTTGATTCATCAAAGATATCCTTGAGGTGTAGATGGGAAAGTGTTTTACCAATGTTTTCCTCTAAGTATTTGATTGTTTCTGGTCTGACATCTAGGTCTTTGATCCATTTGGAGTTGATTTTTGTTTCTGGTGAGATAAAGTGGTTCAATTTCATTCTTCTGCATGTTTCAACCCAGTTTTACCAGCACCATTTATTGAAGAGAGCCTCCTTCTTCCATTTAATCCTTTGGGCCCCCTTATCAAAGATTAGATGCCCATAGGTGTTGGGATTTACTTCTGGGCTTTCAATTCTGTTCCACTGGTCTGTGTGCCTATTTTTGTTCCAGTACCATGCTGTTTTGATGATGATGGCTTTATAATATAGTTTAAGGTCTGGGAGTGTGATGCCTCCATTTCTGTTTCTTTTCCTCAAGATGGTTTTGGCAATTCTAGGTGTTTTCACGTTCCAGATAAATGATTGTAGTGTTTGTTCTATTCTCTTAAAGAAGCTTGGTGGAACTTTGATGGGTATTGCATTAAATTTGTATATGGCTCTGGGGAGAATATTCATTTTGATGATATTTATTCTTCCAATCCATGAGCATGGGATATCTTTCCATTTCTTGGTATCAGTTTCTATCTCCTTGAGTAGCGACTCATAGTTTTCAGCATACAAGTCTTTCACTTCTTTGGTCAACTTTATTCCTAGGTATTTGATTGATTTTGCTGAAACAGTAAATGGGAGTGATTTCTGGATGTCTTCTTCTTCAGATTTAGTGTTTGCATAAAGAAATGCCACTGATTTTTGTACATTGATTTTGTAGCCTGATACCTTGCTATATTGCCTAACAACTTCCAGTAATTTTCTACTGGATTCTTTAGGTCTTTCTATGTATACTATCATATCATCTGCAAATAGTGAGAGCTTGACTTCTTCCCTTCCAATCTGTATCCCTTTGATTTCTTTCTCTTGCCTGATTGCTATGGCAAGAACTTCCAATACTATGTTGAAGAGTAACGGTGACAGTGGGCAGCCCTGTCTAGTCCCTGATCTGAGAGGGAATGCTTTCAGCTTCTCTCCATTGAGTATGATATTGGCTGTAGGTTTGCTATATATAGACTCCACTATCTTGAGGAATTTCCCATCTATTCCCATTTTTTGTAGAGTTTTGAGCATGAATGGGTGTTGGATTTTGTCAAAGGCTTTCTCTGCATCTATTGAGATAATCATGTGGTTTTTGGCTTTGCTTTTATTGATGTGATGAATGACATTGATTTATTTACGGATGTTGAACCAGCCTTGCATTCCTGGGATGAATCCCACTTGGTCATGATGAACAATCTTTTTGATGTGTTGCTGTATCCGGTTGGCCAAGATCTTGTTTAATATTTTGGCATCTATGTTCATCAGAGATATTGGTCTGTAGTTTTCCTTTTTTGTTCTGTCCCTATTAGCTTTTGGTATCAGGGTGATGTTGGCTTCATAAAAGGTGGAAGGGAGTATTCCTGTTTCTTCAATCTTATGGAATAGCTTAAGAAGTATGGGTATTAACTGTTTCCTGAAAGTTTTGTAGAATTCGTTTGTGAAGCCATCTGGTCCAGGACTTTTGTTGTTGGGGAGATTCTTAATAACGGTTTCAATTTCTTTGTCTGTGATTGGTGCATTTAGATTTTGTAGTTCTTCTTGGTTCAGTTTTGGAAGTGCATAGGTTTCTAGGAATTGTTCCATTTCTTCCAGATTCTCTAGCTTGGTGGCATATAGTTCTTTATAGAAGTTTCGCAGAATTCTCTGGATTTCTGTGGTGTCAGTTGTGATATCTCCTGTATCGTTTACAATTCTATTAATTTGAGTCTTCTCTCTTTTTTGTTTGGTGAGTCTGGCTAGGGGTTTGTCAATTTTGTTTAATCTTTCAAAGAACCAACATTTGGCTTCATTGATCTTTTGTATGGTTCTTTTATTTTCGATGTTGTTTATTTCTGCTCTAACTTTAGTGATTTCTGTCCTTCTGGTTGCCTTAGGGTTCCTTTGTTCCTCTTCCTCTAAGTCCTTGAGGTGTGTAGTAAGTTCGTTCATTTGGGCTTCTTCTTGGTGTTTAATATGTGATTGTATAGCTATAAGTTTCCCTCTCAGTACTGCTTTAGGTGTGTCCCAAATATTTTGATAGGTTGTGTCTTCATTTTCATTAGTTTCCAGGAACATTTGAATTTCTTGTTTGAGTGAGTGTCTGACCCAGTGGTTCTTAAGGAGCATGTTGTTTAGTTTCCAAATTCTATGTCTTTTAATAATTTTCCGTTTGTTGTTAAAAGTTAGTTTTACTCCACTGTGGTCTGAGAAGATACTTGGGATGATTTCAATGCTCTTGAATTTATTGATGCTGTCTTTGTGGCCTAACATGTGGTCTATCCTTGAGTATGTGTTGTGTGGATTTGAAAAGAAGGTGTATTCCAGTTTTTTGGGGTGGAGGAGTCTGAAAATGTCCAAGAGGTCTAGTCTGTCAATCTCTTCATTCAATTCTCTTGTATCTTTATTGGTTCTCTGCTTTGTTGATCTGTCTAAGTGTGAGAGTGGGGTATTGAAGTCTCCCACTATTATTGTATTACTATTGATGTATTTTTGAAATTCTTTCAATAGGTGTTTAATGTATTTAGATGGTCCCTCGTTGGGTGCATAGATGTTAATAATTGTTAAGTCTTCTTGGCTGATTGATCCTCTAATCAATATGTAATGTCCTTGCCTATCTTTTATTACTTTATTCAATTTAAAATCTATCGTGTCTGAGATGAGAATGGCTGTTCCTGCCCTTTTTTGTGGACCGTTAGCCTGTATGATAGTTTTCCATCCTTTCACTTTAAGTCTGTGTTTATCTTGTGACAGATGTGATTCTTGCAAGCAGCATATGGTTGGGTTATGTTTTCTGATCCATCCCCCCACCCTGTGCCTTTTGATGGGTGAGTTTAAGCCATTGACATTTATTGATATTATGGATTTAATGTATTGTAGTGCCATTGTTCTAAAAAACAATTTGTTTACTCTGATATATTACAAGTATTATAGTGATGTTCTTGTTTATAAGAGGTCTTTTAGTACCTCTTTCAGGGCCGGCTTGGTGATAGTTGCCTCCTTTAACTGTTGTTTGTCTAAGAAGGTTTTGATCCCTCCATCTAGCTTGAATGAAAGTCTAGCAGGATACATAATCCTTGGTTGAAACCCTTTTTCATTCAGGGCTCGATAGATATCTTGCCACTCCCTTCTGGCTTTTAGAGTTTGAGTTGAAAAATCTGCAGAAAGTCTTATGGGTTTTCCCCTGTATGTGACTTTTTGTTTCTCTCTTGCAGCCTTTAGGATCCTTTCTTTATCCTTACTTCTTCTCATTGTGACTATGATGTGTCTTGGTGTTTTCAGGTCTGGGTTGATTCTGTTTGGTACTCTCTGGGCCTCTTGCACCTTGATATCCTTTCTGTTATTCAGGTCTGGGAAATTTTCTTGTATTATTTCCTCTAGGATGTTTGCTTCCCCTTCCTCTCTTTCTTCCTCTGGCAGGCCAATTATACGAATGTTACTTCTTTTGAGATCATCCCATATGTCTCTGTTGTTGTTTTCAGTGTCTCTCAATCTCTTTTTAAGCTCTTTCACCTCTTTCTTAGTTTTCTCTAACTCATCCTCTGTCTGACTAATTCTGTTTTCTGCTTCTGTTAGTCTGCTTTCCCTTGCCTCAGCTTCTTTCTTCATTACAGCTATTTCAGCTTTCAGTTCTCTAATTGTCTCAAGATAATCAGTATTTTCCTTGGGGGTCTCAACTGTTGTTTCCCTAATACTGCCATTTCTTTCCTCCAATGTTGTTTCCATTTCTGTGATTAATAAGTTTATAATTGCCTGCATACTTTTCTTATCTATGGTTACTTCTGACTGATTTGTGGTTTCTTCTGGGCTCTTGTCTTCATTCATTGGGGTAGCAGTTTTATTTGTTTTTAATCTACCCATTTTTTTTTAATTTATGTGTTTCTTTTTTTTTAATGCTCTGTTGTTCCTCAGTTGTTGTGTTTTGAGCACAAGTAACACTGTACTAAATACCTTTATGACAATTGCACTCACCAACCTCCGGAATAACAGTAGCAACTGAAGTAAGTATTGAAGGAGTTTAATCGTTACCAGTTAGCCAAACAATTTCTCCAGTCCGTGAAAAAATAGTAACCAAATCCCAGTGAAGAAAGAGAAAAGGAAGAGAGGATAGCAAGAATAGACAGTTATGCAAATCTACTATCCAGTGTATATTCTAAGGGTAACAAGAGTGTAAAGGGAACTAGAGCAGAGATACACACGTAGAGAGTCCACTCTGGGTCAGATTTCTTCCCCAAAGTAATTCACAAATTCAGAAAGGCAAAGAAGAAAGAAGTGTATGACAAGATTAACAAAAAAAAAAAGAGAGAGATAGAGAGAGATAAGAGAGAGAAAAGGGAGAAGATAAGAAGAAGAGTTGTAATTAAAGAGCAGTGCGAGGAACTTCCCAAATGTGTATCAGTGAATTAAAAAAAAAAAAAAAAAAAAAAAAGAGAAAAAAAACCCTGTTTGTTGGTATGGGGTATCCTGCTAGTAGCTGGTCCCAGGCACTGCTTATGGGGGGGGGGGCGGCGGGAAGGATGTATGCTTGAAAATTAAAAGGAAGAAAAAAGAATTTTTTCCCCCTACTCTAATTCTTAACCCAAATTAAGTTATAGACACATCCTTGGTATGACCGTTATGGCCCCTTATTGGCTGGCCTGCTAAAGGCAGAAAATCCTATTGTTTACACGAGATGTGTCCGGAGCTCAAAGGCTGGCAGCTTCTCCGGGCGCCATCTTCCGGGAAACCCCGCCCTCCAGACTTTTTTAAAGGATTTCTCAAAAATGAAAACTAGCTCCAAGTCCTTTGATCCAATGAGAGCTATACTCAAGAAGTCTTTGGATCCACCCTCAGGGTCGCGGTGGACCCTCGCGACTCCCAAGAGGCAGCCCCCGAGCTAAAGTGCTCTCTCCGGGTCCTCTGCCTGCCGGGCTCTGCAACCGGCGGAGGAGCCGCCTTCCCGGGCGGGCGGAGGACAATGCCCGGCGCACTCGCCTTGCCTGGCGCCGCCTGGGAATTCTGGAGCCCCGCTAGTCCGTGTCACCTTTGCTCTAATTGTTAACCCAAATTAAACTGTAATCACTTCTTTGGTGCCCCCCCCTTATTGACTGGCCTGCTAAAGGCAGAAAATCCTACAGTTGCCGACGATGCTATCAGAGCACTCGCTGTCAGCGATTTCTCAGGCCGCCGCCATCTTCGGGTTTTTTCTTTTTTAATGGTCATTACTGTTCACAGTAGACAATAAGAAGAAGAGATTAAGAAAAAGCCATTAAGAAAAAAGCCATTAAGAAAAATAATAAAGAAAAAAAGGGAAAAGAATAGAGAGATGTGTTGCTCTATAGATGTCAATGATGGGGACCAGGCAGTGGTGCATTTGGCAGAGTACAATAGTTAAAATACACAAGGACCCATTTCAAGCCCTTGGTCCACACACACACATATCTGTCTGCAGGGGGAAAGCTTCAGAAAAGGTGAAGCATTGTTGCAAGTGGCTCTTTCTCTCTTCGTCTCTGTCTTCTCTCTCAATTTCTTTCTTCCCCTACTCAATAAATAAATAATAAAAAAAATTAAAAGATGTCAAGAACATGTTCTATAAACAAAGACAAGTAGCCAGAGTTGCGAATTGTGGGTTCTGTCACAGTCACCTACATTGGTAACATTCACATCAAGATGTATTGGTGGAGACTCAACCCTATGGGGCATGTGGATGATTTATAAAAGGAAAAGATAATAACAGTAAAAAGAATCTCCAGACTGCTTCCCACAGGAGTTGTACCAATTTTCATTCCCCCCAGCTGTATAGAAGGCTTTCCCTCTCCCCATCCCCTTGCCAGCAGTTGGTGTTTCTGTCCTTTCTGATGTCTAACATTTTCACAGCTGGCATCTCTTTGTTGTTCTTGCTTGCATTTCTCTGATAATCAGTGACTGGACATTTATTCATATGTCTATTGTCCCTGGAGATCTCTACCTATCACAAGGATATAAGAAATGGTACTCAGATGTCAATAACTGTCCTATAAACCATTATTTCTCCCAGGAAAATTGCTTGGGGCGGGGGATGGTCTGCAGAGCTGGCTCAGAGGCAGAGCACATGCATGAGCCCCTGAGTTTGATTCCTCCGCATCTTATTTCTGAAAAATACATCAGAAACTTCTGCCTTCAAACAGTGAAATGTCTCATCTCAATGCTGGAGGCATGCAGCCTGGGATCAAGGTATTGGCAGGGTCATGTGCTTTCTAAAAAATATGCCAGGGGTTGGGGGGGTGGAGTCCTGTCTTGCCTCTGTAGCTTCTGAACTTCACAAGCAAGCCTATTCCCTCCTTAGTTTGTGGATTCTGCTGCATTCACCCAGTCTCCCACCACCACCACATGCCAGTCTCTCCCTGTGTGTCCCTCTCTTCCCCTCTTCTCTGGAGACAAACAACAGACTAGATGACAGGTGCTCTTACCTTGAATGTGTCAGGAAAAAAAACCCAGTTTCCAAGTAATTTCACTGGGATTAGGGTTTCCAAATGCCTATTAGCTGGATCCAGTCCCCCAGGGAGTTAGCAGGAAATACCTGGCTATGGTATCACTCTCTAGCAAAAGTAACCCTCCTCCACCCTCATTTATGGACTGCTAGGTCATGCCCCTGGTCCCATGTCATCCTCATTTTGAGGTGACTCTGATCATATGTCCAGAGGCTCTATTCACTGAAAAAACGAAAAACAAAAAAGTAAGATGTAGACCTGTACACTTGTGTGTATGTGAGTGTCCTGGATCCAACAAGCTCACAAGTGCCCTGTGGAGGGTGATGGTAGGGTAGGCTCTGGGGTGGCACCGGTGAGTAGACAGGTATTTTCTGGTCCCACAGAATAGACAGTCTAGTGGGAGGAGGTTTGCACTCAAGATGTGGCTTCCTAAATAACAACCTCTAGCCAGACCTGAGGACAGAGCCTGGTTATGTGCATGCCTGTGCTCTGGAGTCCTCTGGTGACTGTGGCTGTGTCTCTCCTAGTGGGCTATTCACCACCATTCATGACAAGGGCCACATTGCCACCATACTCAACTCATGGCCTGAGGATGACATTAAGGTAGGGATCTTCTCTTCTGTACTATTGCTCTGTGCTGGACTGGGTCCTCTCAGCCTGGACCAGAAAGAAAGCCACCACAGCACCAAAGGGAAGAGTCAGCACACACCTGTCAGGCCTGACTCACCCACCTGTCAGCTATGCACAGGAAGGCCTGACAGAGGGAGAGTGAGTCAGAACAAGGCCTCCAGGTGTCATGGGGGCTGAGGATTTGAACCCAGATCCTGGTGCAGGGTAGCCTTGGTTTCTCTGAAGGATGATGGCAGATGGGTTTCCTCCACTGAGCCTGCAGCAACCACCAACCCTTAAAGGGGAGTCGAGGGGACAGGGGCCCACATTGGCTCAGGCAGGTTGGCATCCAGAGGAGGACCACTGCAGGAGCACTCCCCCTGTCTTGCTTGCTGTGGTGGTGACAGATGGGGAACACATCCTTGGCCTGGGGGACCTGGGCTGCTACGGCATGGGCATCCGAGTGGGCAAGCTGGTGCTTTACATGGCATGCAGGGTCATCATCCCATGCCAGTGCCTGCCTATGATGCTGAATGTAGACCACCTACTGCCAGCGTGCCACTAGGGCTCCAGTGCCTCATGGCTGAGGCTTCGCTGTGACCTGGGAGAGAGTGCTGGGGCTTTGCTAAGCCACTGCACCCTGGTCTAGACCTTGGAGACTATGGCCGCATCCAGGGAGATGAGTACTACATGACTGCATGTATCTGTGACTGTTCAAGGACTCAGGGTCGAGCCTCTGGACACCACATGGGAGCACCTACAAGAGGGAAGCTTCCTGAGCAATGGATCAGTGCCATGGTGTGTCTCCTCTTTCTATCTCTCTCACTCTTAATCTCTCTCTGTCTCTTAACATCTATCATATATATATATATATATATATATATATATATATATATATATATATATATATATATATATATATCATGTAGGCATTGAGCCCTATCAAGAACACTGGTGGCAAAAAAAAAATGGAATGAAACATGTAAAGGGCATTCTAAATAATGCAGCCAGCTAGTACAAGAGCACCTTTGTGAGCCACAGTTTCAGCTTCTGTCCACAGAGAAAGCTAACAAAGACCTGGGGCAGATACAGTAAATGTTTAAAGCACTAATATATGGGGTCATATGGTGGCATGGCCAGTAGATCATACAGGTGATCATGCTCAAGGACCCATGTTCAAGCCCACAGTCCTCCTGCAACAGGAAGCAGGAAGCTGCATGAGCAGTGAAGCCATATGACAGATTCCTCTCCTCTCTGTCTCGAAAGACCAGATATCCTTGGTATCTACACTTGCAGGGAATGATGAAGTGTGAGCAATGGGTTCCCTTTCTGGTGGCCATGAAGACCTACAGGATGTGGGAGGAGCTTCTAGCAGACACTGACAAGGATGTCCTGGGGTGGAAGTACCCAGGAGGGTCCAGAGTAGAGCCCTCAACTATGGGGACTGGATAGCTGTCCCCAGGGCCAACATGGGCCTGTGACTGCAGGCAGGGGACACTACAGGGACAGGAGTCTCTGGGGAGCAGCTCTGCTCACTACCAACCCAGTGGCTGGGCATGCTGCACCTGCTGCCCCCTGCCTTTCCCTCTTGCCCTGTCAGGGCTGCCACCATGCTGAGACAGAGCAGGCCAAGTAAAGCAGTCCTGGTGTTGGGGTTGGGAGGTGGAGGTGGGGGCCTGGGTCCTTCATCATTGGGCTGACTCTCTACAGAACTTTAGAGGAAATGCATGGCTCTGATTCAGGGGATTACTGCTGTTCTGTTTGGGACCTGGAACGTCCCAGCGACCACCAAAAAGGGGGTTGTAACAGGAGAGTCCTTGCTGGAGGCCAGCAACTCCCCACCAGGCTGGGTAGAGGGAAGCCCATCAGGTCCTCCCTGGTTTTGCCCTGGTGGTACCTGCCAGGGAATCCATGGGGGGAGGGTGGGGGTTGCACACCAGGTCCCATCACCTTTATGCCTCCCACTGTCCACTTGTGGCTTCCATTAAGTGGCCCAAACTCTGCCTCACTGTGACACAGGGCTGACAGTGAACCCACAGTGACAGCTGGCCAGTCATGATGGCAGGCCTCCAACAAGCCCACCTTTCTATAATAAATAATTCAACTGGAGGCTGGCCCACTAATCAGCCCTCCTGACCCATTTGGTCTGAAGGTTTTGTCAGGTGACCAAGAATCTGGGGGTTAGCAACTTGAGGAGACATTGCAGTGGTTCTACAAAAAGGCTTTTACTCCTGAGGCTCTGAGGTACGGGTACAGTCCCCAGCACAACCAAAACTCAGAACTGAACAGTGCTTTGTTTAAAAAAATAAATGGGTAAATAATGCAATCCCTCTAGAATATACATATATGAAATACACACACACACACACACATATATATATGTATGGGTGGTGATGCACCTGGTTAAGTGTGTGTATTATCATGCACAAGGACCCAAGTTCAAGCCTCCGGTCTGTGCTATATGCAAGAGGAAAGCTTCATAAGTGATGAAGCAGTGCTGTAGGTTCTATCTCCCCCTGTCTTTCAGTTTCTCTCTGCTCTATCAGATAAGATAAAGTAAATAAGTAAATGTTAGAAAGAAATGCAAACTACATGGTCCGGGAGATCACGCAGTGTTAAAGCTTTGGACTCTCAAGCATGAGGTCCCGAGTTTGATCCCCGTCAGCACATGTGCCAGAGTGATGTTTGGTCCTTTCTCTCTCCTTCTTTCTCATAAATAAATACAATCTTTTAAAAAATATAAACTATATATATGAAATATATATACATATTCAAAAGAAACAGGGTTAGGGTGGGGGCTTTGAGGGAGACAGGCAAAATAGCTCATTCAGATAGTGCTCTCCTTTCTCCTGTGCACAACCCAGGTTTGAGCACAGCCCCCCACCACACTGGAGGAGCTATGGTCTCTTTAACTCCCATTCTCTCTCTCTCTCTCTTTCTTTCTCTCTCAGAAGTACACAGAGTACTGTCTGTGACTCAGCTGCAGCAACACTGCCTAGGTTTCCCACAGCCACATGCCTTCCTTCTCTCTTGCAGGGGAGGAGCCATCTGAGCCCTGAGAAAGAGACTTTCGCCCAGGATAATGCTGAGATGGGCTCCTTGGAGGAGGTGGTGTGGTGGGAGAAGCCCACAACCATCATAGGTAGGAGTGTCGGCCAGGCTTGATGGGTTTGATAGGCTGAGCCCCTCGGGTTGCAGGAGTGGCCCCAATTCAGCTTGATGTGCAGTGTCTACATCAACTCAGAATCCTTGTTCTCACAGCCCTGTGTGTGTTCAGTGGAAGCCACCCCATCATTTGCTTGTCTGTGGAGACCAGTGCCTGCCTGCTATCTCATGATTGTGTGGTCTGGTGGGTGGTGGCGAAATGGACCTGACAGAAAAAGTCGGGCCATGAATATTATCAACAAGGGCTTTATTTGTGTGCTCCTGAGGCAAGGTTCTCAGGTCCAAGTGGGCCGGGGGTGGGGGTGGGCATGAAGTCGCAGCCAGGGTCAAGGAGGGAGATTCTTATAGCTGAGGAGAAAAAGAAACTTAGGTGAGAGTTCAGTGGGTATTTTCCATGATGTTAAGTGTGGTGAGTCTGTGATTTAGGAAACTGCTAGCCTCCAGCAGGCATTCCAGGGATGGGCTAGTATTGCTGGGTAACACATTCTTATGACTGAGTGTATTTAGCCACAAGCGCCTTCAATGGTCAGGCACTCCCAGATTTATCATTCTGACCTTTTTGGTCATATAGGGTGCCAAGGTCATTCTGGCTGCTTCCTGCTAAACAGGGGCAATATGGGGGTGGGGTTAAAGGTAATAATAGGTCTTCTGGGGCCCAACATGCAGAAGAATGTAAGAGTGTAGGAGAAGCTGGTTGACAGATACTCAGCATAGCTCTTGAATGCAGGTCATAATGGACCTAATAAAGCAGGGAGCAAAAAGAAAAAGCAAAGAAATTAGGATTAGAGTGGTATCTCCACAGAATCTTTTCATCCTCTAGATCCTTCTTTTGTTTTTCCTCTCTGTGGTGTGGGGGGTGGCGGGGGAGGACAGATAGGGAATCCAAAGTTAGACTGAGTGCTTCCTCCCCAGCTGTCCTGGTATCAGGGCTGTGAGGTTGAGGGTGGACAGGGGATGGGGACTGCGGGGAGAGAGGGTGGCCTAATTGGAGGGGGTTTGATGGGGTGGTGTGGGGTGGACTGGTGGATGTAGGGGTTTAGGCGAGCACACCACAACCAGTCTTAGGCTGGATGTCTTGTCCCCAGCTGGCCTGAGTGTGGACTGGGAAGGTGGAAGGATGGTGATTGGGGTGGGGGATGTTGAATGGGATAGAGTGCTTTGGGGTACTAAATGGGGTAGAGGCAGTTCAATTAATCCCCAGTAGGGGGTGGTATTTGGGGTTGTTTAGTGGGGTGCCTCCTCTTCAGTTGGGTGCCTCCTCCCTCAAGCCCCCCAGTCCACTCTCAACCCTCTAGCCCCTAATACCAGGACAATTGGGGAGGAGGCACAGGCAATAGTGAGAGGCCTTCCTCAAAACTATGAAAAGGAGACAAGGACAGTGACACCCCCCCCCCCAGTACCTGTTCCCCTTGCCCCCAGCCTGCCCTTCTCCTCTCACTCACTGTCACAAATGATGGGCCCTACATGGGAGAGGGGGAGAAAATGCCTTCCACTAAAATCAAAACATCTTCTCTAGAAGAGATTATATCCTAGTGGGAAATATAGCATGACAGTTCTGCAAAAGACTTGCATGTCTGAGGCTCTGAGATCCCAAGTTCAATCCTCTGTGTCATCATCAGCCAGAGTGAAGGAGGAGTAGAGAGAGAGGAAGAAGAGTAGAAGAGCAAGGAGGAACATGAGGAGTTATCCATGGGTTACCCACAATAACAATTTATTAACTAGTCATTTAGAATACTTGGGGGCTGTTGATATAGCATAGAGGTTTTGCAAATGATTTTTGTTTCCTTATATGTTCCAGTTTGATCCCCAACTCCACTATAAGCCTGAGGTGAGCACTGGGCAGAAAAATTAAGTTTGGCATATTGAGGCTTTGATAGCATCTGAAGGGATAGGCTCCATCTGTTTTGTCAAGTTTTTCACATTCTCAGTCAGGCACATGTTAACTTTCCCCATTGACAAATGAACATAAGACAAAAGATCATCAGCCTTTCCCAGGCTAGCTGTCAGCCTTCATGGCCTGGGGCTAGAGGCTCTGCTCCTGGGTGGTGAGTAGAGAGAGAGGGCTGAGGAGAGGGGACAGGCACCCTCTGGGTGGATGGTCTGGGCCTGTTCCCTGCTGGGTGTCTCACTTTGTATAGCACCCATTACCCATGACTCCATTCCTAACTGACTGCCCATTTACCCATGATTCTTCAGCTCCCCTCTTAACTGAACACTCAGGAAGCCTGGGATGGAAAGTCACTCTCTCTGCTTCAAACTTATTATTTCCAAAGAGAAATGCCCACACTCTATTCCTCACCCTCCACAATAGGAAAACAAAGCTTCCTAGAGTAGAGGCAGACCAAAACACAGTTGGTAGACATTTAGCAGGCAGCACAGCTATCCCACACTAAACCCAGATTTCTGTCCTCTATAGAGTTCCCTTGGCAATCCCCACTCGTTTGCATGAAGCTCTATAGATCCCCAGATCAGAGTGGAGGAAATGGGGAGAGGAGGCAACTTGCAACCCCAGAAGGCAATTACTTGTCAAAGGCCTTGGCATCTTCATCTCGCTGATGCTTCAGCACAACATCTTTATCCCATTCTTTTCTCAGGTGTTGATTGATGGTGTTCCTTCGATCCTCTTCTGCACATCTTTCTGCTAAATGCCTGGAGGGAAGGCAAGAGTCTGACTCCATCCACTGCCACCATCTCCCCTCAAGTCCTCTCTCCTTTGGATTCAGTGGGAAATCTAGTTTTGCTCTCACTATTTTGAATAAGAGGTAAAGTTGGAGGCCAGGTGGTGGTGCACCTAGTTGAAGGCACACATTACAGTGTGCAAGGACCCAGGTTCAAGCCTCTGGTCCTCAGTTTCAGGAGGGAAGTGAAGCAGGTTTCTCTCTGCCTCTCTCCCTATCTCTATCCAAAATAAATAAAAATTTTCACCAAAACAAAAAAAGGGAAAGAAAAAGTCAATGCCATGAGCCCACACAGTGAACCCTACTTCTCAGATAATTGAAGGGACCAGGACTGCTTACTTTCAGCCAAAACCCTCTTCTGGTCAATGAATTCCCACACAAAGCTGCTCGTTTCCATTAACTGATCTAAAACCTCATCTCATGAGGGGGTGAGTGACAAGGGACAGCCTAAGAGGGTGACTGGGGAGAGTGAGATGAGAAGCAGGGTGGGGTGAGCTAGGGCCAGTCATGAACTCTCCATGTGTCCACCCATGTTTCTAGTAAGGTGTCAAGTGGGAGCGGGCAGGAAAGGGAGGTGAAGGAGGAGAGGTTTATGGTGGGGAAGGAGGGCCCAGGCCCCTTACTGTTCTTGGTTTTTCTGTAGCATGTGTTGGTCTTATTGCTGACTTCTAATGTGGCTCCGGCTAATTTTTCTTTTGTCTCCTGCACTGGCTTCCATTTGTTCTTTCATACAGTCTATGCTTCACTGCTGCTTTCTTGTTCTTCCCAAAGATGTGAAGTGCCCATGGGCTCATAGATGGACTGTCTGTAAAGTCTGTGTTTCAGCTGGAACAGAGAGAGCCAGAGTGAAGGCTACAGCTTTGGGGTACACTGACAGAGGTTGTCTTTCTTTTTTTTCTTCCCTATGGTGTGTGTGTGTGTATGTGTATGTGTGCGTGTGTGTGTGTGCAGTCAAAGCCCAGGGTCACAGGTGTACAATCCCAGAATCTCCCACTAAGCTCTACCCCAGGCCAAAACCCTACATGGTGAACAAAGGCAATACAGTGGGCTACCTATATGTCCAGAGAGTTGTCGGGTTAACTAGATAATTGTTTGAAAAGAGGACTATTTAGGCAGAGAAAAAAAAGAAGCCATAGTGACTAAAAACATGAAAGTGTTGGTCAAGCATGTTCACTACCACCTCAAATGAGGCTTCTTGAACTTTCTGAACCTATAGCTCACCTGAGGTTCTTCCTCATGTGGAGAGCTCAGTTCTGGGTCTATGGGGAGCGGCCACCCAGAGAGGAAATGTCACTCTTGCAAAGCCCACTGGCATCCCTTCAATCTGCCCTCCAGAGAATAGGTTCAAATAGTTCCAAATAGGGTTATATGCAACAGAGAGGCAGAAACAACTCTTACATAAAAGTGGCATTCTGGTTCTTGTGTGCTTTCATAACTTCTGCAATGCTGAATTTACAGACTGCATTCTTTTTTATAAAAATATGTTATTTATTTATTTATTTATTTATTTTTGTCAATGACAAAGAGAGAAAGGAACAGAAATCACTCTGGTATATGTGCTGCCAGGGATTGAACTCAGGATCTTATGGTTGAGAATCAGTGCTTTATCCACTATGCCACCTCCTGGACCACTAGTATGCTCTCTTCATGAACCTCTCTTTTTCAGCATTTAGTCTCAACTTTGCAAGGAAAAAGACAATAAATAAAAAACCTGCTGTGCCCTGACCAGCAGGGCGGTGAACAGGGGCTAGGAACCCAATGAAACCTGAAATGAAGAAACATGAGACACGAGAGAACGACAGCAAGACAAGTTTCTGATCAAGCTGTAAATTTTATTGTGAACACAGGCATTATAAGGCTTTTGGGGAAGGAGGGGGGAATTGCTGGAGGAGGAGAAGGGGGATCAATCTTCAAAGGGGGATTGTTCCTTGCTACATACAATGGATGAAATCACATTTGCTACCACAACTATGTGTTGTGTCACTGTTTCTGGTAAATGGTCTACCTGAGGGGAAAATGGCATGCCCAGGGGAAATGAAACTTGTCTCGAGGGCTTCCGTTGTCTCAAAGCTTATCATCTATCAAGCAGAGAAATGGCTCCTGGCATATCCTCCCTTTGTTATAATTTAAAATTGAGGCTGGAAATGGGGGTGAGGAGCAGAGACCCTAACAGCAGGTTTGGTGGGCGTAACCAGAGGAGGGAAGTATTGACCTGATTCCTCCCGCGGGGTGGGTGCAAAACCAACCTTCCCGCATCTTATAAGGCTCTCGGTGTCTTTTTGGGGAGGGGAGGCAGAGCCACAGTTTCTAGGGAAACAATTTTTGTTGCTGACACCAACCTCCATGCAAATCAGGTTTGCTTCACGGGGGACTCAGAGGCGGACAATAGGATCCTCCCCCTGCAGTGCTTTGCCTTGCACCCCTTACTGGTGTCCTTGCCCTGCCATGGTTGGATGTCTCGATGTATAATTCTGAGTTTTATGCCATCGGAAAAGGGGGTCTGTCATCCTCAGGTTCAGCCAGGCCTCTGTCAGCCAAATCAAGTCTGTGATAATGTATTTGCAAAGGTTTTAATGCCAAGGAGTCAATCTGCCGTTTTATAAAATCAGTAATCTTATTAAAAATAAAGGGTCCTAAGGTAATCATTAACAAAAGACTAATAAGAGTCCCATAAGGGGCTCTGTAGTGACTCAAGACTATTTGTGGTGGAGTCTATAACCTGTTGTAATCTGTCAAAAAATTCATGGGAGGAATATATAGAGTGTCCTAGCGTGCCACCAGCAAGTCAAAGGGAAGCAGTCAGTGGATGTGATGTCCAGGGGAAGAAACACAGCACGTCTGGTCTGGTCAGTGCCAACTGATGAAATTTTCTTCTTCTGGTCAGCTATGGAACAAGCAAAACTAGGAGGCAAGGACCAGTAGAGAAGAATTGACATGAAAATATAGGATGGTGTTTACCAAAACACAGAGGAGGTGCATACACATTAGAAGTCAAGGTGAGGTTCCTTGAACATCAAGGAACATTTTGAGAAAAGTGAGCAGTCAATAAGCATGCAAAGATGAAGTCAGCAGTGGTAGGTCAGCAGAAAGAGAAGACTTGGATAAGCTGGTGAGGTTAGCTGGAGTATATACTGCCATGGCGTCCTTTGTGGTAAGGACTTGCCAACAGGGACTCTGTGGATTTTGCAAGAGCAATGTCATCCACCATAATAAAAGGAAAACAAACATGGACATCCAGTGTTGAAAAAAGAGAAAAAGAATATGTCTCTATGACTGGAAAAGTGGGTGGCTTTGTCAATTAGATACAATAAATGGACAATTAGAATTTTTGTAAATATTAAAAAGATTTAGTATGTTACTTCATTGACACTTTAGCCAACTGAATACTGGGGGGTACATTACACTTCCTTTTTTATTATTAATTAAGCTTAAGGGTTTTAGTTTTTCTTGTTTGAGCTGTAGCCCACATAAATTTAGAAAAAATATCAACTGAGAAAAAAAAGGTTTTTGTTTACAAAACATGGGCAGGTGAATTACATCAATCTGTCAGAGAGCATTGGCTTTTATCAATGGAGATTAATCTTAAAAGTCTGAATAACAGGATCTTAATTCAACAATGCAGGAGCCAGTAAAGTGCTCTCACTATGGCAGGTCAAGTGTTAAAATTTTTAAGAGGTTTGTAAAAAAATGAGAAAAATTTTAGGATATGAGTGACTTTAGGAGTCATCACACACCCATAAATAAAAAATTAAAAATGTTTATTTTTAAATCTTACCATATGAGCAGTCAGTTCTTCATGTGCAGATGTACTATAATTATTTACTTAGGGAGAGAACTTGTACCAACTTAATTGATGATCTAATGGTTAGAATTGGCTTGAGTTCTTTCATATGATTTTAGAAGGCTCTTTATTAAAATATCGCAAAAACCTCTGGCATGTAAATAATTAAAATAACCTTTGTGTTATCTTTTACTAACCCAAGCCAGTCTTAAAAACAATTTTAAGTAAAATGTTAAACTTTGTTTGCTAGGACCTTTGTTTATCACAAAGCTATCACACCCTTAGGGCAGCTATGAACAAGGGTGGGTACACAACTTAATTGATCTTTCACTTTGATTTGGATAGGTAACTTAAAAAGCTAAGATAAACCTCATAGCTGAAATGTTAAAATAAATTTTTACTGTTAACATTTCTTTTATATGACCATTTTACACTAAATAATTTGGTTGAATCACATCTGTTGAATAAAAATGTTTTATCAGGCCAGGAATAGCACGTTTAACCCTTTTTTTTCCTGGCAAGGCCACTGCTCTACACTGACTGGGTTATTAGAAAGTCAGTTCAAGCATGGAATTAAATTAACAAACAGTGGCAGTTGATATTGAGGTGCTAGTAATATCTACAATTTTCACAAGAGTGAGAGACTGAAGAGGCATTTTACCATGCCTAGAGATCTCAGAAAATATTTTTAACTAATGAATTGATGCTGATATTAGCTATCAGAAGGACGAAACTGTCCTATATTTTACTCTGGTAAAGGTGTGCCAACTCTATGAGTAGGGATCTTTAAAACCACATTTAGCTTAACTAAATCTTATTTAAAACTTAAAACAAACTTTAGTTACTTAGGGGTTAACACACATTAATGAAAACAAGGTAAGCACAGACTTAAAACAGACATTCTTGGTGAACAGAAAAAATTTCCCTTTGAAAAACCGCTTTGGTTTTTGGATTCTTAACTCACAGACTGTCTACCCAGGAGGTGCATTAGTGGCTAGGGAATGACTGACTGCAGTCTGCCAATCTGTGGAGCAGGGGCTCTGTGCCGTGATTGGCTGTGCGGGCGGAGCAGGCGGGCTTAGTTTACCGCCGCCACGCAGAGAAAAATCTTTGGAATTCTTTTTCTGGGCTAAGGTACATTTTACAGTTTTAAAGAAACAAATCATTAAATTTCTATCAAAAGTGTGTACTGGTTCTCTGATTAATAGCTTTTAAGTTAAAGAGAACGTCTTGTTTGATTGATTTTATTTTTTCTCTAAGGAATAGCTTGTTAGCCAGATAAGATCTCACTCAGAACTGGTTTAAAGCTTTCTGAGAGTAGAGGGAAAAAAGCTGGATCTTTTTTTTTTTTTTTTTTTGCTGACCAGTTTTAAGATAATGTCAAATCAAGAGCCCACAGTTTTTTAACTAATTGTAAATGTTCTCATTTTTTTTTTTTTTTTTTTACTAATTTTCTAAGGGAAGCTGTTCTTCGTGCTAGGTGAGTTTTAGACTTGGTATTATTGGCCAAGTCAAGGACCAGAGCACAAAACGGAGGGGCGGTGGTGTAGGGAGGCAGTCTGGACAAGGAAGAGCCTAGGGGTTAGGGTTAACCAGTTTGAGCCTGGCTCTGAGTAACAGGGAAAGCCAAAACCGGTTTTGATTTGGATGGTTTAGTTTTAGCTTTAGGGAATGGGTTTTTTGGTGGCTAAAAATGTAAGCTCTTCTGTGACTGCAGCTATTTCTTTCATTAATTGAAGCTGCTCTCTCCGGTCAGCAAGGACCTTGCGGAGGGTGGAAATTCCTGTAAGGGGCCCTGAGCGTGCCCTCCTAATGGAGGGGTTGTCAAGGAGAGGATCAGGCTGGAGAGCGGGGGCATGGATATAGGGAGGGGAATTAAAGGGAGGAGGACACCAATCAGGATTGTAGTATCTGGCAGCCTCTTTTTCTAGCAAAGCCTCATCCTCCGCAGGAAGTGCTTCAGGAGAGGGGGGGTTTTGTGGGAGGTTTTGTAAAACTGGATAGAGGCAGGGGAAAGAATGCTGGGTTTCGTCCTCATGTGAATTAGCAATAGGAGGGTCAATAAAGGGAACTTTAGTCAGTGAGGAGGGGCCTGTAGGGAGGGGAACAGGGCTTTTACTTTCAATGGGTGCTGGGAGGCTTTTATTTTGACTGGGTACTGGGGGATCAAGATCAATAAATACAGAGGGGCATGGGGATGGGGTCTTTGTCGTAGACGGCGGACGAGAAAGTTGCCGGAGGACCTTTTCGCCCTCTGTAATAAGGTTTTTAATATCAGGGTGGTTATTATAGATTTTTAAGATATCATTAATTAAATTCCAGTAACAAAAGGCAGAAACAGGTACACATTCAGGACCAAAAGATAGATAGTAATCATTAAGACAGTCACCAATTCTCCTCCAATGTTTCTCATCTATAATGCCTTCCTGGGGGAGCCAGGGGCAAATATTTCCAATATAATCTAAAAACTTCTTTAATTCTTTCTTTTTAACCCTAGTTCCTCGTGTCTTGAGTGACTCCTTGAGTCCTTTAATGAATAAATAGTTTGCTGAATTCATGTCCCATGGTATTGCTTACCTCAGCCGCTGTGACACTCTCCTCCAGATGCGACTCACGGTTGGGTATCTCAGTGGCAATCTATGCGAGTCTTTGTGTTACCCACCCGGCCGCAGTGACTCAGTGAATTCGGGTAGGCCTACCCTCTCGATCAGCGGAGTTTCTAGGTCCAGAAGGCTTCTTCGCCCCATGTTCCAGGCGCCAGAATGCCCTGACCAGCAGGGCGGTGAACAGGGGCTAGGAACCCAATGATACCTGAAATTAAGGAACATGTGACATGAGAGAACGACAGCAAGACAAGTTTCTGATCAAGCTGTAAATTTTATTGTGAACACAGGCATTATAAGGCTTTTGGGGAAGGAGGGGGGAAGTGCTGGAGGAGGAGGACAGGGAGCAATCTTCAAAGGGGGAATGTTCCTTGCAACATACAATAGATGAAATCACGTTTGCTACCACAACTATGTGTTGTGTCACTGTTTCTGGTAAATGGTCTACCTGAGGGGAAAATGGCCTGCCCAGGGGAAATGAAACTTGTCTCGAGGGCTTCCGTTGTCTCAAAGCTTATCATCTATCAAGCAGAGAAATGGCTCCTGGCAATGCTGGAAATGTAATTCTGTTTGTGTGGGCTACTAATATTCTTATCTTTCTCTCTACAAAGACTATGTTTTATGGGAGTCCAAACTGATTGGGCTTTTCTGTGTTTTGAATTTCTTCTGCTACCTGAGGAGAAGTTTTTCAGTCAAGGTCTTTCTTCTTCAAATTCAAGGCCTTGCCCAAGCAAGCCAAGCAGAATTCTCTAGCTTGGTGGCGTATAGTTCTATATAGATGTTTCACATAATTTTCTGGATTTCTGTGGTGGCAGTTGTGATATCTCCTTTATAGTTTACAATTCTATTAATTTGCGTCTTCTCTGTTTTTTTTTTGTTTTGTTTTTTTTGAAGAGTCTGGCTAGGGGGTTGTCAATTTTGTTTAATCTTTCAAAGAACTGACATTTGACTTCATTGATCTTTTGTATGGTTCTCTTATATTCGATGTTTATTTCTGCTCTAATTTTAGTGATTTCTGTACTTCTGGTTGCTTTAGGGTTCCTTTGTTACTCTTCCTCTAAGTCCTTGAGGTGTGCAGTAAGGTCATTTATTTGAGCTGTTTACTGTTGTTTAATATGTGATTTTTATGGCTGTAAGTTTCCCTCTCAATACTGCTTTAGCTGTGTCCCAAATATTTTGATAGGTTGTGTCTTCATTTTCATTAGTTTCCAGGAACATTTGAATTTCCTGCTTGACTGACTCTCTGACCCAGTGGTTCTTAAGGAGTATGTTGTTTGGTTTCCAAGTTCTTTGACTTTAATAGTTTTCTGTTTGTTGTTATATGTTAGTTTTACTCCACTGTGGTGTGAGAAGATACTTTGGATGATTTCAATGCTCTTGAATTTATTGATGCTATCTTTGCGGCCTAACATGTGGTCTATCCTTGAGTATGTGCTATATGGATTTGAAAAGAATGTGTATTCCAGTTTTTTGGGGTGAAGGACTCTGAAAATGTCCAAGAGGTCTAGTATGTCAATCTCTTCATTTAATTATCTTCTATCTTCGTTGATTCTCTGCTTTGTTGATCTACATTTGAGAGTCGGATATCAAATTCTCCCACTATTATTGTATTACTATTGATGTATTTTTGAACTTCTTTCAGTAGGTGCTTGATGCATTTAGATGGTCCCTCATTGGGTACATAGATGTTAACAATTGTTAAGTCTTCTTGGCTGATTTGATCCTCTAATAATTATGCAATGTCCTTGTCTATCTTTTATTACTTTATTTAATTTAAAATCTATTGTGTCTGAGATGAAAATTGTTGTTCCTGCCTTTTTTTGTGGTCACTTACCCTGTATGATAGTTTTCCATCCTTTCACTTTAAGTCTGTGTTTATCTTGTAGTGTCAGATGGGATTCTTGCAAGCAGCATATGATTGGGTTATGTTTTCTGATCCATCTCCCCACTCTGTGCCTTTTGATGGGTGAGTTTAAGCCATTGACATTTATTGATATTATGTATTTAATGTATTGTAGTGCCATTGTTCAACAATTTTTGTTTGCTCTGATATATTGCAAGTATTATAGTGATGTTCTTGTTTATAAGAGGTCTTTTAGAACCTCTTTCAGGGCCGGTTTGGTAATGGTTGCCTCCTTTAGCTGTTGTTTGTCTGAGAAGGTTTTGATGACTCCATCTAGTTTGAATGAAAGTCTAGCAGGATACATTATCCTTGGTTAAAACCCTTTTTCATTCAGGGCTCCATAGATATCTTGCCATTCTCTTCTGGCTTTTAGAGTCTGAGTGGAGAAGACTGCTGATAGTCTTATGGGTTTTCCCCTGTATGTGACTTTTTGTTTCTCTCTTGCAGTCTTTAGGATTTATTCTTTATCCTTACTTCTTCTCATTGTGACTATGATTTGTCTTGATGTCTTCCGGTCTGGGTTGATTCTTTTTGGAACTCTCTGGGCCTCTTGAATCTTGATGTTCTTTCTGTGGTTCAGGTCTGAGAAGTTTTCTTCTATAATTTTCTCTAGAATTTTTCCTTCCACTTCCTGTCTTTCTTCCTCTGTCAGGCCAGTTATGCAAATGTTATTTCTTTTATGATCATCCCATATGTCTCTGTTGTTGTTTTCAGTGTCTCTCAATCTCTTTTTGAGCTCTTTCACATCTTTATTAGTTCTCTCTAACTCATGCTGTGTCTGAGTAATTCTGTTTTCTGTTTCTGTTAGTCTGATTTCCCTTCCATCAACTTCTTTCTTCAGTTCAGCTATTTCAGCTTTCAGTTCTCTACTACTACTACTAGCGTTTGCCCTTCTTCCGTAGCCAGTCAACAGCATCAGGTTGAGCCTGATGTAAAGTTTCGAGACCTCCTTTGAATCTGGAGAGGTGGCAGTCGTTGACTATGTGGGTCATAGTCTGTCTGTAGCCGCAGGGGCAGTTCGGGTCGTCTCTGGCTCCCCAGCGATGGAACATAGCGGCATACTGGCCATGGCCTGTTCGATAGCGATTGAGGAGAGCCCAGTCATAACGTGCTAGGTCAAAGCCGGGTTGACGCTAGCAGGGGTCTGTGATGAGGTGTTTGTTCTTTACCTCAGCTGACTGCCAGCTCTGTTTCCAAGAGACTGGAACAGAGAAGTTCAGTGTAGGCATAGGGGACCAGATTGGGTGACGAGACGTCAAGCGTTGGACAGGGTGGGCGAAGATATCAGCGTATATTGGCAGGTCCGGTCGAGCATAGACGTGGGAAATGAACTTAGATGATGCCGCATCCCGATGAATATCTGGCGGGGCGATGTTGCTAAGAACTGGCAGCCATGGAAATGGGGTGGAATGGATGGTTCCAGAAATTATACTCATGGAGGAATATAATTTGGATTCGACCAAGTGGACATGGGGGCTACGGAAGCATACTGGGGCACAGTATTCTGCAGTGGAATAGCATAATGCCAGAGATGATGATCGTAGTGTGGAAGTGCTCACGCCCCATGAGGAGCTGACCAGACTTGCAATGAATTTATTCCTCGCGCCCACCTTTGCTGCAGTTTTTATGAGATGTTTGTGAAATGACAGAGTGCGATCGAGAGTAACGCCAAGATAGACTGGCTGGGCTTCATGCCGGATTCTTGTATTGCCAAGCTGCACATTAAGCTCACGCGAGGCCGAGGCATGGTGTAGATGGAAAACAGATGATACCGTTTTTGCAGTGCTAGGGATTAGTCACCATTTTTTACAGTAATCAGATATCAGAGACATGTCTTTCGTGAGTGTTTCCTCGAGGATGTCGAACTTGGATGCCTGAGTTGCACAGCAGATGTCATCGGCGTAGATGAACTTCCTTGAAGAAGTTTCTGGGAGGTCATTGATGTAAATATTAAATAGCGTAGGAGCCAGAACAGAGCCCTGGGGGAGGCCACTTGAGACAAGTCTCCAGTTCTCTAATTGCCTCAAGATAATCAGTTTCATTGGGAGTCTCAACTGTTGTTTCCCTAATACTGCCATTCCTTTCCTCTAATGTTGTTTTCATTTCTGTGATTAATAAGTTTGTTATTGCTTACATACTTTTCTTATCTATGGTTACTTCTTGGTGATTTGTAGTTTCTTCTGGGCTCCTGTCTTCATTCTTTGGAGTATCAATTTTATTTGTTTTTGATATACTCATTTTTTTGATTTATGTGTTTCTTATTTTTATGTTCTGTTGTTCCTCAATTGTTTTGTTTTCAGTACAAGCAACACTGTACTAAATACATGACAATTGCAATCACCAACCTCAGGAATTATAATAGCAACTGAAGCAAGGATTGAAATAATTTGTTCACTACCAGTTAGCCAAACAATGTCTCCAGTCTGTGAAAAAATGGCAAACAAGTCCAAGTGTAGAAGACAGAGAAAGGAAAGAAAGAATAGCAATAATAGATAATTATGCAAATCCACTATTCACTGTATATTCTAGGGGTAGCAAGAGGAGAAAGGGAAGTAGAGCAGAGATACACACATACAGAGTCCACTCTGAGTCAGATTTCTTCCCCAGAATAATTCACAAATGAATATCAGTGAATTCAGAAAGACAAAGAAGGAAGAAGAAATGGAAGACAAGATAAAAAAAGAGAAACAAGAGAGAGAAATGAAAAACAGCTGTAATAAAAGAGCATTGAAAGGAACATTTTTAATTGGTTAATTAATTTTTAATTTAATTTAATTTTTTAATTAGCTAGGAGGAGGGAGAAGAGGAGAGTCTGTAGAGTAGGTAGGATTAGTGAAACAAGTTTGTCTCGTAGTGGATAATATGCCCAGTCCCCTAGTAATGAAAGATACCCTAAGAGTTAATTCTGGTCAGCCTAAAGGAAGCAGGGAAAGAGATACACCTTTATATAATATTAATAATAAAATAGAGTATGGTAAAAATCCTGTCCCATATTGCCTCAAGCCTCCTGAGCAGAGGCAGCTGATTATTCAGAAAGTAAAAAACAAAAAAATCCTCAGGACTAGACAAGCATAGCAGGAATAGACAGTTATGCAAATCTATTATACACTGTATACTCTAGCGTAGCTAGAGGAGAAAGGGACATAGAGCAGAGATACATGCAGAGAGAGTCCACCCTGTTTCAGATTTCTTCCCCAAAATAATTCCCAAACCTGTATCAGTGAATTCACTAAGTTGAAGGAGGAAGGAAGAAAGGATGACAAGAATGAGAAAAAGAAGAAGAGAGAGAGAGAGAGAGAGAAAAGATTAGAAAAAGAACAGTAATATAAGAACAGTTAAAGGAGAGTCATGTATTTATTCATTTATTATTATTTAATTATTTATATGGCGGGGGAGGGAGAAAATGGGTAGGGGTGGTAAGAAGAGTCAAACAAGTTATTTTAGCAGTGAATAAGTCACCTAGTCCCCTAGCAATGGAAAATACACTAAGAGTTAATTCTGGTCAACCTGAAGGAGAGGGGGAAAGGGATATGTGTTTATCTTGTATTGATCATAAAATAGAACAGATTAAAAAACCCTCTCCTGTCTTCAGCTTGTATGGCTCCAGATTGCCTCAGGCACCCTGAGCAGAGGCAGCTGATTGGCTACTTAGAAAGAAAAAAGGCCGAAGGTTTCAGAAGGAATAAAATTAGAATGAATTACATCCCCTTGTGGTACAGGAATCTTGGTAAAGAAAGAAGCTCAGCAGGGGAGCCTGCTAGGAGCAGATCTGTGGCCCCCAGGAACTGGTTATGGGGGGAGGGGGGACGGGGTGCTCTTCGGGAATAATAATTAAAAAAAAACAATTTTCCCTTTCTTTTTACTCTATTTTCTAACCCAAATTGAGTTATAGTCACCTCCTTGGTGTCAAAGCTAGGGCCTCTTATTGACTGTCCTACTAAAGGCAAAAAATTCTACTGTTTCCAGTAGATGAAGTCAGAGCTCAAGCCACTGGCAGCTTCTGGAATCTCCCACTGTTTCAGTTTTATTAGCTGTGTTGGGCCTGTTCATATTATCTAGTTCCTCTTTATTTAACTATGGAAGTTCCTACATATCTAGGAAATTATCCATTTCTTCAATGTTCTCTAGCTTGGTGGCATATAGTTGTTCATAGAAGCCTCATTTCCATTAACAGCAGGAATAATCTTAAACAATATTACTATTATTATTATATTATTATTATATTATTATTATAGGTATATATTATTTGAAAAGTTACCTCTGTTTGGGGCATCCCAGTCTTGTCTTATAAGTTTCCTGGGTCTGGGGTAGTCTAAATCTACCCTTGAAACTTCCCTTGGTCTGGAGTAGTCTAAATTTTCCCTTAAATGACCATCTGTGTTCTGACTGTCTCTCTGTTCTGACCTTCTGTGTGAATAAATATTTTTCCCTGGAGCTAAGTCTAATGGCCTTTGTTCTTAACCCATTCTTGGATGGGTCTAACTAGATCATACACCAAGTTTTTTTAATGAAATCTTCTGGGAGTTGGTTGGTAGCACAGTGGGTTAAGCTCACATGGCACAGAGCACAAGGACCGGCCTATGGATCCCAGTTTGAGCCCCAGCTCCCCACTTGCAGGGGAGTAACTTCACAGGCACTGAAGCAGGTCTTCAGGTGTCTATCTTTCTCTCCGCTTCTCTGTCTTCCCCTCCTCTCTTCATTTCTCTGTGTCGAATCCAACAACGATGACAAGACAAATAACTACAACAATAAAACAAGAGCAACAAAAGGGAATAAATAAATAAATAAATAAATATGAAAAAAGAAGTCTTCTGCTGTAAAGTAAACATACACCATGCTGACTCTCTTATGGTTAACCTTTGCATATATGAATGTTCACTGAATTTTAGGTAATGAAAGTTTACTTACTTCTACCCATATACCCTAACATAAGCTATTTAATTGCACAACTTCTACATTCATCATGTATGCCTATAAGTGGAAGCAAGGGTATGTGAGTGAGGGTACGCAATAGGGCCTCTTTATATTTAGATGGAGATCACAGTCTGTCACTCATGCTACATGCCACACATGATTCTGGTTTTTGGTCTAAGTACAGCTGATAGAGAAGCTGTAACGGTGACAAATAGCTCTTTTTCTGAAAGCCTCCCAGTAGGTACAGCAGCTTTTGCTCTTAGGCCATTTTTAGTCTTGTTACACTCACTGCTATAATTGTTGTCACAATGTGCTTCCCCCAGAGATCTCCTTTTACTGTTCCCAGGTATTATTTGTGCATATCCAATATAACCAATAGGTCTTTAAATTATCAATGTAAGAAAAAATAGCTTCAGTTTAGTCTTAGGACTCCACGCTTTGTGGTTAACTCTAGTCTGCTGGGGCTGTGTCATACAGCAGGCCTGACTTTGCCTCCATCATTGTCCTCAGGTAATACTTGTGCATTTTCAATATTGCCAATAAGTGTTTAAATTATCAATGTAAGCAAAAACGTTTCAATTTAGTCTTAGGACTCCCTGCTTTGTGGTTAGCCCTAGCCTGCTGGTGCTGTGCCATACAGCAGGCCTGACATTGCATCTGTCACTCTGCTCTTTTGATTTCTCTCTGACCTATCCAAAATAACAACAGCAATGGCAACAATAACAATAAGAAAAAGGGCAACAAAATGGGAAAAGAATGGCTTCTAGGAGCAGTGGATTCCTAGTGCAGGTACAGAGCCCCAGAGATAACCCTGGAGGCAAAAAAAAAATGATTAGAGACAGAGAACTTGAGAGGGGATTGGGACAATAGATAGGGAAAGAGTCAGAGAGACCCCTGCAGCACTGTTTAACCACTTGTGAAGTGTTTCCCATGCAGGTTAGGCCAGTGGCTTATACCCTGGTCCATGTGCATTGTAGCTTGTGCACTCCACAAGGCTTTTCATGACCTAGACTCATCTTCAACCCTATCTCTACCTTTATATCTCTAAAAGAGAGGCAGAGTGAAAGAGACCACAGCACCAGACCTTCATTTAGTGCTATGGGGACTGGGCTCCAAGCTGGGTTCTGCACATGGCAAAGCAACACACTTTCCAAGTGAGATATTTCATTTCATTGGTGCCCCCCTATATAGTATATGAAAAAGCTACTCCATTAGCATTAAAATAATATGAAAGACAATGCCATCTTTATAGATTTGCTTTTCGCTTTTAATGAGCAGAATCAGAAATGTATAAATTTTCATTTTTGTTCAGTAGCAACAATTAACAACAGATGGAAGCATTTCAGTTGTTGGTTAGATCAGAAATTGAATACAAAGAGCAACGAGCATTCCAGACTGATAATGAAGATGATCATATAAGCAAAACACTTGTGAAAACTCAGATGATCTTTCTTTTTTTATCTATAAACTTACCAGAATGTTTCTATTAGTGATTTAATATTGGTTTACAAAATTAGAAGGTAACTGGGGTACACCTTTCCCATCAGCATAACTCTGTATCCCTATTCCCTCTACTAGAAACTGCGATATTTCTCCAAAAACACAGATAGAGGTTGACTGTTCTTTCTATAATTCTCTATATTTATATATATTTGTGCCCCCCTCTTTATGCTCCTGCCTTCTCTTCCTTTCCAAGGCACACCTACTACTTCTGAATGGCTTTATTTTCCCTTGCCCAGTGGGTCCTGGTGGAATTGGAATTCAGAGTCCTCTGCTCATCTTTCCCTCTGGGAGGCAGACAATCTCTTAAATAATTTTCTGTCAAACTGTAAAATAGAATAGTACATATCTGAATGGTAAAGAGAAGAATATTTTATGATAAAACCTTGGATCTGTGATCAGGGATGTTTGTTGGTATTCCTCTATCTCTCATGGCCATGTCCCAAAGTTGAGGGGACTCAGTGTGTAAATGGAAATTTGGAACATATGTTCTCAAAGAGCATTGGAAAGATATGTATAGAGGTATATTGCTCATTCTAAGCTATGCTTTTAACTCTAAAGCTGATGGTGTTAGAGGCCAGGTGGTTGTGTATCTTTTAGAGCATATGTGTGACCATGCAAGAGAACCCAGGTTCAAGAACCGAATTCTCTACTTCAAGGGGGAAGCTTCACTAGTGGTGGAGCAGTGCTGCAGGTGTCTTAGTCTTTCTCTCTATCTCTGTCTCTCACCCCCTATAAAATAAATAGAAGGGAGAAGTGGCCACTGGCAATAGTGCATTCATCCTGCAGGCATGGAGTTCTAGTGATAACACTGATGGCAAAAAAAAAAAATTCTGACAGTTTTGTAAATTTTGGATCACTGATGGAACTGCAGGTGTTTTTCTCCCTTCTTCTCCCCCTTTCTCCTTTGATTCTTTTTTAATTTTTAATTATAAAAAGGAAACATTGACAGAAACCATGGGATAAGAGGAGTACAGATGCACACAGTTCCCACCAACAGAACTCTGTGTCCCATCCCTTCCCCTGATAGCTTTCCTATTCTTTATCCCATAATGACCCAGCGTCATTATTTGGTGCAGAAGGTTGAAGGTCTGGATTCTTTAATTGCTTCCCCACTGAACATGGGCATTGACAGGTCAATCCATACTCCCAACTGGTCTTTCTCTTTCCCTAGTGGGGTGGGGTTCTGGGGAAAGGAGGGCTCCAGTGTGTATTGGTGGGGTCGTCTGTCCAGGGAAGTCCAGTTGGCATGGTGGTAGCATCTGGAACTTGGTGGCTGAAAGAAGAGCTAACATATAAAGCCAAATAAATTGTTAACTAATCATGAACCTAAAGGCTGGAATAGTACAGATGAAGATTTGAGGGTCTTAGTTTTGTAGATAGTAGCCCTATTTTAGTTATATTTCAAAGGGTCTATGACTATACTCCTGTTTTTTTATTTTTATTTATTTATTTATTTATTTATTTTTTGTTTTTCTGAGCCTGACATCTGAAATGCAGGTGAGCCCATGTTATTTTCTGGGGAGATATTGTCATGGCTATAAAAAGGACCAGAAAGCTGGATGAGGGATGAAAGTACTCCCAAATATGAGAAACTTTATAAATATTATTGACTGTAAACCCCATCGATTTGATCTGATGTGGGTCCCATATTCGGATTAGGATCCTATGTGATCTCAGCGTCCCTGTAGATCTAAGCTCACATTCTGTGTCATGAGTAGGAACGTTCCAAGCTACCCCAGTTTCAGGAACCATCTTCCTTATGTGGAGCATGGAGTATGATGTCTAGTCTCCCTTCAGAGGATGGAACATTCTCTGATGTTGCTGATCCACAGTGAAAAAATGGTTGTCTAGAATGATCTCATGGATTTGTGCAAACACTGAGCACCTTGGTGACATTGAAGTAAAAAATAAAAAGTACGACACAGTCTGAAGTGAAGCATGTTGGGGTGGCAATCGTTGCGTTGATTAGATTGTGATCGGCAGATGCAATATTATTTGATATGGATTGGGAGAGGCATATGGGAAAGTGGGCCCTATCGAAGGGTTCCAGGACTGGGGGAAGTAGATGCTCATAGTGGAGATGTGAGGTTCCTGCTGTCTTAGGGTTCAAAAAGACAATGGATAGTTAATGTTATCATCACATTATTTGGTAATTGGGTTAACTTTGAAAAGTCCTTTTGTAAGGGTTTGCTGTACAGTACATATCTTGTATACAGCTGTGCTATTGGTTGCTTCTGATCTACTTGGTCTAGGCTTTTGAGAGAGTCTGCATATCAAATACACAGCCTATATATTAAAAAGATTCAGTCTGTGTTTTAAAAAACTTCAAGACATACAATTAATTTCCCCCTCTCCTATTAACTAGTGATTTATATGACTACATTTTACTAGGAGTGTACCTAAACACCATTCCCACCACCAAAAGACTGTGCCCCATCCCTCCCACCCACTGCCACTCCCCACTGTCCCAGGAAGCTGCATGTCTACCCCTCAGCACAGGGTTTTTACTTTGGTGCCCTACTTACAATTTGGTCAGGTCCTGCTTTTAGTTTTCCTTTCACATCTTCTTACTCAACTTCTGTTGATGAATGGGATCATCCCATACTCTTCTTTATCTTTCTGACTTAGCTCACTTAACATAATTCCTTCTCGCTCTGTCCAAGATGGGTCAGAGAAGGTGGGTTCATTGTTCTTGATATTTTCACACAATCTCTCCAGCATTTGTTGCTGCTGTCCTTTTTGATGTATGCCATTCTTACAGGCGTGAGGTGGTATCTCAGTGTTGTCTTAATTTGTATTTCTCTGACAATCAATGACCTAGAGCAGTTTTTCTTATGTTTGTTAACCTTTTGGATCTCCTCTGAGGTGAATGTTTTGTTCATATGCTCTGCCCATTTTTGGATGGGGTCATTTGCTTTTTTGGTGCTAAGTTTGCTGAGCTCTTTATATATTTTGGTGATTAGTTTCTTGTCTGACATATGGCATGTGAAGATCTTCTCCCATTCTGTGAAGAGCTGAAAGGGAAACTAAAAGCAGGATCTGACCAAATTGAAAGTAGGGCACCAAAGTAAAAACCCTGTGGTGAGGGGTAGACATGCAGCTTCCTGGGCCGGTGAGGGGTGGGGGTGGGTGGGTGGGATGGGACACAGTCTTTTGGTGGTGGGAATGGTGTCTATGTACACTCCTAGTAAAGTGTAGTCACATAAATCACTAGTTAATTAATGAGAGGGGAAAATAATTGTATGTCTCAAAGTTTTAAAAACACAGACTGAGTCTTTTTAAGACAGGCTGTGTATTTGATATGTGGACTCTCTCAAAAGCCTTGACCAAGTGGTTCAGAGGCAACAAGTTGCACAGCTATTTACAAGATACTGGATACTATACAGCAAACCCTAACAAAAGGACTTTTCAAAGTTAACCCAATTACAAAATAATGTGATGATAACCTTAATTATCCATTGTCTTTTGAACCCTAAGACAACAGAAGCCTCACATCTCCACTATACAGCCTATATTTCTCCCAGTCCTGGAACCTTAGGATAGACCCCACTTTCCCGCATGCCTCTCCCAATCCATATCAAATAATATTGCATCAGCCAATTGCAACCTAATCAAGGCAACAATTGCCACCTCAACATGCTTCAGCTCAGACTGTGTCAGAGACTTCACGTGTGGAATGACAACCCTTCATCTTCATTACTCAGGTGAGAACTTTCCTTTCATAGCTTTCTCTAATTCTATCCCAGGTGGATCTCTTTCTAACAAAGTCCCCAAACCTAGATATACACAAGGTTCTGTGAGAGAGAGCATATGTTGACACGTATCCATAAACAAGTGGAAATATATACCTGAAAGCAGAAGTACACTGGAGTTTGCAGTGAGTACCCCCCCCAACACTTCCTCTCCACTATTCCAACCTTTGGGTCCATGATTGCTCAACAATTTGTTTGACTTTGTATGTTAACTCTCTTCAGCCACCAGGTTCCAGATGCCATCAGGATGCCAGCCAGGCTTCCCTGGACTGAAGACCCCACCAATGTGTCCTGGAGCTCAGCTTCCCCAGAGACCCACCCTACTAGGGAAAGAGAGAGGCAGATTGGGAGTATGCACCGACCAGTGAATGTCCATGCTCAGCGGGGAAGCAATTACAGAAGCCAGACCTTCCACCTTCTGCTACCCACAATGACCCTGGGTCCATGCTCCCAGAGGGATAGAGAATGGGAAAGCTATTAGGGGAGGGGATGGGCTATGGAGATTGGGTGGTGGGAATTGTGTGTAGTTGTACCCCTCCTACCCTATGGTTTTGTTAATTTAACCTTTCTTACATAAAAAATAAATTTTAAAAAAGGATTGTTTTCCAGGACTGCTAATATGATTTATACATAAGTGCTTATAACTATACAGCATAGCACATGTTGTGTAATATTATAATTATAACAAGTACCTATGATGTCATTGCAGTTTTCCTAATAATCAAAATTATGATATGCTACTTTTACTGGGTGGTTAGATGTATAGATGAATTACTAGGAAGATTAGACATGGAAAATCATATTCACAGCTGGGGGGACAGCATAGTGGATCTGCAAAAGACTTTATTATTTATTTTTATTTTTTAACTTATATTTATACAAAGAAAACACTGACAAAAAACATACTAAGAGGGATACAACTTTGCACAGTTCTCACCACCAGAACTCCATATCCCATCCCCTCCCTTGAAAGCTTTCCTATTCTTTATCCCTCCGGGAGTATGGACCCAAGGTCATTATGTGGTACAGAAGGTTGAAGGTCTGGCTTCTGTAATTGCTTCCCTACCGAACATGGGCATTGATAGGTCAATCTATACTCCCAATTGGTCTTTCTCTTTCCCTAGTGGGATGGGGTTCTGGGGAAGCAGGGCTCCAGTGTGTATTGGTGGGGTCGTCTGTCCAGGAAGTCCGGTTGGCATAGTGGTAGCATCTGGAACCTGGTGGCTGAAAGAAGAGCTAACATATAAAGCCAAACAAATTGTTGACTAGTCATGAACCCAAAGGCTGAAATAGTGCAGATGAAGAGTTGGGGTGTTTCCATTTTGTATATAGTTAGTAGGTCTATTTTAGTTATATTCGAAAGTGTCCATGAGTGTACTCATGCTTTTTTTTTTTTTTTCCTGAGCCTGACATCTGATATGCAGGTACGCCCAAGTTATTGTCTTGGGAGATGTTGTCATGGCTGGAAAAAAGAACCAGAAAGATGAACTGGGAACATTCTCTACCATTGTTGTTCCATGTTGAAGGCAAGGTCTTATGGGGGCCTGAAAAGGGGTCTATTGTGTTGTTCCTGATAAAGATAACCGGTAACAATGGAGAGAGGGATTTATTTGAGGTCTAGGCCCATCATGTCTGTTTGGGAATATGAGGACTCCCAGACTAGGACCCAACTGATTGGGTGGCCTGATGACTAAAGAGTCATTGTTAATGTATGCCAGTCTCTTGCCCTTATTCAGTGCAAAAGACATTCATTTTTGTTTTCTCTGTTGTCTTTTTTTTGTTGTTGTTATAGCTGGGGCTCAATTTCTGCACTATGAATCCACTGCTCCTGGAGGCCATTTTTTCCCTTTTGTTGCCCTTGTTGTTTATCATTCTTTGTTGTTACTATTATTGTTGTTGTCATTGTTGGGTAGGACAGAGAGTACTGGAGAGAGGAGGGGAAGACAGAGAGGGTCAGAGAAAGGTAGACACCTGCAGACCTGCTTCGCCACCTTTGAAACAACTCCCCTGCAGGTGGAGAGCCTGGGACTCGAACAGGGTTCCTTACCCGGGTCCTTGCACTTTGTGCCACATGCACTTAACCCGCTGCACTACTGCCCGGCCCCCAGACTTTCATTTTTGAGGGTCTGAAGTCCCAGGATTGGTCATGAGCACGACCATAAGCCAGAGCTGAGCAGTACTCTAATCTTTCTGTGTCTGTATTTTTCTCTCTTTTTTAAGAAATTATTTATTTGTTCCCTGTTGCCCTTGTTTTTTGTTGTTGTTGTTGTTGTAGTTATTCTTCTTTTCATCGTTGTTGGATAGGACAGAGAGAAATGGAGAGAGGAGGGGAATACAGAGAGAGGAAAAGAAAGATAGACACCTGCAGACCTGCTTCAGTGTCTGTGAAGTGACTCCCCTGCAGGTGGGGAGCCTGGAGTTCAAACTGGGATGCTTATGCTGCTTCTTGCACATTGTACCACATGCGCTTAACCCCCTGCGCTCCTGTATTTTTCTCTCTTATTAAAATAAAATATTTTTAAAAGAAGTGATATTATGAACATTCCCCATTACCTAACATTACAAAACCTTTTCTTCATCATCTTAGTTCAGGAGAAAGCTAAACTCTCAGCCATGCAAGTACAGCTGTGACTATGGTATGCAATATATCGGCAACTTAAGTATATGGTACAAAACTTTTTTTTTGTGTGAGAGGGATAGGAGGGAGAGAGAGAGAACCAGCTAACACTTTGGTACATGTGCTGTCAGGGACCAAACTCAAGGCCTAATGCTTGAGAGTCCACCACTTTATCCATTATGCCACGTCCCAGAACTAGCACAGAACATTTTGACTAATAACAAGTTATGACTACTCACAAGGTAAATAATTAGTTAGAATTATAATTACAGGGGCTTGGCTGTGGTGCACCTGGTTGAATCCACATGTTACAGTGTGAAAGGACATATATTCAAGCCCCTGATTTCCACCTGAAGGGATAAAGTTCACAAGTGGTGAAGCTGTTCTGCAGGTGTCTCCTCTTCTCTCCCTCTTCCCTCTCCACTTCTCTTAGTCTCTATTCAATAATGATAAATAAAGTATAAATAAAGTTTTTTACAAGTATTTTAAACTATTGAGAATATAGTAAGGGCCAGTATGCTGTAGCCTTGGGTGATGGACACTTGATTTGTTCAATAGTTATTGATCCTTGTGAAAGTTGTGAAGAAATCAGAGCACTGCCTAGTTCTGGCATATGGTGGTCTTGGAGTGAAGCTGAACCTCAGGGGTTTCAGTCACACAAGCTTGGTGTGCCTCTTGCAGGGCTACCTCCCTGGCCCTGGCTACTGTTTGGGTAAGTAAATTTCATAGGTACACAAGCAGTGTCTGGCTGTCACTGCAGAGCTGAGTAGTGAAGCAAAGAGCCAAATAATAAATATTGAGTGGAAGGCATTGCTTTTGTTTGATCACATGCTATACTTTTTTTTTTTCTTTTTACCTCCAAGGTCATTGCTGGGACTTAATTCCTGCATTACAAATCCAAATCCATTGCTCTTGGTGGCCATCTTTGTTCCATTGTTGTTGCTGTTGTTATTGTTGTTGTTTTGGATAGGACAGAAAAATTGAGAGGGGGAGAGGAAGACACCTGCAGACCTGCTTTGCTGCTTGTGAAGCAACCCTCCCTGCAGGTGGGAGCCTGGGGCTTGAATCGGGATTCTTGAGCCGGTGCACTTTGCACTATGTACACTTAACCCTGTGTGCCATCACCTCTCCTCACCCCCGTGTAGTTTTTTGATGAAAAGGCTTGTTAAATCTAATGGTATAAAGAGAAATGAGAACTTCTGTGACAGAAACTTTTATCAGTTCTTGAGAACCCCCATGTGTTGAATTGTAACCCTTTTATTTTTTGAAAACAGTGACTTCTTAACTGACACTTATTAGGTTGGTGAAAATGTTTACACTTGTGGGTGGACATATGATAGCAATACCAGCCATCTTCTGCTGGCTGTGGCTGGATCTAGAGACATAGTTAGGATTATTAATCCCATAACAATGCAGTGCATAAAGGTAGGTTTTTGGTTCAGTTGTAGTGCAGTAGTACTGCCTCCCTCTCTCCTTCCCTGCTTGTCCCCCTTACCCTCTCAGTGCACCCCTGAGTACTACCTCAGAAGTATTTCTCCTCATTCGGGATAGCTATCATAGCACTGAAGCTTCCTTCAGTACTATGAGGGTCAGGCTCAAACTGGGGCCAAGTGCATGGCCACGTGAGCATACTATGAAAGTAAGTTATGTTTGCCTGTCCTAAAATATTTTTAAGACCTACAGGTATATTTTTTCTGTTCATGAAAGTTTGAGCTCATACCTTTAAATTTACATGAGATATAAATATTTAAAGTTACAGTATTATCTCATTTTTGTTCTTTACACAGCTGATGTCCAAGTTTTTTAAAATATATATATTTATTTATTTTTCCTTGTTATTTCCATTGTTGTTTATTGTTGTTATTATTGCTGTGGGCGCAAGGAATAACATCATTGCAAGACTGGCCAGCTCCTCATGGGGCGCGAGTGCTTCCACACTACGATCATCATCTTTGGCATTATGCTATTCCACTGCAGAATACTGTGCCCCAGTATGCTTCCGTAGCCCCCATGTCCACTTGGTCAATTCCAAATTATATTCCTCCATGAGGACAATTTCTGGAACCATCAGTTCCACCCCGGTTCCATGGCTGCCAGTCCTTAGCAACATCGCCCCGCCAGATATTCGTCGGGATGCGGCATCATCTAAGTTCATTTCCCACGTCTACGCTCGACCGGACCTGCCAATATACGGGGATATCTTCGCCCACCCTGTTCAACGCTTGACGTCTCGTCACCCAATCTGGTCCCCTACGCCTACACTGAACTTCTCTGTTCCAGTCTCTTGGAAACAGAGTTGGCAGTCAGCTGAGGTAAAGAACAAACACCTCATCACAGACCCCTGCAAGCATCAACCCGGCTTTGACCTAGCACGTTATGATTGGGCCCTCCTCTGTTCGCTATCGAACAGCCATGGCCAGTGCGCCACTATGTTCCATCTCTGGGGGGCCAGAGATGACCCAAACTGCCCCAGTGGCTACAGACAGACTATGAACCACATAGTCAATGACTGCCACCTCTCCAGATTCAAAGGAGGTCTCGAAACTTTACATCAGGCTCAACCTGACGCTGTTGACTGGCTACAGAAGAAGGGCAAACGCTAGAAGAAGAAAGGAGTGAGCCTACAGGACTAACTCAGCATCTGGTGCTAGTGCCGTGACGAGAGATGACCCGGGGACTTGTGTCTGATAACAATCCATTTATTGAACAGCACATCCAGAATTATAAGGGGTCATAGGAGGAAGTAAATTATCCATTCCAGATATGGTTTGGGAGAACAGGGGCAAAGAGAGGTAATGGGATGGGAACAGATCAGAGCATTCCTAGCAAATGTTGAGCAAGGGGTTTAGTTGATCAATGGAATGAGGAAAGTAAGGTTATCAATAACTGGCAGACAGAAAGGGTCTTAAGGGCAGAGAGAAGATAGATCATGTAAAATTAAAGGGACCGGAGCGGGTGGAGGAGTAAGGAAAATGCTCCTAGTTATTGTTTGACGGAGCCAAACAATAATATATGGGTCATATGTGATCAAGAAAGATGAACTCCCATTTACCTCTGAGTAAGTAAACCATCTGGTTTGGGAACAAGGAAATGGGCTGCGTTCAGAGTCTTTGTGAGGCAGGGAGAGTGACAGAAGGGACATTTCCTGGTGGTCGTTTTCCTCCATGCTCAATCTCAGGTAGAGAGAGACTAATAGGAAGGTCATGCCATCTAGACCCCAATTTTTCAATAGGAGGTCCCACACCATGCTCAGCCGTATCCTCACAATTTCCCTACACTAAGATATATACATTTAATCCTACACTGGATCATCAGGTAATTTCACTTTTATTAAAGGATCCTTCAGTCTTCCAAAGGAAGAGTTTACATTCCCATAAGCAGTATAATAAAGTCCCTTTGTCTCCACTACTTTACCCAACATTTGTCATCTCTTGTGTAGGTCATTCTCCAGGTTTAATGTGGAATCTCAGTGTGACTTTAGTTTGTGTGTGATCAATACTGGGTCACAGGAAATTAGAGGACATAGTTCTACACCACACCCACCATCAAAGTTCTGTGACCCAATCAAAACTGTACTCACACAGTATGGGTTTTTTTTCCTTTTTTTTTTTTCTCTTATTCATGAGTATCAGTTCTCTAGATTCCACAGGATTCTAACTATCTGGTAATTGTCTTTTATCTCTTTACTAATTGTTGAATCATCAGGTAATGGAATCTCAGTGGTAAGGTAAGTGGAATCACAGTGTAGTTTCAATATGCAATTCTCTAATGTTACATATTTCTTCAGGTGTCTGTGGGCCATGTGAACCTCTTCTTTCAACAACTGTTCAGTTATTTGGCCACATTTTTGTGTTTGTTTTTTTTCCTCCAGAGTTATTGCTGTGGCTTAGTGCCTGCACCATGAATCCACTGCTCCTATAGGTTATTTTTTCCCCTTTTGTTGCCCTTGTTGTTTTATCATTGTTGGGGTTATTGTTGTTGTTATTGATGTTGTTGTTGTTGTTGGATAGAACAAGGAGAAATGGGTAAAGGAGGGGAAGACAGAGAAGGGGAGGGAAAGATAGACACCTGCAGACCTGAATTACCTCCTGTGAAGCGACTCCCCTGCAGATGGGGAGCTGCGGGCTCAAACTGAGATCTGTGATCCGTGCCATGTGCGCTTAACCCACTGTGCCATTGCTCACCCCCCTTGGCCACAATTTTTTAAAAAGTCTTCTTAGTGATTTCATCATGATTAACAAGACTACAGAATAATAGAAGGACAACACCACACTTGCCACCACCAGAGTGCCACATCCCATTCCCTATGTTGGAAGATTCCCTATTCTTTATCCCTCTGGGAGTATGGACCAAAATTCTTTACAGGCAATCTATAACCCCAGGCTGTTCCTATCTTTACCTAATGGGGCAAGGTTCTGGGGAGGTGAGGTTCCAGGACACATTAGTGATTCTGTCTGCCCATGGAAATCAGAATGGCATCATTGTATAATCTTCAACGTGGTGGGTGAAAGGCATTAAGATATAAAGCATGACAAATTGTTTAATGAATAGGAACATGAAAGTAAGAAGAGAACAGATAGTAGTCCGGGAGGTGAGGCAGAGATAAAGCTTTGCACTCGCAAGCATGGGATCCCGAGTTCTATCCCCAGCAGCACATGTGCCAGAATGATGTCTGGTTCTTTCTCTCTCCTCCTATCTTATTCATAAATAAATAAAATCCTTTTAAAAAATGATAGAACAGATAAAACCAGGGGTCCTCATATGGAAAGAAACTAGGAAAGTCTATTTTAGGTAGTATCCAAGGCTTGGGTCATATTTTTATTGCTTTTTTTCCCCTTGTAATTTGTACCAGTTCCCTATAGATATTTAGGATCAGTCACTGCTACAAGTAGGAAGTGCAAATATCTTCTCCTAGTTACTGTGTCACCTGGTTATCTTTGGATAGCTTTTTCAATGTGTAGAAGCTTTTTAGCTTGACACAGTACAATTAATTTACTCATTTTCATTCATGTCCATAGAGTTGAGTCTCCAAATACATTTTGAAGTGAAGATCCTACAAAATGTTACCAATGAAGGTGACTGTGACAGAGCCCACAGCGCACAACTCTGGATACTTGCTTTTATAGAACACATTCTTGACATTAAAGAAAAAAAATTATTGAGTTGGGATAGAAAGAAATTGAGATAGAAGATAGAGATGCAGAGAGACAGAGACATCTGCAGCACTGCTTCACCTTTTGTGATGCATTCCCCCTCCAGGTGTGGGCAGAAGGCAAGGACCTAGGCTTGAACTGAGTGTTTGTGTATTGTCATGTCTGCCCTACCAACTGTGTCACTGCCTGGTCCCCATTCTTGACATTTGTAGATCAACACATCTCTCTTTTCTTTTCCTTTTTTCTGGTACCTGGGACTTTGGAGGCTCAGGCATCAGAGTCTCTCTGCATAACCATTATATTATCTATCCTACCTCTCCCCCTTTATTATCTCTTTAACACATTTGTCACATAGTTTATAACCCATATTTATATCTGTCAGCTAGAGATTATGTGTCATTCTTTGGAAGGCACCAGACCCCAGAAAGAGTGTTAACTTCACTAGATGGAAGAAGAGTTTCTGTTGCCAGCATGGCTCTCCATTATGTTTCCCCAGAGTTCTCACCCCTGCCTTGAGTGCCTGTGCTCCTGGTGAAACCCGGCTTCCTGTGTGCCTCCCTGAGGAGACTTCTTGACTCCCAAACCTCTCTCTTCCTCTGTGGATCTGCATGAGAAAGGTCATCATGGGGAGTATGATGGTAGTGCAGCAGGTTAAGCGAACAGAAGAACCAAGTAAGGATCCTGGTTAGAGCTCCCTGCTCCCCACCTGCAGGGGAGTAGTCTCTTCACAGGCAGTGAAGCAGATCTGCAGGTGCCTACCTTTTTCTCCCCCTCTCTGCTTTCCCTCCTCTCCATTTCTCTCTGTCCTATTGAACAATGATGACATCCACAACAAAATCACTACAACAGTGTAAAAACAAGGGCAATGAAAGTGAAAATAAAGAATAAAAATAAATAAAACATTATATATGAAAAGAAAAATAAAGGGCATTTAAAATTGTGAAGAAAAAAAGTTTTGGCTGGTATTTCATGTACTTTTTATTCTTACTTCATTGTCACTAAGGTATCACTGGTGCTCAGTGCCTGCACAAATCCATGAGAGCTTTCTAGACAACCAATTTTTTCAATGCGGATCAACAATGGCAGAGAATCTTCCATCCTCTGAAGGGAGACTAGACAACATACTCTATGCTCCACATGAGGAAGACGGGTCCTGAAACTGGGGTAACTTGGAACGTTCCTACTCATGACCACAGAATGTGAGCTCAGATCTACAGGGATGAAGAGGTCACACAGGATCCTAATTCAAATATAGGCCCCATATCAGATCAAATCGATGGGGTTTACAGTCAACAATATTTATTCAGTTTCCCATATTTGGGAGTACTTTACTCCCACATCCAGCTTTCTGCTCCTTTTTATAGCCATGACAACATCTCCCCAGACAATATCTTGGGCCCACCTGCATGTCAGACTTCAGGCTCAGAAAAACAATAAATAAATAAATAAATAAATAAATAAATAAATAAATATAAAAAAAAAACAGGATTATAGTCATAGACCCTTTGGAATATAACTAAAATAGGGCTACTATCTACAAAACTAAGACCCTTGAATCTTCATCTGCACTATTCCAGCCATTAGGTTCATGATTAGTCAACAATTTATTTGGCTTTATATGTTAGCTCTTCTTTCAGTCACCAGGTTCCAAATGCTACCACGATGCCAACCGCACTTCCCTGGACAGATGACCCACCAATACGCACTGGAGCACTACTTCCCCAGAACCCCATCCCACTATGGAAAGAGAAAGACGGGCTAGGAGTATGGACTGACCTGTCAATTCCCATGTTTGGGGGGAAGCAATTACAGAAGCCAGACCTTCAAACTTTTGCACCACATAATGATGCAGGGTCCAGATTCCCAGAGGGATAAATAATAGGGGAGCAGCAGCAGATCTATTTCTCTCCTCTCCTCTCCTCTCCCAGATCAACTAGGAATATCAAAGGGGACCACATGGGACAGAAACCAGACAGGACAAGAATGACTATAGGAACCCACAAAATGACTGGGGAGTACAAACACGTGTGGCTGGTGGCAGAGAGGTGCCTAGGGAAAGACTAAGTGGCTGGTAACAGTCCCTCAGTTGATCAGTTGAAAAACCACCTCCAGTCTTTTTCACCAACAAAGGGAGAGCTGAAGGTAGGAGAGGACTTCCCGGAGACTCACCAAGTGCATCTCTGAGTCTTCATTGCTACTGCACTCAGAATCTGGAGCAGGGGCAGGGAGGGACACCAGATATCTAACCGGGAAACCTATACCTCCATGGCAAAGCTGTCAGGCTTTGAAAGTCTCTTTGCATAATCACTGGAGTATCTCTGCCACACCCTGCTTTATCTCCTGGTCAGGAGTCAGTGAATAAGCTAAGAAGCCTATTTGTAGTTTAAAAGCCCTCAGGCTCCCATAGGCAACAGGGAAGAAAAATAAATAGTCTTTTAAACCACTGAGCTCCAACTCAGGGAGTAAAAACTATTGAAACAACAGTTAACTTTCACCATGGTGAATCCTTTAATTACCTTACGTAGACACAAGTCAATCCAGGAAATAGTGATCAGTAATTTGAAAAGTATTGAGAGAGGGAACTCATAACATAATATATAAAATGGTTAAACCAACAAGAAGAAATAATGGAGAAACAAACCAGGACAAGAGTCCAGTTAAAAGCTCCCCAAAGTGTGAAGTACAAAATAATGAGTTCAACATCCAAACATTAGCCAAGGAAATAATCACAGCAGTGAGTAAAGAGTTTGAAACAATTGTAATCTGAAATACAGGAACAACAAATGAGACTCTGGAAGAAAACACTAACTATCTCAAGGTTATCAGAGAGCCAAAAGCTGAAGTAGCTGAGCTAAGAACACAACTAGCTGAACAAGCTAAAACAGTATCAGAAAAGGGTAACAAAATAGATGAACTCCAGAAAAAAGTAGAGGGCAGAGTGAATAGAACAAAGGTGGCTGAAGACAGAAATAGCAAGATCGAGGATGAATTAGAGACAACTCCAAAAAAAAAAAAATAAGAGCTCTCAAAAAGAGATTAAGAGATGCTGAAAGCAACAACAGAGTCCTATGGGATGACTTCAAAAGAAACAAAGTACATATTATTGGCTAACCAGAAGAAGAAAGATAGGGAGAGGAAGAAAGCATTTCTCAGGCCATAATAGCAGAAAACTTCTCTAGTCTAGACAACATCAAAGACATAAAGATTCAAGAAGCCCAGAGGATCCCAAACAGAATTAACCCAGACTTAAAGACACCAAGAGACATCTTATTTAGAATGGAAAGGAAGAAGGATAAAGAAAGGATCCTGAAGGCTGCAAGAGAAAAACAAAGAATCACCTACAGAGGAAAACCCATAAGATTAGCAGCAGAGTTCTCCACAGAAACACTACAAGCCAGAAGAGAATGGCAAGATATCTATTGAGTGCTCAATGAGAAAGGCTTTCAACCAAGAATACTATATCCTGCTAGACTGTCATTCAGACTAGATGGAGGCATCAAAACCTTCTCAGACAAGCAACAGTTGAAGGAATCAACTATCAACAAGCCTGCCCTGAAAGAAGTTCTAGAAACATTCAGACCACCATAAATAGGTCATTTATCAGAACACTCTAAAACTCTACAAGAATGGCATTAAAATATCATCAATCTTTGAGAAATGCCAATAAAGTTCAATGGACTGAATTCAGCTATTAAAAGACACAGGGTATGAAGATAGATCAGAAAACACAACCCAACAATATGCTGTCGACAGGAAACCCTCCTAACTCAACAAGACACAGACTCAACGTGAAACAATGGAAAACTAACATACAAGCCATTGACCCACAAAAAAGGGCAGGAACAGCTATTCTCATATCTGACACGATATACTTCAAAATAGATATGATTAAAAAAGACAGGAATGGACACTACTTAATGCTCAGAGGATCAGTCAATCAGTCAATCAAGAGGACTAAACAATTATTAACATCTATGCACCCAATGAGAAGCCATCTAAATACATCAAACATCTACTGAAAGAGCTATAGCAATATAGGAACAGCAACACAGTCATAGTAGGGGACGTCAATACCACACTGTCTCAACTACAGGTTATCCAGGTATAAAATCAATAAAGACATAAGGAAGCTAAATGAAGAGATAGATAAACTAGAACTATTGGACATTTTCAGAGTCATTGATCCCAAGAAACTGGAATACACATTTTACTCAAATCCACATGGGTCATTCTCAAGGATAGACCATATGTTATGCCACAAAGAAAGCATAAGCCAATTCAAAAGCATTGAAACCATCCCCAGAATCTTCTCAGACCCCAGTGGAATTAAATTAACACTTAACAATCAACAAAAGATTAGTAACAGTCCCAAAATTTGGAAGGTCAAAAGTACACTTCTTAACAACTTCTGTGTCAAAGAGGAAATAAAGGAAGAAATCAAACTGCTTCAAGTCTTCAATGAAAATGAAGACAAAAGCTATCCAATTATTTGGGACACAGCTAAGGCAGTACTTAGAGGGAAGTTCATAGCTATACAAGCACACATTAGGAAACAAGACAAAGCACAAATAAACAGCCTGACTGAACATCTTAAAGACCTAGAAGAAGAAGAACAAAGGAACCCTAAAGCAACCAGAAGGACAGAAGTCACTAAAGTTAGGCAGAAATAAATAACACTGAGAATAAGAAAACCATACAAAAGATCAATGAAAATCAATGAAAGTAAATGTCAGTTCTTCGAAAGAGTGAACAAAATTGACAGTCCTTGAGCCAGACTTACAGAACAAAAAAAGGAGAAGACAAAATAAATTGGACACTAAAAAAGAGACACAGCAGAAATTCAACATATCAGGAAAGGCTTCTATGAACAACTATATGCTACCAAGCTAGAGAACCTAGAAGAAATGGATGATTTCCTAGATACCTACCAACTTCCAAAACTAAGTAAAAAGGAAGTGGATAACATGAGCAGGTCTATCACAGCTAATGAAATTGAAACAGTTATCAAAAGTCTTCCCAAAAATTAAAGTCCTGGGCCAGATGGTTTTGCAAATGAATTCTACAAAACCTTCAATGAAGAACTAATACCTCTACTTTTAAACGTCTTCCAGAAGATTGAAGACACTAGAATACTCCATGCCAGCTTCTATGAAGGCAACATAACTCTGATACGAAAAGCAGACAGGGACACATCCAAAAAAGTCACCACAGACCAATATCTCTTATGAACATAGATGCTAAAATATTGAACAAAATTCTAGCCAACCTGATACAGCAGTATATTAAAAAGATTGTTCATCATGACCAAGTGGGGTTTATCCCAGGCATGCAAGGTTGGTTTAATATACATAAGTCAATCAATGTGAGCCAACACATCAACAAAAGCAATATCAAAAACCACAAGGTCCTATCAATAGATGCAGAGAAAGCCTTTGACAAAATACAACATCCCTTTATGATCAAAACAGTACAAAAATGGGAATAGATGGGAAATTCCTCAAGATACTATAGTCTATATATAGCAAACCTACAGCCAACATAATACTCAATGGTGAAAAACTGGAAGCATTTCCCCTCAGATCAGGTACTAGACAGGGCTGCCCACTATCACCATTATTATTCAACATAGGGTTGGAAGTTCTTGACATAGCAATCAGGCAGGATCAAGGAATTCAAGGGAGACAGGTTGGAAGAGAAGAAGTCTAAGTCTCCCTATTTGCAGATGGCATAACAATATAAACAAAAAAACCTAAGGAATCTAGCAATGAGCTTTAGGAAATAATCAGGCAATACACTAAGGCTTCAGGGTACAACATTAACATACAAAAGTCAGTGGCATTCCTCTATGCAAACGCTAAATTAGAAGAAGAGGAAATCCAGAAATCAATTCATTTTATTATAGCAACAACAACAACAAAAAAGAACAAGAAAACATCTAGGAAAAAACCAAACCAAAGAAGTGAAAGACTTGTATAATGGAAATTATGGGTCATTACTCAAGGAAATAGAAAAAACACAAAGAAGTGTAAAGACATTCCATGTTCATTGGTTGGAAGAATTAGCATCATCAAAATGAATATACTACCCCCAGAGCCATAGAAAAAATAATTCTATCCCCATCAAGATCTCAACCACATTTTTTAAGAAAATAGAACAAATGCTACAAATGCTTATTTGGAAGCAGGAAATATCTAGAATTGTCAAAACAGTCGTGAGAATACAAGTCCATGAAGGATGATAGAGGGCCTAGTGGGGATTGTATTGTTATATGGGAAACTGGCGAATGTTATGCACGTGCAAACTATTGTACTTACTGTTGAATGTAAAACATTAATTCCCCAATAAAGAAATAGAAACAAAAAAGAAAGAACAGAACTGGAGGCATCACACTCCTAGATCTAAATTGTATTATAGAGCCATTGTCATAAAAACTGCTTGGTAATGGAACATGAATAGACACACAGACCAGTGGAATAGTATACTAAGTATACTAAGAAGTAAGACCCCACATCATGGACATCTAACCTTTGACAAAGGTGCCCAGACTACTAAGTGGGGAAAAAATGAGTCTTTTCAATAAATGGAGTTGGAAAAAATGGGTTGAAACATGCAGAACAATGAAACTGAAACGCTATATTTCACCAAATACAAAAGTAAATTCCATGTGGACCAAGGACTTGGACTTGGATGTTAGACAAGTAACTAGCACAACTTAGAAGAAACTATTGGCAGAACTCTTTTCTGCATAAATTTTAAAGACATCTTCAATGAAACTAATCCAATTAAAAAGAAGACTAAGGCAAGTAAAAACCTATCAGACTTCATCAGATTTAAAAGCTTCTGCACAGCAAAAGGAATCAATGGGGTGCATTGGATCGACCTTCCCGTGGTGCACCCCGTGAGTACCCATTCATTGGGGAAACTGACGATCCTTCCTAGCCGACTGAATCCACATGGATCCCAGTCACTTTCAAAGCCATTTAACTGGCTACGGAAGAAGGGCAAACGCTAGAAGAAGAAGGAACCAATAGCCAAAGAAAGACAGCCCTCTTTACATGACAAACATCAGAGAAGAGTTTAATAACCAAAATATATAAAGAGCTTGCCAAACTCAATCACAAGAAAACATATAACCCCATTTGAAAATGGGGAGTGAACAGGGACAGAATATTCACCACAGAAGAGGTCCGAAAGGCCAAGAAACACATTAAAAAGTGCTCCAAGTCTTTGATTGTCAGAGAAATGCAAATGAATACAACAAAGAGATACCACTTCTCTCCTATAAGAATGTCATACATCAGAAAAGGTAGCAGCAACAAATGCTACAGAGGTTGTGGGGTCAAAGGAACCCTCCTGCACTTCTGGTGGGAATGTGAATGGTCCAACCTCTGTGGAGAACAGTATGCAGAACTCTCAGAAGGCTAGAAATGAACCTATCCTATGATCCTGAAATTCCACTCCTGGGGATGTATCCTAAGGAACCCAACACACCCACCCAAAAAGATCTGTGTACACGTTATTGGCAGCACAATTTTTAATAGCCAAAACATGGAAGCAACCCAGTTGTCCAAGAACAGATGAGTGAATGAGCAAGTTGTAGACTGGAGTTGGTGTATTGCACCAAAGTAAAAGACTCCCGGGGGGGTGTGGTGGGCGGTTGTAGAGTACAGGTTCAAAAAGTATGACAGAGGACCTCGTGGGGTTCTACTGTTATATGGAAAACTGGGAAATGTTATGCATGTACAAACTATTGTATTTACTGTCAAATTAATTCCCCAATAAAGAAATTTAAAAAATTTAGAACAGAAAGACTACATGCTTGAAGATTGTGGTTCAAGCCGTTAGCCCCCAACTGTAGGGGGGAGATTCACAAGTGGTGGATTAGTGTTGCAGGTGTCTCTCCTCCTTCTCTATTTGTCTCATCTTTTATCAAAAAAGGAAAATATGGTGGGTAGGAGTGATAGATTTTCTGTGGAGGCAGCAAGCACCAGCAATAAGCTTAATGGGAAGAAGGAAAGAAGAAGAGAAGAAGGAGGAGGAGGAGGAGGAGAAGTAAAAGAAAAGAAAAAGAAAAAAAAGTGTTTTAGGTTTCATAAACACGATTACAAATGGGAGTGAATCATTTTAAGGCCTTCCATTGTAATGCTCCATGACTTACTCCATTACTCTACTTGGTGAGCATATGCTCGGTTTGTGTTTTGTGTAGTGTCAAGCACATTGTACCATCTTTACAAATCACTAAACATTGCATGAAAAGAATGGTCAATTATGCACAGTCAGTAAGTAACTTTTCTTTATTTTTTTTTTTGCCTTCATGGTTATTTACTTTTTAAAAAATTTCTTTATAGGGGACATACATTCATTTATGCTGATTGTATGTCCCCAATAAAGAAATTTTTTCAGTATCCACACTTGAGGATAAGTAGTCTGATTAGCAACAGAATTTGATAACACAAAATTTGATTACACTGTATGGGGTATTTATTTTGGAAATCACAATTTTTCCTCTGTCAGACAAAATCACCTTCAGTTCTAGGCCCCTTGGTGTCCAAAGACTTCAATTGGTTTATAGGAGAAAGAAAATTACAAATTGTGTCTGAGAATGCATGGTTCTTCAATATGCGCCCTGCTACTTCACTATTTCATCTTTACCCACCCAAAAGCTCATTGCATTTGTAACTCCAGGAAATTCACTTCACTGGGCAACTGTTTAGTCATCTTAAGATTATTATGAATACTTACAACTTTATTTAAAGTCTCAGCAAAGAAAAAATATGAAAAGACTTGTAGTCATCTCTGAAAGTAGTGGCTGTTTCACTGCCATAATCAGTAAGGATGTAGGCAGAGAGTGAGTTAACTCTCTGCCTACATCCATGTACCATGGATGTAGGCAGAGTACCATGCACAAGAATAAAAGTAAGGTAGTAACGCCATGTAAGGTAGTAACGTTAGGTAGTAACGCCATGCACTGGCGTTACTACCTAACGCCAGTACCATGCACAAGAATAAAAGCAAAGAGGCAAAGAAGTAAGAGTGAGAACTGATGTTTGCAGAGGACAGTCAGCAGTGTGCATAGGAAATGTATGATTAGAAGCAATGCGTTTTGATGGTGTAAAGAAATGTCACATCAGAGGATCTGGAGAGATACCTCACATGTCACACTGGCTGGTGTTTGAGACCACTGGGGTAACAAAGTCGATGTCATGTACATAGTAGAGATGAGGCGCAAGCCTAAGAGTATATGGTGAACTTCCAGAACAGGGTAAAGGCAGTGAAAGCTCCATGGTCGTGGAAATGATGATGATGAAGACAACGTGGTAGTTAAACTGAACTCAAGAGTTTGTGAAGACAGCTCTACTATTTGTATTCTGACCTTAATCAGTGCTGAGACACTGAAATGTCACTCAGAAACAATAGGATGCTCTGGATTTCTCCACCCCACCACTACCTTGTATTAAGAAATCAATTAAATAATTTTATAAATCTTTTTCAACCTTATATTTATTTATTATTGAATGCAGAGAAATTGAAAGGGGAGGTGGGGCTAAAAAGGGAAAGAGGAGGTCGTGCAGTAGTGCAGTGGGTTAAGTGCACATGGTGCAAAGCACATAAAGATGATGGTACACAGCCCCCAACCACCACCTGCAGGGGAGTCGCTTCATAAGTGGTGAATCAGGTATGCAGGTGTATATCTTTCTCTCCACTTTTCTGCCTTCCCCTCCTTGCTGGGCTAGCTTCACCAAAGAAAGAGACGAGGAACTCGTGGCAGTGTGGTCATACAATTCCTTATTGATCCGGTTATCCCAGAATCAGGAGTGAGCACAGTGAGTTTAGGCCACATGGAGCTAGCAAAATAGCCACCTCCCGCTATGCACTCCAGCCCATCTCCTGGTCAGAACTTGGAAGAGAAAGAGAGTGAAACCAGAAGAGCAGCAAGCTTTATAGGGTACAAAACAGAAGTGGCAAGCCTGAAATGGAAATTGCTAGGAAAGGAGGTGGGGAGAGTAAAAAGTATGCTGGGAAGATGGAAGCATCCTTAGCAACTGCTGCAATGGTTTTAACTGAATTAGCAATACCCTGCGGGTATAAATTGGTGGGGATCTTTCAGGCAACACAATGATTATGTAAATAGACCATAGCGTCAACAAGGGAGCAGGGAGCAGAGCAAGGAGGACTGGCTTTCAGGCCTGACGCCTCCTCTCTTGATTGATCTCTGTTCTATCCAACAACAATGACAACAGAGAGACGGACAGAGAGATAGAGATAGAGATAGAGATAGAGATAGAGATAGAGATAGAGAGAGAGAGAGAGAGAAGAGGATGGGTTAGGGAGGAGAGGGGAAGAGACACCACAGCATTTCTTGACCCTTGTGAAGTCTCCCCCAAACAGATGTTCCCATGTGCTGGTCAGGGGCTTAAATTCTGTTCCTCAAGCATGGTAATGTACACTGCTGTCTACAAGGTAAGGTGTCTCCCAGCCCCCCCAAAAAATTAAAAATTGATTTAATTAAATAGATTTTAAGGAAAAGCCATGGCCCAGAAGGTGGCACAGTGCCAAAAGTGTCGGGTTCAAGAGCATCAGGTTATGTGCAAGAATGATGCTCTAGCTCTCTCTTCTCAACTACCCGTGTGTAAATAACTACATCTTAAAAAAAGAAAGAAAAGAAAAAGGTGGGGTACATTGTCACTGATAACCACCAGCAGCAATCTTGATGACAAAAAAGAAAGAAAAAAAAAAAAAGAGGAAATCACAGGGTCAAAGAGTCAATGGAAAAACACATGCCGACCATATGTGAAGCCCTGCATATAAACAAGGAAAAGTAGAACAGAAAAAAAAAAATTCAGGCCCAGGTAGTGACACAGCTGCTTAGGCACACACACTATAGTGAGAAAGGACTCAGGTTCAAGGCCCTGGTCCCTACCTGCAACGGGAGAGCTTTACAAGTTCTTCTTCTAGCGTTTGCCCTTCTTCCGTAGCCAGTCAACAGCGTCAGGTTGAGCCTGATGTAAAGTTTCGAGACCTCCTTTGAATCTGGAGAGGTAGCAGTCGTAGACTATGTGGTTCATAGTCTGTCTGTAGCCACAGGGGTAGTTCGGGTCGTCTCTGGCTCCCCAGCGATGGAACATAGCGGCGCACCGGCCATGGCCTGTTCGATCGTGATTGAGGAGGGCCCAATCATAAAAAAAAAAAAAGCAGGGTTGATGCTTTCAGGGGTCTGTGATGAGGTGTTTGTCTGTTTGCTTTACAAGTAATGAAGCAGGGCTTCAGGTGTCTCCCTGCCTCTACACAATAAAAAATATTTTAAATCTTTGTTTCTTCTTTATTTTAAAAAGGTACTTATTTATTTATGATAGGAGGGAAAAGAAAGAGAGAGAGCGGGAGTTGGTCAGTAGTGCAGCAGGTTAAGCAAGTGGTGCAAAGCCCAAGGACTGACAAAAGGATCCCTGTTTGACCTCCCATCTCTCCACCTGCAGGGGAGTTGCTTCACAAGAGGTGAAGCAAGTCTGCAGGTGTCTATGTCTATATTTCTCTCCCCCTCTCTGTCTTCCCCATCTCTCTCCATTAATCTCTGTCCTATCCAACCACAGCAGCAGCAATAACAACAATAACTACAACATAAAAAAAGGACAACAAAAGGGAATAAATAAATATTAAAATATTTAAAATAAAAGAGAGAGAGAGGAAGAACCAGAGAGCATCACTCTGGCACAGGTAATACTAGGATTGAAGGAAGAACCTCAGACTTAAGACTCCAACACATTACCCACTACACCACCTCTATAGTCAACAGAAATTTTTTAATTGTGGACAGAAGCTACAGTCCTCTAGTCTTCTTGCTCTCATAAAAAAAAGAAAAGAAATAAATAAACCATACCCAAATAAATAGGACTACACGTACTTTTACTTTTCTTACCTTTACTTACTGACAGGAGAAGATCTGGATCCCTTGGGTGGAATTTCAGCTCATTAATAGCATTTCCATGACCAACATAGTACTAGAATAAATTAAACATTTCCAGTTTCACATTTAGACATCAATAAGTTTTCCCTTAGTCTTAAGAGAATGGGGAAATAAGGGTGAGGTAGATAGCATAATGGTTACATGAAGAGACTCTCATGCCTGAGGCTCTGAAGTCCCAGGTTCAAACCCTCACACTACCATAAGCCAGAGCTGAGCAGTGCTCTGGTGTAAAAATAAAAAAATAAAAGAAAGAAATTGGGAAAATAGTTTCACTTTGAACAATACTTCTTAGTCTTGATTATGACTTGAAGTTACCCCTATTCTTAGATGGAAAAAAACTCACAAGACTCACCTATAGCCACTCCAGTTCGGGTTAGATTAGCCAAGGCACAAACAAAGATTGAAAAGAGACTCCAATGTGCCCCAGGATGAAACCTTTGGATTGGCAAAAGTTCTTAGCAAGTCCCAAAACCTAGATAGACACCAGTATCTGTGAGAGAGAACATATGTTCAAATGTATCCATAAACTAGTGTAAAATATATACCTGAAAGCAGAAGTACACTAGAGTTTACAGTGAGTACCCCCCTAACACTTCCCCTCCACTATTCCAACCTTTGTGTCCATGATAACTCAACAATTTGTTTGGCTTTGTACGTTAACACTCTTTTCAGACACCAGGTTCCAGATCCCAACAGGATGCCAGCCAGGCTTCCCTGGATTGAAGACCCCACCAATGTGTCCTGGAGCTCCGGTTCCCCAGAAACCCACCCTAATAGGGAAAGAGAGAGGCAGACTGGGAGTATGGACCAACCAGTGAATGCCCATGTTCAGCTGGGAAGCAATTACAGAAGCCAGACCTTCCAACTTCTGCAACCCACAATGACCCTGGATCCATGCTCCCAGAGGGATAGAGAATGGGAAAGCTATCAGGGGAAGGGGTGGGATATAGATATTGGGTGGTGGGAATTGTGTGGAGTTGTACCCCTCCTACCCTATGGCTTTGTTAATTTATCCTTTCTTAAAAAAATAAAAATTTAAAAAATTAAAAAAAATTCTTAGCAAAGCTTCAAGGCAGTGTATCATGTGAGTATCTTGTAATATGGAATCACTCTTCTGTTACTAGTGATTTACACTTTCAGAATAAGGCAAGAGTGGTCCAGGAGGTGGCACAGTGGCTAAGGCACTGGACTCTCAAGCATGAGGTCCTGATTTCAATCCCTGGCAGCACATGTACCAGAGTGACGTCTGGTTATTTCTCTCTCTCTTGTATCTTTCTCATAAATAAATAAATAAATAAATAAAATCTTTAAAAAAATAAGGCAAGATAGGAGGGAAAGTGCTTCACAAATAAAAATCTTTGCATTTCCACTTTAATTTTTATTACTCAAAAGTGAAAATTTTTACTAAGGACCTTTCTGAAGGTAGAAATAAGCTGTTTAAACAAAGTCAAATGAGAAATTTTACAGACATTATTCCACTAGCTTTAAATTCAGCACAAGAAGCTTTCTTTCACAGAGATGCATTACAGGGGTGAGGGGGAGGAAGGGGGAGAGAAGAGAGGGAGGGAATGAAAGTGCACTACAACAGAACCAGAAACCTACTTTATGCACTGCATTGTTATGGTGTAGGGAAATTGTGAGATTGTGGTTGAGCTTGGTGTGGGACCTCCCATTGAAAGATGGGTGCCTGGATGGCACGACCATCCTGTTAGCCTCTCTCTCTCCACTAGAGACCAAGCAAGGAGGGAAACAACCAACAGGATCTGCCCCCCCCATCGGTATCCCTGCTTCACAAAGACCCTGTAGCCCCTGACACACAGCCCACTTCCTCATTTCCAAACCAGATGGTTAGCTCTGGGGTTACTGGAAGTTCATCTCTTTGATCGTATATGACCCATACATCATTGTTCTGCTCTCTGTCAAACAGTAACTTCAGGCCCTCTCCCAACCCACTCCGTTCCTTTGATCATACCTGATCCATCTTCTCTCTGCCCTCAGGACCCGTCTCTGTCTTCTGGTTATTGATAACCCCATTTCCTCATTCCTCCAACCAAATAAACCCTTGCTCAATAGTCACTAATCAAACCCTGACCTTTTCTCAACCTCTAACAATTCCCTCGTTCCTTAGATCACTCACTAGAGAAGTCCTGACCCCCTCCAGGCCGCTTGACTTCCTACCATATATGGAATATACATGTTACTTCCTCCTATGATCCCTTAAACCCCTGCTTTGCTGTTCAATAAACGGATCATTCCTAAACACAGTCTCTGGGTCATTTTATGTCATGTCACTAGCAACGGACACAGAGAATCCCGTAAGGCCCTACCCCGGCTGCCTCGATTCACATTTTCCTAAGCACCCACTCCTGGTGCGCAACAGGGTGGACATGCCAGGAAATCTGTGCCTGAGAGAGGCCTCCCCACAAAATCTTGGCATTATGGTATAATAATCCTAATTATGTCTCTAGATCCAGCCACAGCCAGCAGAGGAAGGCTGGTATTGCTATCATATATACCATCCTTCTCTCTCTCTCTCTGTCTCTCTAAATTTTACATATATTACTATTTATTTATTTACTAATGAACAGGTACAAATTGAGAGGGGAATAGAGAGACACCTGCAGCTCTGCTCCACCACTCATGAAGCTTCCCACTGGAGGCAGGGACCAGGGACTTGAACCTGGCTCCTTGCACACTGTAATGTGTGTACTCAAACAAGTGTGCCTGGCTCCCTGAGGCCTTCTACATGTAGTTACAAGTCACTTCATTCCATAATGACTAAGGAAGACTAAATGGACATCCTTGTCTTTTCTTATTTTGCAAACAGATATGGAAGAAATATCTTATCAAGCATTACGTGGTATGTCTAACCTTTTTTTAAGAATATTTTTACCCCCTTTAAAATCTCAGTGCAGTAGTGTATGCAAATGAGCACACAAGACCCAGGTTCAAGACCCATCTCTACCTGTGAGGTGGAAGCTTCCCTAGCAGTGAGCCAGTGGTGCATGTGTGAGTCAATGTGTGTCTCACTCTGTCTCCCCCTTCTCTCAATTTCCGTATCTATCCAGTAAGTTTAGAAATACAAAATACTATCTATCCGTTCAACAATATTCTGTAGTTTTTTTTCCTAGATGAATTTTTTTTCTCTTAAGTCTTTTGAATTAAATATTTTTAAAGCAGCCTGTTGTCAGGCATTAAGCCAGCCCTCCTGCTCCATCCTGCATTGCTGACAGTATGGCCTATTTACATAATGATTGTTTTGCCTAAAATATCCCCACCCATCCCATTGATGTATCTTCTTTTACCTCCAGACCTGCCCTGCATGCAGGGTAACATCAATCCCAAAAGTGTGGTTGAGATCTTGATGGGGAGAGCATTAAATTTGTATATGGCTCTGGGTAGTATATTCATTTTGATGATGCTAATTCTTCCAACCCATGAACATGAGATATCTTTCCACATCTTTGTGTCTTTTTCATTATCCTTGAGTAGTGACTCATAATTTTCAGTATACAAGTCTTTTACTTCTTTGGTTAAGTGTATTCCTAGATATTTTTTGTTTTTATTACTATAGTAAAAGGAGTTGACTTCTGGATTTCAACTTCTTCTAACTTAGTGTTTGCGAAGAGGAATGCCACTGACATTTGAATGTTAATTTGGTAGCCTGACAACTTACTGTATTGCCTGATGACTTCTGAAAGCTTCTTTTTGGATTCCCTAGGTTTTACTTTTTTTTAATATTTTTGTTAATATTTAGTTATTCCCCTTTGTAGCCCTTGTTGTTTTATTGTTGTAGTTATTGTTGTTGTTGTTATTGATGACATTGTTGTTGGATAGGACAGAGAGAAATGGAGAGAGGAGAGGAAGAAAAAAGGGGGGGGAGAAAGATAGACACCTTCAGACCTGCTTCACCACCTGTGAAGAGTCTCCCCTGTAGGTGTAGAGCCACAGGCTTGAGTCAGGATCTGTATGCCAGTCCTTGTGCTTTGCGCCATGTGAGCTTAACCCACTTCACTAGTGCCCATCTCCCTGGTTAGATTTTTCTATGTAGACTCTCATGTCCTATGCAAATAGGGAGAGTTTGACTGCTTCTCTTCCAATATGTGTTGTTTTAATCGGGCTAGCTTCACGGGTGGGTAACAGAGACAACCAGAGACACACGGCTGAGCTGAGAACGCGGTTTAATCTTTTTTCACGAGCGGGCAAACATGTGCTCCCTTGTCTTTCTCCTCCAGTGGCAGAGAGAGACTCTTAAACTAATCACCACACAGATCTGTCCTGCATTCTTCTCCTCTGGAGGCTGAGGCAGGAACTCAGGAAATATGTAGGGTTGGGGGCAGGGAGAAGGGGAGGCGAGAAACTAGCAGGGGCTAAACCACAATCTTCCAGAGGCAGGGTAGGGGAGACCAAAACCAATGAGAAGCATACAACAAATATGCATGCCTTTAATTCTTTGTTCCTGCCTGATTGCCATGACAAGAACTTCCAACACTATGTTGAATAGCACTGGTGATAGTGGGCAGATTCCATTGCACTTGATGATGACAGGACTTGGGACCTGGTGGTGTCTCATCTAGAAGAGTACACTATCTGCCATTTGCAAAGACCTGTGTTCAAGGTCCTCACGCGCAATGGAAATATTTGACAAGTAGTAGAACAGTTTTGCAGGTGCCTCTCCTGCTCTCTGTTTCCCTCTAGTTCATACATTCTATCAAACAAAGGACTGCCCGAAATAGTCGAGCATCAGGACACCAAGCCCCACATAATATAGTAGTAAATATGGAAGGAATGAAGGGAGGGAAGGAAAGAGGGAGCAAGGGAGGAAGACAGAGAGAGAGAGAGACTAGCTTTATGGAGGAAGGAACTACCTCCATTTGGGGGAGTCTTCCCCACAGCAGTTTCTTTCACTGTTCTCCTAACCTGCTCCCTGACCCAAATGCTCAGCCTCAGGCCAAGAGCAACTAAATACTCTCTTTCCTCAGGAAATGAAAATGAGAGATATATTCATCCCAGGGTGAGCTGCAGAAGAATGGCAGGTATGAGTATAGGGAAGGCTTTCCGTGATGGCCTGGCCCCTGCTTCCAGTTTGGGACCCCACACTCCTGACCCTGGGTCCTGGGCCCCCAACAGACTGTTGATAAAACTACACTGGGAGGGGTTCCTGCTTCAGACTGGCCCCTTCTTCCTCTACTAACACCACTGATCACAAAGTCAAAGCACATGGTGCTGATTGACAACTGTTCCTGGCCACCAAGGCTGTCCTGACGCTAAACATGGTGGCGATGAAGGGCTGCGTGGAGACCCCAGTTGGCTGGCTGAGATGTGCTGAGGCACTAGCTGTGCTGCCCCAACCTTCCCCACTGGAGTCTCCCTGCAAATCCACCAAAACTCACTCTTGTTTGAGTTGCAGCAGTTCTAGTTGCTCCAAGACTTCCTGGTTTTGTTGCTTTTTCTTGGCCAGTTCACAATTGGCATCTCTTTGTTTTAGCAAACTCAGAATAGTCCTCTTGTTTTTGCAGAGATGACAGCAGCATTGGTGATTGGTCTTCAAAGATGTATGAATTCCAAGATGAAAGAGGGGCAGTTCATTTCTTTGAGCTGAACAAGAAAACAACTGATGGGCTAGTAAAATAGCTGGCTTATACAGTGGCTGCTTTGTCATTGGAGAATTGGGTTTCAGGCCCGGCCCCTCCACACTGAAGGAAGCCTCAGTGCTCTGGTTGCATTCTCTATCTATCTAAAAGAAAAAATAATAATGTTTAAATGTGCGAATGAAGCAGCCACATGTTGAACTCATGTGCTCAAATGAGACTCTGAGCAAAACTTACCAGAAGCAACAGTTCTTTTTTTTCATTCCTATGGTGTGTGTGTGTGTGTGTGGGTGTGTGTGTGTGTGGTGTGTATAATCAAACCCCAGGGCCACAGGCATGCAACCACAGAGTCTTCCACTAAGCTCTACCCCTGGCCCAAAGTCCTGCATGTTGAACAAAGGCAATACTCTGGACTATCTATTATGTCCAGAATTGTCAGTTTAACTAGATAATGGTTTGAAAATAGGATGATTTAGGCAAATAAAAAAAGAAGCCATAGTGACGAAAAACATGAAAATGATGGTCAGACATGTTCACTACCATCTGAAAAGAGGTTTCTTGAACCTTCTGCACCTATAGCTCACCTGAGGGTCAGGTGGAGACCTCAGTTCTGGGGGTGTGGGAAGGGGCCCAAGATTCTATGGAATGAGCTCCCACCCAGAGAGGAAGTATCACTCTTGTAAAGCCCACTGACATCCCTTCAATCTGCCCTCCAGAGGGTGGGTTCAAACATTCCCAGACAGGGTTATATGCAAGAGTGAGGCAGAAACAACTCTTACAGAAAAAGTGGCATTTCTGGTTCCTATGTGCCTTCCTAGCATCTGTGACTCCAAGGTTATTAGCTGCATTCTTCATGAACTGTTTTTTTTTTTTTTCTGATTGTAGGCCAACATTACAGGGAAAAATAATATAAATAAAAAATTAATAAGTAAATAAAACACATGCTGGAAATGTAGTTCTTTTTGTGGACTACTAATATTTCTCTCTACAAAGGCTATGTTTCATAGGAGTCCAAATTATGGGCTTTTCTGTTGTTTTTTTCCTAGCTGAGAAGAGTTTTTTTAGTCAAGGCCTTTCTTTTTCAAACCTAAGGTCTGGCTCAAGCAAGCCAAGCAGAACGGCACCTGAAAATGTGTGACTGTCTATGTTCTTCCCTGCACTCATGCAACAGAGTAGAGTAAACCCTCCTTCATGCTCCAAACCCCTCCCCAGTGCATTTATATAAGCTGTGAGGAGATCAGAAAGTAGCATCAGCTCCAAAATGTAGTGCACCAAACATGCCTTTAGTATGTTCCTGGAAACAAGGTCATGACTCAAACTTCATTCTTACATGAAATGCATGATTTGGCACATTGCCAGGTAGACATGCACAGGATATCCGCAGTGACCTTGTCTTGTCTGCTGCCCCCACTGCACCACCTCTCAATCAAAGCATAACACTACCTGGTTCTTGAACACAGCGTCCTTGTCTTCATTATCTGGTATCTCCATAGAATCTCTTGGTCTCTGGATCCTTTTTTTTATGTTTCAGCAGTACAGCAGGCTGTTGGCCTTGGCACGATGCATGCACCTATAGCACAGCTTCTACAATGACACCAAGGGTCTTTCTTACCTTCAGAATTCTTCCTGTGCTCTCCCAAGACTGGATTACTCCAGGACTGTGTTTGATAAAAAGATGTATGAACAACGATCAGCACAGTGTGTTTGATAGGCTGAGACTTCCGGTTGCAGGAGTGGTCACAATTCTGATTGAAGTGCAGGGTCTACATCAACTCAGAACCCTTGTTCTCCCAGCCCTATTTGTGTTGAGTGGCAGACACCCCATCATTTGCTTGTCTGGAGAGACCAGTACCTGTCCTGCTTTCTCATGATCCCTACAAGTTGTAGTCTCAGAGGTCTGAAGTTCTGTTTTGGTGTTCTTTGATGTAGTATGCTATAAGAAAATAACAACTACACAATTACACATCTAGAGTAATGATCATCTTAGAGGCAAATACAGCCAATGGAAGTTGTCTCAGTGGTTCTTTTCTGGGATCTGCGTTGCAGAGGTTAGGGATCTATGTGTCTGATAAGCCTGGACCTCAATCCCAGCATGCTTGCTTACAACTTGACTTTTGAGCATTATGGACAGCACTGTCTCAGGCATAGAAAATGCAGTCAGTACACACACACACACACACACACACACACACACACACACACACACACACTGCCTGTGTAATTAACATTTAAAGCAAAGTTACTAAACAATGTAAGTGAAATTTCTAGTGTATTTGGAACTGCTGATGACCATGCAGCCCTAGCTTCCTGCTGAGAGACTGTGAGCCCTGGATATCTCTTCTGTCCTCACTACGGAGCACAAACGCTGGGACACTATGTGAAGGCATGAATGGAAATATCTAATATTCCTGAATCAAGATACAACTCAAAGTACATTTAGTAAAGTGTGCGCTGCCCCCAAAGACCAGCATGTTACCTTTTGGTTCTTGTTTTTGTAAAGACAGACTTATTAAGCTCCAATGTGATAAGTAATGCTACGGGTGCAATATTTCCAGAGGCTGGGATGGGTTTTCCAGAGGTCTAGGTAGAAAGTTGACTGCAGAATTAAGAGAGAGAGTTGGTTTACTTTCAATCGTTTCCTTTGAGGCTTTAGAGGCCATATAGATATACTGAAGAGAGAAAAATAAGATAGGAACGTATAACACATTCTTACTCTACACCAACAGTGCTAAGTGCTTAATATAATGCAAAATGGACCAGAGAAATAGCATAAGTGGTTAGGCAAAATTCTTTTTTGTGTCTGATGCTTTGAGGTGTCAGGTTTAGTCTTTGGCATAGAGGGGGAAAGATAGCGAGAGAGGGAGAGAGAGAGAGAAATAGGGGGGATAGGAGAGAATGAAAGAAGATTGCATAAATAGCAACTTAAGATAACAAAGAAAATCTCTAAATCGAAGGACCAGTCCTCAAAAGGTTGTCTGACAACTTCTAGGTATCTCTAGCACTTAAAAAAAAAAAATTGGATTTCTCCATATACTTTAAACAAAGTCACATGAGCCACAGACATGAGGACCCTACTATTTTCTATTCCGCATAGCTCAGTTTAAAACTACAACTCAGGATATATATATAATGGAACATGGTACATTCAGCTCACTTGATGCATTACTTTTACCTACCTAGGCCATCCTCCTTACCCAGCAGACACCTGAACTTTGACTCTTTTAAGTAGTAGAGAGTCAGCAAAGAGTCTTAGTTGAGAATCTCAGGGATTAGAGTTAAGGTGAGATAGAAAATTCTAGAAACCTCCTAGCTGGCTTGTTCATTAAGTCTATTTCATTCTGTACTTCATGGATATATTCCATTGCTTCCTGTTGCTTTTTTATCAAGCTGCTTTCTGGGGAGTGACGATTTTGAAGGTAGAACAGAAATATAACAAACTCTGCCAGCCATTTTTTCAGAAGAGATCGGAATTGATGGTCAATATCCCAAATTTAGGATTAACATTTGTCAACCACCCACAAGTGTCTACACTGCTTGGAGAAGAGGATGAAGAGGCACTGCATTACTTGACAAGAGTTGAAGTAACAGAATTTGAAGATAATAAATCAGGTAACAGAATTGACTTTTATTTTGTTGAAAACCCTTACTTTGAAAATGAAGTTCTCTCCAAAGAATTTTATCTGAATGAGAGTGGTGATCCTTCTTTTGAAGGATCCACTGAAATCAAATGGAAATCTGGAAAGGATTTGATCAAATGTTCAAGTCAAACACAAAATCAAACCAACAGAAAGAGACAGCATGAGGAACCAGAGAGCTTCTTCACCTGGTTTACTGACCATTTTGGTGCAGTCGCAGGTGAGTTAGGAGAGGTCATTAAAGATAGTATCTGGCCAAATACACTACAGTACTACTTGGTTCCTGATATGGATGATGAATAAGGAGAGGGGGAAGATGATGATGATGAAGAGGAAGAAGGATTAGAAGATATGAAGAAGTGGGGGCCTGGTGGTGATGCACATGGTTGAGCTCACATGTTACAATGTGCAAGGACGTGGGTTCAAGCCCCCAGTCCCCACCTGCAGGGGGGAAAGCTTCTCAAGTGGTGAAGTAGTACTGCAGCTGTCTCTCTGTCTCTCACCCTCTCTATCCCTCCCTTCCCTCTTGATTTCTGACTGTCTCTATCCAATCAATAAATAGATAATATTTTTTTTAAAAAAGAAGATATGAAGAAGGAGATGAGGATGAAGGAGAAGATGATAATGAGGGGGAGGAAAGAGAGGAAGATGAAGGATATGACTAATGAAACACTGATGAATTCCAGCCTTTTTTAATTTTCTCCTGTCCCTAGGAGCAAGTTGCAGTCTTTTTTTCCCCCATTTTCCCTGCCCCTGTGTGCAGTCACCCTGTCTTTGAGGTCTCCTCTCTCCTTTATACAATGGTTATCAACTTATTTTGGGGGGGGATACCTTGAGAAGAATAAGTTGAATAGATTATCCTTTTCTCTTCCAAACTAATATATTTTTTCATTTAAAACCTTTTTAAGAAAACCTGTATCTTTCTGCAGTTAGCAGAAAGACAGACAGCTTTGTGTGTTTTTTTTTTAATTGTTTTATTTATAAAAGCAAACACTGATAAAACCATAGGATAACAGTGGTACTACTCCCCTATCCTTTTTCAACAAAAACTTTTGGAATCAATACCACCATGCTCTGTGGGAACAAAGACCAACTTTCTGCTCCCTTAGCTCTGCTAGAATCTGGGGGCTGTTAGGCCCCTGTGTAGTAGTGCATAGAATTCTAGCTGTTTTCCTCCTTTCTCTCAGATCTTGAATCTGAGAGGATCATATAGTAAAGCAGACACCTTCCCAGTTTTTGTTTGCTTGTTTTTATTTTTGCCTCCAGGGTTATAGCTGGGGCTCAGTGCTGACACTACAAATTGACTGCTCCTGGTGGCCATCTTTTGTCCATTGTCGCTGCTGTTATTCTTGTTATGACTGCTGTTAGACAGGACAGAGAAAAATTGAGAGGAGGGGAAGTTAGAGAGGAGGAGAGAAAAACAGACATCTGCAGACCTGGTTCACGGCTTGCAAAATGAGCCCCCCCCCCCCTGCAGGGAACTGAACTGGGATCATTGTGCAGGTCCTTGTGCTTCACACTATGTGCGCTTAACCCGGTGTGCTAGCGCCTGGCCCTCATCCTAGTTTTGAATCATCATTCCCAGACTATTCCAGTCTGACTATTCCAGTCTATTTTCAGTCTGAAAATGTAATTCAGGAACTAGGTGGTGACACACCAGTAGAGTGCATATAACAGTGCAGAAGGACCTGGGTTTAAGCCTCTGATCCCTAGCTGCTGCAGGTAGGGAAGCATCATGAGTGATGAAGCAGTGCTGCTGATGCTACTGCTGCAGATGTTCCTTTCCTCTCTTCTCTAACTCCCCCTTCCCTCTCAATGTCTGTCTCTATCCAACAAATAAAGATATGAAATAGTAAAGAAGTGAGTGCAGATGTAAAAATAAAAATGCAATTTCATCAAACTTTGAGCTGTGGGAGTATCATAGACAATGAGCTTTACCAGAGTTTAACTACTGTTAACTGGAAAAGAAAATCATCATAAAATTCCTTTTCAGAATCCAAGTGTTACAAATAATCTTCTCAGTCAAACTGAAAGTCACAATAGATTCAGAACCTGCTACCAACTGCATATCTATCAACAGAGCTTCTTGGCCCATGACAACTAACACTTTCAGTGCAGGTTAAGAAATGTACACATTGGGAGTCAGGGGTAGTGCAGCGGGTTAAGTGTACATGGCGCACAGCACAAGGACTGGTATAAGGATCCAGGTTCAAGCCCCCGGCTCCCCACTGGCAGGGGAGTCGCTTCACAAGCGGTGAAGCAGGTCTGCAGGTGTCTAACTTCTCTCCCTCTCTCTGTCTCCCACTCCTCTCTCCATTTCTCTCTGTTCTATCCAAATGATGACACCAATAACAACAACAATAATAACTACAACAATAAAAACAACAAGGGCAACAAAAAGGGAAAATGAATAAATGTTTTTAAAAATCTTTTAAAAAATGTACACATCAAGAGCAGGGTGGTGGCACACTTGGATTACACATGACCATGCACAAGGACCCAGGTTCAAGATCTCAGCCCCCAACTGCAGGGGGTGGAGGAGGGGGGAAGCTTCAGGAGTAGTAAGGCAGTAATATTAGCAGGTGTCTTTCTTCCCCCCTCAGAATTTCTCTCTGTCCTATAAAATATAAGAAAACTAAAATAAAGCAAAAGAAAGAAAAAAAAGCAGACACTGTATTACTGAGTCTCCTTGCATAAAAGTTCCTAAAATACTGGTATCTTCCCTTAAAAAATAAATGAAAAAAATGTATAAATTGTTCAACAGATCCTGACAGTATACCAGAGGCTATGAATACACATGCTCACACATAACATATACTCATGATTTCATATCATTACTTTAAAAGAAGCATTATTCTTGGAGGATGTTAAACGGAAATGAACTCCATTTCTGTACTTTTTCTGACCAAAATTATTTTTTCATTAGTAAGACAGAGGTTATGGAGGAGGAGACGGAGACAGAGAGAGAACCAGAGCATCACTCTGGCATGAGATGCCAAGGTTTGAACTCAAAACTTCTTGCATGAGAGTCCAACATCACCTCTCAGATGCACAACGGCCTTTTTTAAAAAGGTTATGCCACCCAGCGTATGACCTCTGATCTCCCTCACAACTAGCAACCTGCCCTGAGGACCAGTACTTCCAGGGTATGTGCCAAGCTCTGCCACTATAGGTGAGTGACAGTCACCTATAGTGATTTTCTTTGGGAGGTGGGAGGGTGCATTCAATTTTGTAAACCACTACTAATTACAATTTTCAAGAAGGAAAAAATAAATGTGCAAGAGGATGTATTATCATGGTCGTTGTTATATAAATAAGGGCCATAAACCTAAAACAAACTTGTCAAAAAATCAGTCTTTGTATTTTGTAATCACCTGACCTTTCAAACCTGGCTTCAATACCTGGGTTTCATACCTTGGTTCAAACCAGGTATGAAACAGGAGTACCAGAGAGCATAAGAGAATGGGAGGAGTGGGGGGAGAGCTCCATGAATGGTGGCATGGTGCTAGTTGTCTCTCTAGATAAATGGAAAGAAAAAATAGGCTTGGGAGTTTGCTCAGTATGCTCACAGCCAGAGTTTACTCCTCAGGGAACACTAATAAAAATTATATATACATATATATATATAATTTGCAGGCCATTAAAATATCTCACTTTAATAGTGTGGTGTGGGTGGGGGGAGATAGCATAATGGTTATGCAAAGATCATAATGGTGATGCCTCAGGCTCCAAAGTCCCAGGTTCAATCACCCATACTACCAAAAGTCAGAGCTGATCAGTTCTCTGGTTAAAATAAATAAGTAAATAAATAAAATAGATTAATACTGGGATGCTCTGACATGCCTGCAACCTAGGTTCAAGCCCAGCTCCCTCTGCATTGGAGGAAACTTTGGTGATGAGTCTATTTGAAAGCCAGGTCAGAGTAGTGCAGCCATGCTGACAACATTTTAAAACTAAAATTTTTAATAAACTTAAAAATGTATTTACGGTTTAGTGTAGGCTGCATTCCAGGTACTTTACATGTGTTAACTGACTGGATTGATACAATAACCCTATGAAGCTGATTATCCCTGTTCCATACATAAGGAAACTGGAACAAATTCTAAGATACTTATCCAAGGTCAACACATGGCGGCAGCAGAATCTCATTTTTGTTTTGTTTTGTTTAGAAGTAAATAATCCAACCTTTATTTGGCCTGGCAGAAGCACAATTTATGTCCTATATGGAGCTTATACTTTACTACATTGCATTTCTTTTCCAGGAAAAAGAACTACAAAAATAAAGATCATTACAAAAAGGTAAGGCATACATTTATTGCTTTCAACCGTTCTTTACATCACAATGAAGCAACACAATTTTACAAAAATAAAATTTTATTAAAAGCAGTAGAGTCTGAGCAGGAGACAGTACAAAGAATGTGAACTGTGTAAACATCACTACATTCAGCTCACCTTGATTGAATGCTGACAGACAACTTTAATGGCTCTAAGTGCCCTTAATAGCAAGATACATTAGTTCTCCTGTACTCAGAAAACACACCCTAATTTTGATTAGGAAAAGGTATTTTGTCGAAGTTGGTCCCATCGGCAAATACTGCCATTGACACAAAAAATGGCTATGAGAATGTTGCTGTCTCTGCTAAAGCTGGTTTGACAGATAGCAGCACCACATTTATGATGAGACAATGTTGTACATCTAGGGAGAAAACATGACAACAGGTTATACTATTCATGCAGAATGCTGTCATGTTTCATTCATTTACATCTAACTCACTTAAAACTGTGAATGAGACAGTGAACAATGTTCTACCTCATGTAGAAGGCATTCAAAACAAAACAGACTTCACACAAAGACTTCTGTGCAAAATGACCATATTTTTTTTTCACTTTTAAAAAAATTTTTCTTTATTGGGGGATTAATGGTTTACAGTTGACAGTAAAATACAATAGTTTGTACATGCATAACATTTCCCAATTTTCGAAGTAACAATTCAACCCCCACTAAGTCCTCTGCCATCATGTTCCAGGACCTGAACACCCCTCCAACCCTAGAGTCTTTTACATTGGTGCAATACACCAATGCAGGTGTCTGTTGCTCTCTCTCTTCCCCTTCTCTCTGAATTACTCTATGTCTCTATTTTAAAATACAACACAGGCAGGAGAAGTGGATTTGTAATGCAGGCTTCAGTGATAAACCTGGTGGCAATTAAAAACATTTTTTTGTACATAATGCTTAATTTATGTCCTAGGGTCCAAATCAGGCTATGTGATGTTTAGTTGTTATGTTTCCTCAATGTCTTTTTGATCGACAGCTTCTTAGGCTTACCTTGTTTTTGATTACTTGGTGGATTTGATGAGTCTTGGTCAACTTCTTTGTAGAATGTTCATTTGCATTTGTCATATATATATATATATATATATATATATATATATATATATATATGTAGTTTTTTCTATAGAAAGATTGGGATCTTGGATTTGGAAAGAAGACCACAGATGCAAAGTGCTTTTCTATCACATAAAAGGCACAGACTCTCAGTATGACTTATTAGTGCTGATGTTTGTTGGTATGCTTCAAGATTCTGCTTCTAAGACCCCTTCTGTTTCATTGGTTTGATCCCCTATGCAAACAGAATACAGTGTTAAGCATATTTTAAATTTAAGATGTACTGTGTAACTTACATAGAGAACTAAGTTTCCTTCACTATACTCCTGAAAAGCGATTAAAAAAACAAAAAAGTAGGGCTGGGGAGACAGCATAGTGGTTATCTGAAAGATTTTCATGCCTGAGGCTCCAGGCCCCAGTGTCCAAACCATAGCACCACCATAAGCCAGAGCTGAGCAGTGCTTTGGTAAAAACTAAATAGGTGCATCAAAATAACTCTGAAATGATATAAGAATCTCTAAAGTGATAAAACATTTTAGAGAAAAGGGTATAAATTATGAATTTCTAAATACTTACTTAGCTTTGTGAGGATCTTCAGCTTCTAAATCCCAAACACAGAGTCTGCCAACCCAATTGCCCAATGCAAGCATCTGTATAAACCTATTTTTAAAAACATCAAATTATCAAAATAAGGCCACTGAGTAGTCAAGTTGTCCAAAGACACCTTTCTAACTTTAGAAAAGTCACCTCTTGAAAATGAGTATATTATCATTCTATTGCGTTTTTTACTTCTGATTTGTAAATGGGTGCGAGAACCATTGTAAATGGACTTGAAATCTCATCTGAACTTTTCCATTCCAGTAATTGTTACCCCATGGCCAATTTTGATAAGAAATTACATGCTATTTGGTGGCAGAGAAACACAGCTTTTATTACAATAATATTGCAACTATCCCTTTGTTATTGCTATTAATCTCTTATTGTGCATAATTTATAAAACAAACTTCACCATCAGTGTGTATGCATCTTAGGAAAAATCAGGATATACACAGATGCTACTTGAACTTTGAAAATTAGGGTATTTTGCAAATCATTTGGCAATGACTTTACAACTTGCACCAGCTAATAGTTTCTTCTGCTTTAACAGTATACCCAAAGCTATAGAAAACTCTTTCAATACTTCATCCTAATATCAAATGTTTTAAGAATTTCAGATGGCTGCTATTTTTGTCTTTGCCTTATATACTGATTCTTTCAAGTTTTTCTGGTAATGGTACACAGATGGATTAATACCCTAGCCTCCAATATTAAATCTTAGTAACAGATGTTATGGAAAATATACACCAAACTGCCACCACTGGCAGCTATCAATTCATTCATAATAGCAGTACAGATGGTGAGTGAAGTCACAAAGGTAGAATAGCATCTAAGGTGGAAAAAAAAGAGAAACACGCAAAGCACTGAGTAAGTTCTTACATGAAACAACAAAAGATGTGCAGAAGAGAAAACAATAATCATAATTTTGTAATTTCATATGTAAATTTTGCTACCTTTTTTCAGAAATCCATAAAACCTCATGTACCAAATGTCATACCGACTGTAAACAAATCACGCAAGGATAGTCACACTGTATTTAATTATTATTTAATTTATTTAGATTCATTGGGTTTAATGTTATCTATATCATCTTCCATCTTGTCAGGTTACCAGGCCACAATGGCATTTCACAAGACTTAAAAAAACAAAGGAGAGGGAGTCGGGCTGTAGCGCAGCGGGTTAAGCGCAGGTGGCGCAAAGCACAAGGACCGGCATAAGGATCCCGGTTCGAACCCCGGCTTCCCACCTGCAGGGGAGTCGCTTCACAGGCTGTGAAGCAGGTCTGCAGGTGTCTATCTTTCTCTCCTCTCTGTCTTCCCCTCCTCTCTCCATTTCTCTCTGTCCTATCCAACAACGACGACAACAACAATAATAACTACAACAAAAAAACAAGGGCAACAAAAGGGAATAAATAAATAAATAAAAAGGAGAAAAAAGAAATGTTACGGGGGTCGGGTGGTAGTGCAGTGGCTTAAGCGCACTGGCGCAAAGCTCAAGGACCAGTGTTAGGATCCCGATTCGAGCCCCTGGCTCCCGACCAGCAGGGCAGTCGTTTCACAAGCGGTGAAGCAGATCTGCAGGAGTTTATCTTTCTCTTCCCCTCTCTGTCTTCTCCTCCTCTCTCCATTTCTCTCTGTCCTATCCAGCAACAACGGCATCAATAACAACAACAATAAAAATAAAGAAATGTTTGCAAAACTCATTATTAAATATAAAAACAAAGTAGCAGGAGTCGGGCAGTAGCACAGAGGGTTAAACATACGTGGCACTAAGCACATGGACCCTGTTAGGATCCAGATTCAAGCCCCAGGTTCCCCACCTGCAGGGGAGTGGCTTCACAATCAGTGAAGCAGGTCTGCAGATGTCTGTCTTTCTCTCCCTGTCTTCCCCACCTCTATCCATTTCTCTCTGTCCTATGTAACAATGACAACATCAATAACAACAAAAATAACTACAACAAGAAAAAAATTGATTTTCCCGTTGTCATTTTATAAACAAGAAAAAAAAGTTGGTTTTCCCTTTGTCATTTTAGAACTGACAGTTCATGAAACAGGGTAGCCCATCTACCAAGAGACAGTGACATATATTCATTTAAGCTGATTCAGTATCCACACTTGAGGATAAGAAGTCTGATTAGCAACAGAATTTGATAACAAAAAAGTAATACATTATATGGGGTATTTACTTTGGAAATCATAATTTTGTCTCTGCCAGACAAAATCACCTTCAGTTCTAGGCCCTTTGGTGTTCAGAGACTTCAAGTGGTTTATAGGAAAAGAAAATTAGAAATTCTGTCTGAGAATGCATGGTTCTTCAATATGGGCCCTGCTACTTCACTACTTTCATCTTTTCCCACCCAAAAGCTCATTGCATTTGTAACTCCAGGAAATTCACTTCATCTGGGCAACTGGTTAGTCATCTTAAGATTATTATGAATACTTAAATTTTATTTAAAGTCTCAGAAAAGAAAAAAAGATGAAGAGACTTGTAGTCATGTCTGAAAGCAGTGGCCGTTTCACTGCCATAATCAGGAAGGATGTAGGCAGACTGTGAAGTGACTGCCAATCCCATGCACAAGAATAAAAACAAAGAGGCAAAGAAGTAAGAGAGAGAACTGATGATTGCAGAGGACAGTCAAGAGTGTGCGTAGGAAATTACTTGTTAAGAAGTGTATGATTAGAAAGCAATGCATTTTGATGGTATAAAGAGATGTCATATCAGAGGATCTGGAGAAACACCTCACATGTTACACTGGTTGGTGCTCCAGACCACTGGGGTAACAAAGCTGATGCCATATGCACAGTGGAGAGGAAGCTGCAACCCTAAGAGTATATGGTGAACTTCCAGAGCAGGGTAAAGTCAGTGAAAGCTCTTGGTCATGGAAATGATGATGATGATGATGATGATGATGATGATGATGATGATGATGATGATGGCAATGTGGTAGCTAAACTGAACTCAATAGTTTGTGAAGACAACTCTACTATTTGTATTTTGAACATAATCTGCTGAGACACTGAAACGTCACTCAGAAACAATAGGATGCTCTGGATCTCCCCACCACACCATTACCTTGTATTAAGAAATCAATTAAATAATTTTACAAATCCTTTTCAACCTTTTATTTATATATTATTGTATTCAGACAGAGAAATTGAAAGGGAAGGTGGGGATAAAGAGGGAAAGAGGGGTGTTCGTAGTAGTACAGTGAGTTAAGTGCACATGGTGCAAAGCACATAATAATCCTGGTTTGCAGCCCCCGACACCCATCTGCAGGGGAGTTGCTTCACAATCGGTGAAGCAGATCTGCAGGTGTCCATCTTTTTCTCCCCTTCTCTGTCTTCCCCTCCTTTCTTGATTTCTCTCTGTCTAATCCAACAACAATGACAGCAACAATAATAATAAAAATGACAATGATAAACAACAAGGGCAACAAAGGGGAAAAAATAGCCTCCAGGACTAGTGGATTTATAGTATGGGCACTGAGCCCCAGCAATAATCTTGGGGGCAAAAAAAGAAAAATAAAGAGGGAATGAAACAGAGACACCTGCAGCCTGTGTCATAACTCGTGAAACTTTCCTCCTGCAGGTTGGGACGAGGGGCTCTGAACCTGGTGCCTTGAGCACTGTAATGTGAGCACTTAACCAAGGTGCACCACTGCATGGCCCCCAAATCAAATATTTTTGCAGTGTAATTTGTTGTAACCTGGGAGGTGGCACAATAGATAAAAATCTGGGCTCAGAAGCACAGTGTCCCCAAGGTTGACCTCCAGCAACAGCGTGTGCCAGAGTGACCATACTCTGGTGCTCTTTTCTCTCTACAATAAATATTTTTTAAATAACTCTTGTTAAAACACACTAGTTTTAGCTGAAAGCAGAAGCACACTAGAGTTTGCAGTGAGTAACACCCTAACACTTCCTCTCCACTATTCCAACCTTTGGGTCCATGATTGCTCAACAATTTGTTTGGCTTCATATGTTAACTCTCTTTTCAGTCACCAGGTTCCAGATGCTATCAGGATGCTGGCCAGGCTTCCCTGGATTGAAGACCCCACCAATGTGTCCTGGAGCTCTGGTTCCCCAGAGACCCACCCTACTAGGGAAAGATAGAGGCAGACTGGGAGTGTGGACTGACCAGTCAACGCCCATGTACAGCGGGGAAGCAATTAGAGAACCCAGACCTTCTACCTTCTGCAACCCACAATGACCCTGGGTCCATGATCCCAGAGGGATAGAGAATGGGAAAGCTGTCAGGGAAGGGGATGGGATATGGAGATTGGGTGGTGGGAATTGTGTGGAGTTGTACCCCTCTTACCATATGGTTTTGTTAATTAATCCTTTCTTACATAAAAAATAAATTTTAAAAAAGGATTGTTTTCCAGGACTGCTAATATGATTTATACATAAGTGCTTATAACTATACAGCATAGCACATGTTGTGTAATATTATAATTATAACAAGTACCTATGATGTCATTGCAGTTTTCCTAATAATCAAAATTATGATATGCTACTTTTACTGGGTGGTTAGATGTATAGATGAATTACTAGGAAGATTAGACATGGAAAATCATATTCACAGCTGGGGGGACAGCATAGTGGATCTGCAAAAGACTTTATTATTTATTTTTATTTTTTAACTTATATTTATACAAAGAAAACACTGACAAAAAACATACTAAGAGGGATACAACTTTGCACAGTTCTCACCACCAGAACTCCATATCCCATCCCCTCCCTTGAAAGCTTTCCTATTCTTTATCCCTCCGGGAGTATGGACCCAAGGTCATTATGTGGTACAGAAGGTTGAAGGTCTGGTCGGGGCAAGTTTGGACTCCCATAAAACATAGTCTTTGTAGAGAGAAAGATAAGAATATTAGTAGCCCACACAAACAGAATTACATTTCCAGCATGTTTTTTATTTATTGTCTTTTTCCTTGCAAAGTTGAGACTAAATGCTGAAAAAGAGAGGTTCATGAAGAGAGCAGACTAGAGGTCCAGGAGGTGGCATAGTGGATAAAGCACTGATTCTCAACCATAAGGTCCTGAGTTTAATCCCTGGCAGCACATGTACCAGAGTGATTTCTGTTCCTTTCTCTCTTTGTCATTGACAAAAATAAATAAATAACATATTTTTATAAAAAAGAAAGCAGTCTGTAAATTCAGCGTTGCAGAAGTTATGAAAGCACACAAGAACCAGAATGCCACTTTTATGTAAGAGTTGTTTCTGCCTCTCTGTTGCATATAACCCTATTTGGAACTATTTGAACCTATTCTCTGGAGGGCAGATTGAAGGGATGCCAGTGGGCTTTGCAAGAGTGACATTTCCTCTGGGTGGCCACTCCCCATAGACCCAGAACTGAGCTCTCCACATGAGGAAGAACCTCAGGTGAGCTATAGGTTCAGAAAGTTCAAGAAGCCTCATTTGAGGTGGTAGTGAACATGCTTGACCAACACTTTCATGTTTTTAGTCACTATGGCTTCTTTTTTTTCTCTGCCTAAATAGTCCTCTTTTCAAACAATTATCTAGTTAACCCGACAACTCTCTGGACATATAGGTAGCCCACTGTATTGCCTTTGTTCACCATGTAGGGTTTTGGCCTGGGGTAGAGCTTAGTGGGAGATTCTGGGATTGCACACCTGTGACCCTGGGCTTTGACTGCACACACACACACGCACACATACACACACACACATATACACACACACACCATAGGGAAGAAAAAAAAGAAAGACGACCTCTGTCAGTATACCCCAAAGCTGTAGCCTTCACTCTGGCTCTCTCTGTTCCAGCTGAAACACAGACTTTACAGACAGTCCATCTATGAGCCCATGGGCACTTCACCATCTTTGGGAAGAACAAGAAAGCAGCAGTGAAGCATAGACTGTATGAAAGAACAAATGGAAGCCAGTGCAGGAGACAAAAGAAAAATTAGCCGGAGCCACATTAGAAGTCAGCAATAAGACCAACACATGCTACAGAAAAACCAAGAACAGTAAGGGGCCTGGGCCCTCCTTCCCCACCATAAACCTCTCCTCCTTCACCTCCCTTTCCTGCCCGCTCCCACTTGACACCTTACTAGAAACATGGGTGGACACATGGAGAGTTCATGACTGGCCCTAGCTCACCCCACCCTGCTTCTCATCTCACTCTCCCCAGTCACCCTCTTAGGCTGTCCCTTGTCACTCACCCCCTCATGAGATGAGGTTTTAGATCAGTTAATGGAAACGAGCAGCTTTGTGTGGGAATTCATTGACCAGAAGAGGGTTTTGGCTGAAAGTAAGCAGTCCTGGTCCCTTCAATTATCTGAGAAGTAGGGTTCACTGTGTGGGCTCATGGCATTGACTTTTTCTTTCCCTTTTTTTGTTTTGGTGAAAATTTTTATTTATTTTGGATAGAGATAGGGAGAGAGGCAGAGAGAAACCTGCTTCACTTCCCTCCTGAAACTGAGGACCAGAGGCTTGAACCTGGGTCCTTGCACACTGTAATGTGTGCCTTCAACTAGGTGCACCACCACCTGGCCTCCAACTTTACCTCTTATTCAAAATAGTGAGAGCAAAACTAGATTTCCCACTGAATCCAAAGGAGAGAGGACTTGAGGGGAGATGGTGGCAGTGGATGGAGTCAGACTCTTGCCTTCCCTCCAGGCATTTAGCAGAAAGATGTGCAGAAGAGGATCGAAGGAACACCATCAATCAACACCTGAGAAAAGAATGGGATAAAGATGTTGTGCTGAAGCATCAGCGAGATGAAGATGCCAAGGCCTTTGACAAGTAATTGCCTTCTGGGGCTGCAAGTTGCCTCCTCTCCCCATTTCCTCCACTCTGATCTGGGGATCTATAGAGCTTCATGCAAACGAGTGGGGATTGCCAAGGGAACTCTATAGAGGACAGAAATCTGGGTTTAGTGTGGGATAGCTGTGCTGCCTGCTAAATGTCTACCAACTGTGTTTTGGTCTGCCTCTACTCTAGGAAGCTTTGTTTTCCTATTGTGGAGGGTGAGGAATAGAGTGTGGGCATTTCTCTTTGGAAATAATAAGTTTGAAGCAGAGAGAGTGACTTTCCATCCCAGGCTTCCTGAGTGTTCAGTTAAGAGGGGAGCTGAAGAATCATGGGTAAATGGGCAGTCAGTTAGGAATGGAGTCATGGGTAATGGGTGCTATACAAAGTGAGACACCCAGCAGGGAACAGGCCCAGACCATCCACCCAGAGGGTGCCTGTCCCCTCTCCTCAGCCCTCTCTCTCTACTCACCACCCAGGAGCAGAGCCTCTAGCCCCAGGCCATGAAGGCTGACAGCTAGCCTGGGAAAGGCTGATGATCTTTTGTCTTATGTTCATTTGTCAATGGGGAAAGTTAACATGTGCCTGACTGAGAATGTGAAAAACTTGACAAAACAGATGGAGCCTATCCCTTCAGATGCTATCAAAGCCTCAATATGCCAAACTTAATTTTTCTGCCCAGTGCTCACCTCAGGCTTATAGTGGAGTTGGGGATCAAACTGGAACATATAAGGAAACAAAAATCATTTGCAAAACCTCTATGCTATATCAACAGCCCCCAAGTATTCTAAATGACTAGTTAATAAATTGTTATTGTGGGTAACCCATGGATAACTCCTCATGTTCCTCCTTGCTCTTCTACTCTTCTTCCTCTCTCTCTACTCCTCCTTCACTCTGGCTGATGATGACACAGAGGATTGAACTTGGGATCTCAGAGCCTCAGACATGCAAGTCTTTTGCAGAACTGTCATGCTATATTTCCCACTAGGATATAATCTCTTCTAGAGAAGATGTTTTGATTTTAGTGGAAGGCATTTTCTCCCCCTCTCCCATGTAGGGCCCATCATTTGTGACAGTGAGTGAGAGGAGAAGGGCAGGCTGGGGGCAAGGGGAACAGGTACTGGGGGGGGGGGTGTCACTGTCCTTGTCTCCTTTTCATAGTTTTGAGGAAGGCCTCTCACTATTGCCTGTGCCTCCTCCCCAATTGTCCTGGTATTAGGGGCTAGAGGGTTGAGAGTGGACTGGGGGGCTTGAGGGAGGAGGCACCCAACTGAAGAGGAGGCACCCCACTAAACAACCCCAAATACCACCCCCTACTGGGGATTAATTGAACTGCCTCTACCCCATTTAGTACCCCAAAGCACTCTATCCCATTCAACATCCCCCACCCCAATCACCATCCTTCCACCTTCCCAGTCCACACTCAGGCCAGCTGGGGACAAGACATCCAGCCTAAGACTGGTTGTGGTGTGCTCGCCTAAACCCCTACATCCACCAGTCCACCCCACACCACCCCATCAAACCCCCTCCAATTAGGCCACCCTCTCTCCCCGCAGTCCCCATCCCCTGTCCACCCTCAACCTCACAGCCCTGATACCAGGACAGCTGGGGAGGAAGCACTCAGTCTAACTTTGGATTCCCTATCTGTCCTCCCCCGCCACCCCCCACACCACAGAGAGGAAAAACAAAAGAAGGATCTAGAGGATGAAAAGATTCTGTGGAGATACCACTCTAATCCTAATTTCTTTGCTTTTTCTTTTTGCTCCCTGCTTTATTAGGTCCATTATGACCTGCATTCAAGAGCTATGCTGAGTATCTGTCAACCAGCTTCTCCTACACTCTTACATTCTTCTGCATGTTGGGCCCCAGAAGACCTATTATTACCTTTAACCCCACCCCCATATTGCCCCTGTTTAGCAGGAAGCAGCCAGAATGACCTTGGCACCCTATATGACCAAAAAGGTCAGAATGATAAATCTGGGAGTGCCTGACCATTGAAGGCGCTTGTGGCTAAATACACTCAGTCATAAGAATGTGTTACCCAGCAATACTAGCCCATCCCTGGAATGCCTGCTGGAGGCTAGCAGTTTCCTAAATCACAGACTCACCACACTTAACATCATGGAAAATACCCACTGAACTCTCACCTAAGTTTCTTTTTCTCCTCAGCTATAAGAATCTCCCTCCTTGACCCTGGCTGCGACTTCATGCCCACCCCCACCCCCGGCCCACTTGGACCTGAGAACCTTGCCTCAGGAGCACACAAATAAAGCCCTTGTTGATAATATTCATGGCCCGACTTTTTCTGTCAGGTCCATTTCGCCACCACCCACCAGACCACACAATCATGAGATAGCAGGCAGGCACTGGTCTCCACAGACAAGCAAATGATGGGGTGGCTTCCACTGAACACACACAGGGCTGTGAGAACAAGGATTCTGAGTTGATGTAGACACTGCACATCAAGCTGAATTGGGGCCACTCCTGCAACCCGAGGGGCTCAGCCTATCAAACCCATCAAGCCTGGCCGACACTCCTACCTATGATGGTTGTGGGCTTCTCCCACCACACCACCTCCTCCAAGGAGCCCATCTCAGCATTATCCTGGGCGAAAGTCTCTTTCTCAGGGCTCAGATGGCTCCTCCCCTGCAAGAGAGAAGGAAGGCATGTGGCTGTGGGAAACCTAGGCAGTGTTGCTGCAGCTGAGTCACAGACAGTACTCTGTGTACTTCTGAGAGAGAAAGAAAGAGAGAGAGAGAGAGAATGGGAGTTAAAGAGACCATAGCTCCTCCAGTGTGGTGGGGGGCTGTGCTCAAACCTGGGTTGTGCACAGGAGAAAGGAGAGCACTATCTGAATGAGCTATTTTGCCTGTCTCCCTCAAAGCCCCCACCCTAACCCTGTTTCTTTTGAATATGTATATATATTTCATATATATAGTTTATATTTTTTAAAAGATTGTATTTATTTATGAGAAAGAAGGAGAGAGAAATGACCAAACATCACTCTGGCACATGTGCTGACGGGGATCAAACTCGGGACCTCATGCTTGAGAGTCCAAAGCTTTAACACTGCGTGATCTCCCGGACCATGTAGTTTGCATTTCTTTCTAACATTTACTTATTTACTTTATCTTATCTGATAGAGCAGAGAGAAACTGAAAGACAGGGGGAGATAGAACCTACAGCACTGCTTCATCACTTATGAAGCTTTCCTCTTGCATATAGCACAGACCGGAGGCTTGAACTTGGGTCCTTGTGCATGATAATACACACACTTAACCAGGTGCATCACCACCCATACATATATATATGTGTGTGTGTGTGTGTGTATTTCATATATGTATATTCTAGAGGGATTGCATTATTTACCCATTTATTTTTTTAAACAAAGTACTGTTCAGTTCTGAGTTTTGGTTGTGCTGGGGACTGTACCCGTACCTCAGAGCCTCAGGAGTAAAAGCCTTTTTGTAGAACCACTGCAATGTCTCCTCAAGTTGCTAACCCCCAGATTCTTGGTCACCTGACAAAACCTTCAGACCAAATGGGTCAGGAGGGCTGATTAGTGGGCCAGCCTCCAGTTGAATTATTTATTATAGAAAGGTGGGCTTGTTGGAGGCCTGCCATCATGACTGGCCAGCTGTCACTGTGGGTTCACTGTCAGCCCTGTGTCACAGTGAGGCAGAGTTTGGGCCACTTAATGGAAGCCACAAGTGGACAGTGGGAGGCATAAAGGTGATGGGACCTGGTGTGCAACCCCCACCCTCCCCCCATGGATTCCCTGGCAGGTACCACCAGGGCAAAACCAGGGAGGACCTGATGGGCTTCCCTCTACCCAGCCTGGTGGGGAGTTGCTGGCCTCCAGCAAGGACTCTCCTGTTACAACCCCCTTTTTGGTGGTCGCTGGGACGTTCCAGGTCCCAAACAGAACAGCAGTAATCCCCTGAATCAGAGCCATGCATTTCCTCTAAAGTTCTGTAGAGAGTCAGCCCAATGATGAAGGACCCAGGCCCCCACCTCCACCTCCCAACCCCAACACCAGGACTGCTTTACTTGGCCTGCTCTGTCTCAGCATGGTGGCAGCCCTGACAGGGCAAGAGGGAAAGGCAGGGGGCAGCAGGTGCAGCATGCCCAGCCACTGGGTTGGTAGTGAGCAGAGCTGCTCCCCAGAGACTCCTGTCCCTGTAGTGTCCCCTGCCTGCAGTCACAGGCCCATGTTGGCCCTGGGGACAGCTATCCAGTCCCCATAGTTGAGGGCTCTACTCTGGACCCTCCTGGGTACTTCCACCCCAGGACATCCTTGTCAGTGTCTGCTAGAAGCTCCTCCCACATCCTGTAGGTCTTCATGGCCACCAGAAAGGGAACCCATTGCTCACACTTCATCATTCCCTGCAAGTGTAGATACCAAGGATATCTGGTCTTTCGAGACAGAGAGGAGAGGAATCTGTCATATGGCTTCACTGCTCATGCAGCTTCCTGCTTCCTGTTGCAGGAGGACTGTGGGCTTGAACATGGGTCCTTGAGCATGATCACCTGTATGATCTACTGGCCATGCCACCATATGACCCCATATATTAGTGCTTTAAACATTTACTGTATCTGCCCCAGGTCTTTGTTAGCTTTCTCTGTGGACAGAAGCTGAAACTGTGGCTCACAAAGGTGCTCTTGTACTAGCTGGCTGCATTATTTAGAATGCCCTTTACATGTTTCATTCCATTTTTTTTTTGCCACCAGTGTTCTTGATAGGGCTCAATGCCTACATGATATATATATATATATATATATATATATATATATATATATATATATGATAGATGTTAAGAGACAGAGAGAGATTAAGAGTGAGAGAGATAGAAAGAGGAGACACACCATGGCACTGATCCATTGCTCAGGAAGCTTCCCTCTTGTAGGTGCTCCCATGTGGTGTCCAGAGGCTCGACCCTGAGTCCTTGAACAGTCACAGATACATGCAGTCATGTAGTACTCATCTCCCTGGATGCGGCCATAGTCTCCAAGGTCTAGACCAGGGTGCAGTGGCTTAGCAAAGCCCCAGCACTCTCTCCCAGGTCACAGCGAAGCCTCAGCCATGAGGCACTGGAGCCCTAGTGGCACGCTGGCAGTAGGTGGTCTACATTCAGCATCATAGGCAGGCACTGGCATGGGATGATGACCCTGCATGCCATGTAAAGCACCAGCTTGCCCACTCGGATGCCCATGCCGTAGCAGCCCAGGTCCCCCAGGCCAAGGATGTGTTCCCCATCTGTCACCACCACAGCAAGCAAGACAGGGGGAGTGCTCCTGCAGTGGTCCTCCTCTGGATGCCAACCTGCCTGAGCCAATGTGGGCCCCTGTCCCCTCGACTCCCCTTTAAGGGTTGGTGGTTGCTGCAGGCTCAGTGGAGGAAACCCATCTGCCATCATCCTTCAGAGAAACCAAGGCTACCCTGCACCAGGATCTGGGTTCAAATCCTCAGCCCCCATGACACCTGGAGGCCTTGTTCTGACTCACTCTCCCTCTGTCAGGCCTTCCTGTGCATAGCTGACAGGTGGGTGAGTCAGGCCTGACAGGTGTGTGCTGACTCTTCCCTTTGGTGCTGTGGTGGCTTTCTTTCTGGTCCAGGCTGAGAGGACCCAGTCCAGCACAGAGCAATAGTACAGAAGAGAAGATCCCTACCTTAATGTCATCCTCAGGCCATGAGTTGAGTATGGTGGCAATGTGGCCCTTGTCATGAATGGTGGTGAATAGCCCACTAGGAGAGACACAGCCACAGTCACCAGAGGACTCCAGAGCACAGGCATGCACATAACCAGGCTCTGTCCTCAGGTCTGGCTAGAGGTTGTTATTTAGGAAGCCACATCTTGAGTGCAAACCTCCTCCCACTAGACTGTCTATTCTGTGGGACCAGAAAATACCTGTCTACTCACCGGTGCCACCCCAGAGCCTACCCTACCATCACCCTCCACAGGGCACTTGTGAGCTTGTTGGATCCAGGACACTCACATACACACAAGTGTACAGGTCTACATCTTACTTTTTTGTTTTTCGTTTTTTCAGTGAATAGAGCCTCTGGACATATGATCAGAGTCACCTCAAAATGAGGATGACATGGGACCAGGGGCATGACCTAGCAGTCCATAAATGAGGGTGGAGGAGGGTTACTTTTGCTAGAGAGTGATACCATAGCCAGGTATTTCCTGCTAACTCCCTGGGGGACTGGATCCAGCTAATAGGCATTTGGAAACCCTAATCCCAGTGAAATTACTTGGAAACTGGGTTTTTTTTCCTGACACATTCAAGGTAAGAGCACCTGTCATCTAGTCTGTTGTTTGTCTCCAGAGAAGAGGGGAAGAGAGGGACACACAGGGAGAGACTGGCATGTGGTGGTGGTGGGAGACTGGGTGAATGCAGCAGAATCCACAAACTAAGGAGGGAATAGGCTTGCTTGTGAAGTTCAGAAGCTACAGAGGCAAGACAGGACTCCACCCCCCCCCAACCCCTGGCATATTTTTTAGAAAGCACATGACCCTGCCAATACCTTGATCCCAGGCTGCATGCCTCCAGCATTGAGATGAGACATTTCACTGTTTGAAGGCAGAAGTTTCTGATGTATTTTTCAGAAATAAGATGCGGAGGAATCAAACTCAGGGGCTCATGCATGTGCTCTGCCTCTGAGCCAGCTCTGCAGACCATCCCCCGCCCCAAGCAATTTTCCTGGGAGAAATAATGGTTTATAGGACAGTTATTGACATCTGAGTACCATTTCTTATATCCTTGTGATAGGTAGAGATCTCCAGGGACAATAGACACATGAATAAATGTCCAGTCACTGATTATCAGAGAAATGCAAGCAAGAACAACAAAGAGATGCCAGCTGTGAAAATGTTAGACATCAGAAAGGACAGAAACACCAACTGCTGGCAAGGGGATGGGGAGAGGGAAAGCCTTCTATACAGCTGGAGGGAATGAAAATTGGTACAACTCCTGTGGGAAGCAGTCTGGAGATTCTTTTTACTGTTATTATCTTTTCCTTTTATAAATCATCCACATGCCCCATAGGGTTGAGTCTCCACCAATACATCTTGATGTGAATGTTACCAATGTAGGTGACTGTGACAGAACCCACAATTCGCAACTCTGGCTACTTGTCTTTGTTTATAGAACATGTTCTTGACATCTTTTAATTTTTTTATTATTTATTTATTGAGTAGGGGAAGAAAGAAATTGAGAGAGAAGACAGAGACGAAGAGAGAAAGAGCCACTTGCAACAATGCTTCACCTTTTCTGAAGCTTTCCCCCTGCAGACAGATATGTGTGTGTGTGGACCAAAGGCTTGAAATGGGTCCTTGTGTATTTTAACTATTGTACTCTGCCAAATGCACCACTGCCTGGTCCCCATCCTTGACATCTATAGAGCAACACATCTCTCTATTCTTTTCCCTTTTTTTCTTTATTATTTTTCTTAATGGCTTTTTTCTTAATGGCTTTTTCTTAATCTCTTCTTCTTATTGTCTACTGTGAACAGTAATGACCATTAAAAAAGAAAAAACCCGGATTTCGGTGATAGCGCCGCAGTAATTAAGTGCAAGTGGTGCAAAGCGCAAGGGTAGGAGTAAGGATCCCGGTTCGAGACCCTGGCTCCCCATCTGCAGGGGAGTCGCTTCACAAGCAATGAAGCAGGTCTGTAGATGTCTATATCTTTCTCTCTCCCTCTCTGTCTTCTGTTCCTCTCTCTATTTCTCTCTGTCCTAATGACGACATTAATAACAACAACAATAATAACTACAACAACAATAAAACAAGTGCAACAAAAGGGAAAATAAAAAAAAGAAAGAAAAATCTTGTAAATGTTGGCACCTATATGGAAGGACTGCAGGGGATTTTGTTCGAAAGATGCCCTGTGGGAGTATGGAGGTAGCGCAGCAGATTAAGCACATGCAGCACAAAGCACAAGGACCTATGTAAGGAGCCCGGTTCAAGCCCCCAGCTCCCCACCTTCAGGGGAGTCGCTCACAAGCCGTGAAGCAAGTCTACAGGTGTCTATGTTTCTCTCTCCCTCTGTCTTCCCCTCATCTCTCCATTTCAGTCTGTTCTATCCAAACAAAGATGATATTAATAACCATAACAATGAAAAAAACAAGGGCAACAATGGGAATACATATTTAAAAACAACTTAAAAAAATAAATGATGTCCCGTATGTTTATGGTTTTGATTTAAAGCTTTTTAAAAATTTTTTAAATATATATTCCCTTTGTTGCCTTTTTTTTATATTGCTGTAGTTATTATTGTTGTTATTGATGTCATTGTTGTTAGAAAAGACAGAGAGAAATGGAGAGAAGAGGGAAAGACAGAGGGGGAGAGAAAGACACCTGCAGACCTGCTTCACTGCCTGTGAAGTGAATACCCTGCAGGTGGGGAGCTGGCAGCTCAAACCGGGATCCTTACACAAGGGGAAAAAAGGGGGAATAAAAACATCCAGGAGCAATGGATTTGTAGTGCAAGGACCAAGTCCCAGCAATAACCCTGGAGGAAAAAAAAAAGAGAGAGAGAACTTCTCTAGTCTAAATAACATCAAAAACATAAAGGTTCAAGAAGCCCAGAGGTTCCCAAACAGAATTAACCCAGACTTAAAGACACCTCGACACTTCATATTTAGAATGGAAAGGGATAAGGATAATGAAAGGATCCTGAAGGTAGCAAGAGAAAAACAAAGAGTCACCTACAGAGGAAAACCCATAAGATTAGCAGCAGACATCTCCACACAAACACTACAGGCCAGAAGAGAACAGCAAGATATCTATCTAGTGCTCAATGAGAAAGGCTTTCAGCCAAGACTACTGTATCCTGCTAGACTGTCATTCAGACTAGATGGAGGCATCAAAACCTTCTCAGACAAGCAACAGTTGAAAGAATCAACTATCACCAAGCCTTCCCTGAAAGAAGTTCTGAAAGGTCTCCTATAAACAGTCAGAACACCATAATTATGTCATATATCAGAACACACTAAAAATCTATAATGATGCTAAAATATATTCAATCTATGATATCAATAGATGTCAATGGTCAGAATTCACCTATTAAAAGGCACAGAGAAGGAAGATGGTTCCAAAAACACAACCCAACAATATGATATCTACAGGAAACCAACATAACTCAACAAGAAAGGATCCCAAAGGCTGCAGGAGAAAAACAAAGAGTCACTTACAGAGGAAAACCCATAAGATCGGCAGCAAATTTCTCCACACAAACACTAAAGGCCAGAAGAGAATGGCAAGATATCTATCTAGTGCTCAATCAGAAAGGCTTTCATCCAAGATTACTGTTAGACTCTCATTCAGAATAGATGGAGGCATAACAACCTTCTAAGACAAGCAGCAGTTGAAAGAATCAACTATCACCAAACCTGCTCTGAAAGAAATTCTGAAAGTTGTATAAACAGTCAGATCACCTTAAATATGCCATATAACAGAACATTCTAAATATCTACAATAATGATGATAAAATATCTTCAATCTATGATAACAATAAACATCAATGAGGGAACCAGGCAGTGCCACACCTATTTAAGCACTCACGTTACAGTGCACAAGAACCTGGGTTCAAGCGCCTGGTCCCCACCTGCAGGGGGAAGATTCACAAGTGGTAAAGCAGGGCTTCAGGTGTCTCTCTCCCTCTCTATCTCCCCCTTCCCTCTCCATTTCTGTCTCTATCCAATAGTAAATAAATAAATAAATGTCAATGGCATGAATTCACGTATTAAAAGGGGCAAAGTAGAAACATGGATCAGAAAGAAAAAAAAAGTCCTATGTTGTCTGTAGGAATCCCACCTATCTCAGCAAGACAAACACAGACTCAAAGTGAAAGGATGGAAAACTATCGTATGAGCCAATGGACCACACAAAAAAGGACAGGAACAGCTATGTGTATATCTGACACAATAGACCTTAAAATAAATAAAATTTAAAAAGATAGGGATGGACATTACTTAGTGCTCAGAGGATCAATCAAGAGGACTTAATGATGATCAACATTTATGCAACCAAGGAGAGGCTATTTAAATATATCAAATATCTACTGCAAGAGCTACAGCAATATATTAACAGCTAGTAACACAGTCATAATAGGGAACTTAAACATACCACTCTATTCACTTGAAAGATTATCTAGGCAGAAAATCAATAAAGAAATGAGAAAGGTAAATAAGGAGAGTAAAAATGGTGACGTAATCATTTTCAGCCCATCTTGGATGGAGCTTAAAGAAATCATGTTAAGTGAAATAAGTCAGAAACAGAAGGATGTATATGAGATGACCTCATTCACAGGCAGAAGTTGAAAAACAAGATCAGAAGAGAAAGCACTAAGTTGAACCCCAACTGCAGGTGGTATAATGCAGCAAAGTAAGACTCTGGAGTTAATGAGTGGGAGAGGGAGTTCAGGTCTTGGGACAGGATGATAGAGGGCCTATTGGGGGATGTAGTGTTGTGTGGAGGAGTGGGAGGTGTTATGCATGTACAAACTGTTGTGTTTGCTTTTGACTGTAGAGCATTGATTCCCCCCAATAAAGAAGAAAAAATGAATTTGCATCTACAGGGCTGTCGTCATCTGCATTTCTATTAGAGAATGTGCACTAGGTAGAAACCACCGGTTTGCATTAACTGGAGCAGTGGAGCACCAGTCCAAAGACAGTCTGCACTAGACACACCAGTGAAGGGTTTTGTGATCTGGCCTCTGGGTTCCAGTCTAGGGGTCTGGGACTTGGCAGCTCTGTTAGCATGGGGTTACTTACATTTTATCATTTTCAAGACAAGTTCATGCTAACTATGCAGTGAACAAGGGTGTACAAGGACATCTTCAAGGGCCTAGACATGAGTTTATTTGGAAGTAGTTCTACTTTTCCTTTTGTGAGCAACATCTAGTCTGTTTTCCACAGGGACTGCTCCACTTTACCTACCCATCAACAGTACACCCAGGGCCTCTGATTTCTTCTCCTCTCAGCACTCATTTCTGTTTGAATAATATCTACTCTAGCAGGTACTGAGGTTTTGGCTTGCATTTCTCTGGTAAGTACTCAACTTTTCCCACAATCCTGTTGTAGATCTTCTTTGGAGGAATATCTGGTCAGTGGTTTTGCCTATTTACAAACTTGAGTTATTTGGTGTCAGACGCTTTGAGTTCCATGAGTTCCCTTAAGTTATCATTTTGAATATAAACCTGCATTTAGATATATGATTTGCACAGATGTTATCCTATTACATAGGTTGTGTCTGGAGGAGTCACAGATTCTAACTCAACTTAAAATCTAAGAAGAGTAAAGTTTTTCTTCCTTTCTCTGCTGCTCATTTGTCATGTCTGCCTTTCAAGTTTTTTGTGTTTTTGTTTTTTATTTTATTTAACACAGTTCTGGCTTGTGTATGGGGAACAGAAACTGGAATTTTAAAACCTCACGGAAGAGAGTCTCTGCATAACTATTATGCTATCTCTCCATCTCTCAATTTCTATATCTGTAAATTACAATTCTTTTTCTTTTTTTTTTTTTTTTTTTACCAGAGCAGTACTCAGTTCTGGATTATGGTGGTGTGCGGGACTGAACCTGGGACTCTGGAGCATCAGGCATGAGAGTCTCTTTGCATAACCATTTTGCTATTTACTCCCACCCTCTAATTCATTTTGTAAAATATTTTTTATTATTGAATAGAGACTAAGAGAAGTGGACATGGAAGAAAGAAATAGAGAGGGAGAGAGAAAAACCTGCAACACAGCTTCAGCACTTGTAAACCTTTCCCCCTGCAGGTGGGGACCATGGACTTGAATCCAGGTCCTTACACATTGTAACATGTGCACAACCAGATGCAACACAGCCCATCCTCTGTAAATTATAGTTCTAACTAATAATTTATCTTGTAATTAGTCATAACTTGATACTTGTTAAAATGTTCTGTACCAGTGGTATGGGATTTAGCCTACTAGGTAAAGTGTTGGACTCTCAAGCGTTAGGTCTTGAGTTCGATCCCCGGTAGCACATGTACCAGTGATGTCTGGTTCTTTCTCTCTCCCCTATCCCTCTCATAAAAATTTTTTTAAAAGTTTTGTACCATATTCTGAAATTGCTGATATACTGCATACCACAGTCACAGTCTAACTTGCATGGCTGATAGTTTCGCTTTCACCTGAACACAGATGATGAAGAAAAGTTTTTGTAATTTGTTATGTAACAGGGAATGTTCATAAATAGGACCTCTTTTTTAATATTTTATTTTATTTTAATGGGAGAGAAAAATAGAGATACAGAAAGATTAGAGTGCTGCTCAGCTCTGGCTTATGGTGGTGCTCAGGACTAAACCTGGGACTTCAGATCATCAAGCATGAAAATCTTTTGCAAAGCCACGATGTTGTCTCCCTAACTATGAATATGACTTTCTGTATGTCTAATCTTTCTATCAATTCATCTATACATCTAACTACCCAGTAAAAAGAAGCATAAAAGATCATTTTTATCATCAGGACAACTGCAATGACATCATAGGTACTCGTTATAATTGTAATAACACATAACATGTGCTATGCTGTATAGTTACAAGCACTTTTGTATAAACTGTATTAGCAGTCCTGGGAAACAATACTTTATCCCTATTATGTGTCTCTCACTGACAGTAACCCACTTAGTTGCAAAGTGACTGCCTTGCTGATGAGAAGTAGAGATGGAAGACTTAAATTTTTATTTTATTATCACACTCTTATTTTTTTCTTTCTTACCAGAGCACTGATCAGCTCTAGTTTATGGTGGTGCAAGGGACTGAACCTGGGACTTTGGAGTCTCAGGCATCAGAATCTCTTTGCATAACCATATGTTACCTATCCTACCACCCACCCCGTCTGTCCTTTATTATCTTCTTAACACAGTCATCACATACTTTATATCCCATATTTGTATCAGTCAGCTAGAGGGTTTGGGTCATTCTTTGGGAGGCACCAGATCCCAGGAAGAGTGTTGACTTCACTAGAAGGAAGAAGAGTTTCTGTTGCCAGCATGGCTCTCCACTGAGTTTCCCCAGAGTTCTTACCCCTGCCTTGAGTGCCTGTGCTCCTGGTGAAACCCAGCTTCCTGTGTGCCTCCCTGAGGAAAACTCTTGACTCCCAAGTCTCTCTCTTCCTCTTTGGTTTTGCATGAAAAAGGTCATCTCACTCTCCTTAGTGTCCTAAGCCCACTCACTCTGTACATGCACATTAATGAAATATCTTGTTGGCTGACGGCCCTAGCAATAGTCCTGATGGAGGGGGCTGGAGTGAAGCAATTTCTAGGGAAAGCCTCTGCTCTGGGAGGTGAGGGACACTAGTGATAAAGTGGCACTAGTGTCAAGAGAGATCAAGATGCTCTCTGCACCAGTGTTCCCAGTCCATTTCCTTGTGGGCCATATGTATGTAAACTATTCTATTTTACTGGGCCAAGAGCTATGAAAACCTGTGTGTGTGTGTGTGTGTGTGTGTGTGTGTGTGTGTGTGTGAGAGAGAGGGGGGGGGGAGAGATGGGGGAATATAGTGGGAAGGAAAAAGAGAGATACCTGCAGCACTCCTCTGAGCTAGTCAAGGCTGGGAGCTTGAACTCAGGTCTTTGTGCCCTACCTGGCATGTCACTACCTGGCCTCCATATAGAATTTATTCCTATAACTCTTACAACAAAATCTGTGATGAAAGGTAGCTGTGCAGGTAGAGTATAGGACTTTGCATTTGTGGTGCAATGGTTTTGTGACCTGGCGTCAAGTATGGGAGAGTAATGCTGTTCTTTCCCTCTTTTTAATAAATAAACCAAAAACCCAACACAAGATACCAATGTCCATGTCCAGTGGAGAAGCAATTACAGAAGCCAGAACTTCCATTTTCTGTACCCCATAAAGAATTTTGGTCCATACTCCCAGAGGGGTAAATGTCAGGGAAAGGTGACTACAGGGCTCTGAACTCCAATTTCATCAGGAACCAGAGAGAGAAGGAAAAGAAAGAGAAAAAGAAAAAAAAAAGGGGGGGGACTCACAAGTATTTAGTGTGACTTAGAAAGGAAGAGGAAGCAAGATCATAGGGAAAATGGGGAAATATATATATAGAGAGAGACTGACAGTTGTACAAATAATAGTCAACCTATATTTGTGATCTTGGGAGAACAAATGCAGTATCCTATGGAGGGCATGGGGATAGAAAACACTGGCAGTGGGAAAAGCATGGAATTATACTCCTGTTATCTTATAATTTTGTAAATGAATATTAAATCACTAACAAAAATATTTTTAAAGTTAGGCAGAGAGAACCTATAATTCTATTCTTGAAAATATATGCAAGAGAAATGACAGCACATGCCCATTAAAAAAACATGTATACAGGGGACAGTGAGATACTTTACCTGGGAGGGTGTCTGCTTTGCCAGGTGCACCACCCAGGTTTGAGCTACTGCTGCACCACATGGGGGCACTATCACACTGAGGAACGTTTTGGTGCTGTGGTATCTGTCCCTTTCTTTACAGAAAAGTGAGGCCCCAGAGAGGACAAAACAAAAACAAAAAAATAAAATAAACCTTGTACATGAATATACACAGCAACATTACTCATAACAGCCAAAGATGCAATCAACCCAAAAGTATGGCTAAAATGCGGTCTATCCATCTAGAGAGACAGCTCACGATCTAGGGGACATGCCTTGTCTAATTGTGTGGGTGGGACTCAAGCACTGGCACCAAGTACAAGGTGACATGGAAACAGGGGCAGCTCTGGAATCGTCTGTCTCTACCCCTTTCTAGCTGAATGAATAATCAATCTAAGAACAATGAAATAACATATAAATGAGGCCCCAGTTCCACTGAGGGAAATGTGGCATAATCATGAAATGGAAAAAATATTTTTTAGCAAAAAATATGTATTATACATGCTGAAAATGAGTAAATCGGGAAAACATGCTAAATGAAGGAAGGGACTCACAAAAGACTGTACTGTGTGTTTTTGGTTGCATAAAAAACACTGGAAAGGGAAATTTGGGTTAGGAGATTGCATAGTGGTTATGCAAAAGACTTTTTTTGCATTTTTAATATTTATTTATTCCCTTTTGTTGCCCTCTTTGTTTTATTGTTGTAGTTATTATTGATGTTGTTGTTGTTGGATAGGACAGAGAGAAATGGATAGAGGAGGGGAAGACAGAGAGGGGGAGAGAAAGACAGACACCTGCAGACCTGCTTCACCGCCTGTGAAGCGACTCCCCTGCAGGTGGGAAGCCGGGGGCCCTAACCAGGATCCTCATTGCAAAAGACTCTTATGTCTGAGGCTCTGGGGTCCCAATGAATCTCTGGCACCACTTTAAACCAGTGCTAAATAAAGCTCTGGTCAAAAAATAAATAAAAATAAAGGTGATCCAGGAGCTGACACAGTGGCGAAATTGTTGGACTCAAGCATGAGGCTCCAAGTTCAGTCAGTACATGGTAGTGTTCATGCTGGAGTGAGGCTCTGGTTCTCTCTTTTAACAAGTAAAATAAAGATAAATTTATATTTTTAAAGACAGATTTGGAAAAAAGTACTCTGGGGGGTACTGGGACACCAGCTGCAAACTGTATTATGTTTTCTAATGTATTGGATCCAGAAAATGGAGACTATTTCTTGCCTTACACATACTGTTTACTTGTATTCATTCATACCTTGTCTTCTATGACAGCTCATTGAATTTGCCTTCCCCAAATCCAGTCACAATAAAACTGCTAAGATGCCTTTCTGCATGAGCTCTTTGGGTTTCCTTCTCCTTTCAGAAGAGATAACAGGAGAAATTTAGTTTCTTCAGTATTCTCCAAATCTAAACTGCCTAAACGCTAGCTGAGCTCTCTATTAATAACTGAACTTAACAGAAGATAACTTGGCATATTACCAGAATTTAGCTTTCCTGGATATATATATATATATATATATATATATATATATATATATATATATATATGACATTTATTAATAAAAAAATAAGTGTCAGTGTATCTTTTCCCATTCAACTGCTATCACAAATGACCTCAGACTGGGTAGATGGTAACACAAGATTTCTCACAATTCTGGAGACTGCAAGTTCAAGATCAAGGTGCCAGCTTGGTGTGAGCCCTCCTCTAGGCTGCAGACTGTTCCATGTAATCGACATACCAGAAGGCACTAGGATCACACGACAAATGCTTCCAGGCATTTCAAATACAAAGAAACTCACACACATAGATAAATGTACTCATTTATGGTACAGATTCCAGATCTAGAAGTAATGCCACTATCCACTGGAACACAGATAAAAAGGTCTTATCAAGGGAGTAGGGTGGTAGCACAGCAGGTTAATCGCACATGGGGCAAAGCACAAGGACTACATAAGGATCCCGGTTCGAGTTCCAGGGTACCCACCTGCAAGGCGGGAGGGTGGTGGTGGTGGTGGTGGTGGCGTTTTGGGTGTCGCTTCACAAGTGGTGAAGTAGGTCTGCAGGTATCTACCTTTCTCTCCCTCTCTGTCTTCCCCTCCCTTCTCGATGTCTCTATCTTATCCAACAATAACAACAACAAGGGCAACATAAATGGGAAAAATGACCTCCAAGAGCAGTGGATTTTTAGTGCAGGAACCATGTCCCAGTGATAACCCTGAAGGCAGAATAAATAAATAAATAAATAAATAAATAAATAAATAAATGTCTTATCATAAAAAAAAGACACAGAGCAGATATAAGGAGGGAAACGGAAGGGCAGTGGACCATATGTGTAATTTTGCTTTTCTCTTTTTAAGAAGAGAACTGCTTGGAGTCGGTTGGTAGCACAGTGGTTAAACACACATGGTGCAAAGTACAAGACCCAGCATAAGGATCCCAGTTCGAGCCACCGGCTCCCCACCCTGCAGGGGAGTCATTTCACAGGCAGTGAATGAAGCAGGTCTGCAGGTGTCTTTCTCTCCCCCTTTCTGTCTCCCCCTCCTCTCTCCATTTCTCTCTGCCCTGTCTAACAATGATGACATCAATAACAACAATAAGTACTACAACAATAAAAAGCAAGGGCAACAAAAGGGAAAACAATTAAATAAATTATATTTAAAAAAGAAAGCAGGGCAGAGGGTAAATAGCATAATGGTTATGCAAAGAGACTCTCATGCCTGAGGCTCCAAAGTCCCAGGTTCAATCCCCCGCACCACCATAAGCCAGAACTGAGTAGTGCTCTGGTTTAAAAAAAAAACAAAAAACAGAGAACTGCTCAGCTCTGGACTTCTGGGGCCTTTTACATGAACGACTGTTGTGTAGATTGCTAAGCTACTTATAGCCCAATATTTTATCTTAAAAAAAATGGAAGTAGTGAGGATGAACGTGATAGCATCAGACCTGTGTGCACAGAGGGTCTGAGATTGAGCACTGGCACTATATACACCAAAGATTTTCTTGTTTTCTCTCTCTCTCTCATCCACATGCTCTCATCAGTAAGCAAAATGAAGAGAAAAAAAAAAGTAAGTGGGATAATGGTTATGCAAAGAGGCTCCAAAGTCCCAGGTTCAATCCCCCGCATCACAATAAGCCAGAGCTGTGTCTTGCTCTGGTGTTTCTCTGTGTCTTTCTCTCTCTGCAACTCTCTCAAAAATAAAATAAATAAAATAATTTTTAAAATTTAGAACATATATGTAAAGTATAATAGTTAAGCCTAAATGTCATAGAAATCACTATAAACAGAATTCTCTTGTTCTAGCACACATACAAATAAATGTTAAAAAAAAACTCATCAAAACATTTACAAATACTAAGATACTTAAGCATATACAAACAAACTAAAAGCATTCATAAAGTCAGTAATTAATGTCATATATCCACCTTCATTTTTTTAACTTTCCAGTACCAGGCTATTTTTTACTATATAAATTTTTTATATTTATTTATTTTCCCTTTTGTTGTCGTTATTTTTCATTGTTGATGTAGTTATTATTATTGTTACATAGGACAGAGAGAAATGGAGAGAGGATGGGAAGACAGAGAAGGGGAGAGAAAGATAGACACCTGCAGACCTGGTTCACTGCCTGTGAAGTGACTCCCCTTCAGGTGGGAAGCCGGGGGCTTGAACCGGTATCCTTATGCAAGTCTTTGCACTTTGTGCCACATGTGCTTAACTCACTACCCGACTCCCCACCAGGCTTATTTTTAAAGTATATATTGTTTTTTAAAGGAGTAAGGAAATAAGATGACATTACCCGAGTGAAGGAGTCAACTGAGGACACAGCAGCATAGCCTACAGGAGTTTGCTGAGCCACGCTATCCAGTAATTCCACTGAAATTCCAATCTGAGCAACAGATGGAGTCCACACCATATTCATGGCTCCAAAAGGATGCTGGATCCCTTCTCCTGGAAAAAAAAAAAAAAGAACATATACACATATTTCAAGCCTAACTGGGGTCCATATAAATTAATTCATAAATAAGTAAGAACTTCCAGTGTAAATGCAGTAAAAGAAAGCAAGTTCTGATATAAGCAGTCAGGGAAATAGCTCCGTTGGTAGAGTGCAGGACTTGCATGCAGGATGCTCCTGAGTCAATTCCCAGTGCCACACACACCTACTGGAGTGGCACTGTGGCTTCTGTCATGGAATCTAATGGTTTACCACCTATGGAATAAACTCAACCCTTTAAAAATCAGTTCTGAAGCAGACTGGGAGATGGCTAAGAGTGTTGGAGTCTTAAGCATGAGGACTTGAGTTCAATGCATGGATTGCCGGAGCAATGCTCTGTTCTCTCAGCTTCATGTTAATTAATAAATTAAGTGGCTTGCTAGGTGGGGTCAGGAATGAAATACTGGGCTTGAAAGCATAAGGTCCGAAATCTTGATCCCTAGTTTCACATGTACCAGAATGATGCTCAGTAGTTCCTGCAGAGTAGTTCAGACAGAGAAGGGGAGAGAAAGATAGACACCTATAGACCTGCTTCACCACCTGTAAAGTGACTCCCCTGCACGTGGGGAGCTGGGGCTCGAACTGGGATCCTTAAGCCAGTCCTTGCGTTTTGCGCCATGTGTGCTTAATGCACTGCACTACCGCCTGACTCCCAATAAATGTATTTTTATAATTTTTATTTGCCCAGAATAATTTTTATTTGCCCAGAATTAATCCTCTACACCAACATAACCATAGCTGAGCAGTGTTCTAGCTTAAATATATATATATATATGTATATATGTATGTATATATATATACATACATATATATGTGTGTGTGTTATTATTTGAAAGTGTGCTTTTTTAACTGTAAAGAACGAGTTTTTACCATATTGCTAAATAAAAATACAAATCATCACATAACATTTCCCCCATCATGAAAAGTAGCTTTTTCTAAATTGTATTAAATTAGTATAGCTGGAAGTTGACAGAATAAAAAGAGAGAAATCAATGAATGAGAGCAAGTATCAGATAAAAGATTTTCAATGTTAACTCTGAGGGAAGAATGGTTTAAAGACTTTAAGTACCAGTTTTTAGGGAAGGCAAAGTCACACCAGCTATCTGACAAGATCCAAGCATGGTGGGGGGCCTCTGCAAGGTGAGTGGCCCTGGATTGAACCGAAACCACTCTGCCTTTTTGTTCCACAATCATGATATTAATATTGGGTATTATTGGCTATTTTATAAGATTTATTGGTTAATTTCCAAATGACAACTGAGAAAATGGCAAGTTCCTAAAGAGAATGCTGTTTAACAAAAAACAACCCCTTAAAGACCCCCTGACTAAAGAGGTCCAAAACAGCAATTGGCCAATTATCAGATAAGCTGTCTGTAAGGCAATTCCTAGCTCCCCCCGCCCCTTTATCATCCCAGTACCTACACCCCTAGCAGAAAAGGTTAGAGGGAAATATAGAGAGCAGTGGGTTCTTCCCACAGCCTTGAGAAGCTTATAGAATAGGGGTAGACTGTTAATTTGCTTCATAAAAACTCACCTTTTAGAAACAATAGCTACTCCAGGAAGCTTGCTTAGGGATAATTAATCATAGTTAAAATTAAAGCAAAAACAACCATAAGAGCTCAGAGATCTTAGCTCAGTGATGCTAAGGCACAGCATCAAAGCCATTTCTATGAAACATGAAAGTTTCATTTACAAAATAAAAAAGGGGGAGATGGCACAGGCACTGTCATGTGACCTGCTTTCACAGTACCAGCTTTGCAGGAAGTTCAGCTAGGCTGGACTCTCCAGGATAAACTGAAACCATCTTGCCTTTTGCCATGTATAGGTCTTGGGATTAAGCTCTGTGTGGTCTTAATAATATTTACCTATGGCCAAGCTCAGAGCCTGACCAATAACAAAAGTAATGATAAAACCTGCATTGCACCCTGTAAGATTGATCATAACGGAACAAGCAATAGCAGGGGGATCGGGCGGTAGCGCAGTGGGTTAAGCGCACGTGGCGCAAAGCGCAGGGACCAGCGTAGGGATCCCGGTTCGAACCCCGGCTCCCCACCTGCAGGGGAGTCGCTTCACGGGCGGTGAAGCAGGTCTGCAGGTGTCTATCTTTCTCTCCCCTCTCTCTCTGTCTTCCCCTCCTCTCTCCATTTCTCTCTGTCCTATCCAACAACAAAGCAACGTCAACAATGGCAATAATAACCGCAACGAGGCTGCAACAACTTAGGGCAACAAAAAGGGGGAAAAATGGCCTCCAGGAGCGGTGGATTCATGGTGCAGGCACCGAGCCCAGCAATAACCCTGGAGGAACAACAACAACAACAACAACAAAAAAACAATATCAGTAATGCAGAATTTTTCAGGAGACTCCAAGAGGAAGAATTGTTTCCCCATTTATCTACACCACTTCCTTTAGTATTCTCCCTAAAACATAGAGAAAGATTGGTGGTTCCCACAGTGGAGGGGAGCACCTTACATAGCCTAATTAATAAATGGAAAGTTAAGGTACCTGCCTAGATACAATGGGCCTTTTAAGCTACCACCCACCATGCTCCCACTTCCTTATACAGGAATAGTACATGAGAACCTAGGTCACATAATAAGCATACAAGAAAGCGAGCTTAATTTTATGGAGTAAAATTAAGTATCACCTTGCTGCATTCTCAGTAAGGAACAAAACAAAACTCCTTGATCAAACAATGGAACAGATTATATGAAAAATGGGCTGTTCAATTTGTTTAAGGCTCCTAGAAACATAACAAGCTTGCGATGCCTAGGGGCAAGAGGATGGCATAAACATACATAATAGGTAGAATATTAATCTTAATCAAAAAGACATCTGACTAGCACACAGGTACAGGGAATAACAAAAGACCTAGAAACTGTGATGTGATCTCTAGGGAGAAAAGTGCCCCTGGAATGTGAATATTCCACAAAGCAGGTGTTCCCTACCTGTGCTGTGCTTACTTGGTGATTTTTGTTTTAATAATCTATACCTTGGTGATTTCTGTATTAATGATCTATGCCTTATGAGACTATAAAAATAAAGTTCTGCTTGAGCATGACAGAGATGTCTGCCTGAGCTTGATTCAGCATCAACTCACTTATCTCTCATTGTTGGCCAACACCCCTCCTTTGGGATCCCTGAGACCTGCTGGGGCTGGCCCCTGGCAGGTTTTAACATTTCCTGAAAATTTCACCAAAGAAAGATCTATAAATGGCCACTCGTACAGATTATACCTCTTAAGAAAAACATACAATGAAGTTACAATCTTTTTTCCAATTACCTGATCTTTCTATAACTGTAAAACTTTTAGATGTTTTACTTTGGTTTTGAATTTAGTTTGGAGAGACCAAAGCATCACTGCAGAATTACAGAGCTGAAGGTTGAACCCAGGGCCTTAAATATGCAAGTCTGTGTTCTAGCTGCTAAACAAACAAGGAAGCTTGACTAAAAAATTAACAAATTAATTAAATAAGACACTGAGATAAAAAAAACCTAGTTTTTAGAAAAGTGATCCTAATAACTCGAATATTTACTGCAAATATCAAAACCCTTCTTAAATTTTCAAGCAAATGAGAAAAACCATAAATGTGTTTAAATGCTCTAAAAAACACATTCACTATACATAACTGGTCTGAGATTTTTCAGTGCTTTTAAAATTATTCAAATTATGTATTTATTACTATTGGATAGAGACAGAGAAATTGAGAAGGAAGGAGACAGAGAAGACACCTGCAGCGCTGCTTCACCACTCATGAAGCTTTCCCCCTCACGTAGTGACCAGGGGCTTGAACCTGTGCCCTTGTGCATTGTAACATGTGTGCTCAACCTGGTGCATCACCACCTAGTCCCCTTAAAATTATTTTAATTTTACATGTTAACTTTCCAGATCTGTCATTTCTATCAACACTGAGAGAATATACTTCACATAGTCTACCTTTTAGAATATTTTGAGATTCACAGTTAATTCTTTATATACATGGTATGTATTGATAATTTCAAAATCCTTCTTCCCAGTCTTTTCTCCTGAGCTTTTGTACTTGGTTTGCAGTCTGAACCAATGATACTGCAGTCTCAGGCAGCAATGATGAATACATGCACCCATAAACATTTTGCAGGGACAGGTGACATAGATGCAACCAGAAAGGATGCTTCAGTAATGTGAATTCTTTCATTATAACTCTCAATAAAATTGAGTAAAATATTTTTTAAACTTTAATTGATTGAATTTAGACCAAATTAGCTGGGCAGCCTAGCAGAAAGGTCCAAAGAAGACACATCCCCAAAACCTAACTCTGGTTGAACTCAACAAATGATACTCAATGCCTGAACAACTGAGAGAAAATGTAAGATCATCAGATAAAGAAAGGACTACAAAAGTTGGGTAAGGGCAAGAGACTGGCCCACTTAATAATGGCCTGTTTGGTCAATATCGTACCATCTGATCATCAGGGGCCCTACTTAGGAAATCCTTGGATTCCCATACACATATACTGGGCCTTGAACACTATAAGGTCCCTATCTCCACTACTGCTGGTCACTTCCATAAGGAACAGCCTCTTGGGGGCCTTCCAGGACCTTGGCTCTACCATAAAGCAATGATGGTAGAGATAGCCCCAGACTCTGAAGGGAAGCTGAGGGTATCCTGCCCTTCCACTTGAAAAAGATTGATCCTGGAATGAGTACAGCCTGCAATGGTCCTCAGATGTGACCATGAGCTATAAGCTAAGACCAACAGGGACTTAGAGGTTACACAGGCTCTGTGCTAAACATAAATAAATATATATATATATATATATATATATATATATATATATATATATATATATATATATATTCCCTGGAAAAGATGGATGGAGGTAAATAGTTAATTTTAGGCACATATTTTTTCCATAATAATGGGAGCTACTCCCTGCCCTTATCTGAATATCTAGCACTTTTCTCTACTCTGACACCATTCACTCAGACAATATTCTCACCCAACCTCAGACTAGCCACCAAACTCAAGCACCTTGCCTCTTTGTATTCAATGTCTGATCTATCCAACAACTGAAATGCTTCCGTCTGGTAATTTTTGCTACTGAACAAAATATGAAAATCTATACATTTCTGATTCTGCTCATTAAAAGCAAATCTTAAAGATGACATTGTCTTGTATATTATTTCACTTCTCCTGGACTATATATATATATATATATATATATATATATATATATATATATATATATATGGGGGAGAGAGTGAGAGAGAGAGGAAGAGGGAGAGAGAGAGGAAGAGGGAGATAGAGAGAGATAGAGAGATAGAGAGAGAGAGAGAGAGAGAGCCAGTGCCAGTGAAATATCTCACTTGGAAAGTGTGTTGCTTTGCGATGTGCATAACCCAGCCTGAAGCTGAGTCCCCATAGCATTAAAGGAAGCTTTGGTGCTGTGGTCTCTTCACTTTGCCTGCTTCTCTCTCTCTCTCTCTCTCTCTCTCTCTCTTTTTACCAGAGCACTAATCAACTTTGGCTTATGGTGGTGCGGGGGATTGAACCTGTGATTTTGGAGCCTTAGGCATGACAGTTTGTTTGCATAACCATTATGTTATCTACCCCCACCCATCACTCTGCCTCTTTCTCTCTCTTTTTAAAATATTTTATTTGTTTATTTATTTATGTTCCTTTATTGTTGCCCTTGTTGTATTTTCATTGTTGTTGTAGTTATTGTTGTTATTGCTGGTGTTATTGTTAGATAGGACACTTAGAAATGGAGAGAGGAGGGGAAGACAGAGAGGGGGAGAGAAAGACAGACACCTACAGACCTGCTTCACCACCTGTAAAGCGACTCCCCTGCAGTAATTTGAAAAGTGCTGAGAGAGAGACCTCATAATATACTGTATAGAATGGTTAAACCAACAAGAATAAATATTGGGAAAATTAACCAGGACCACAGTCCAACTAAAAGGGCCCCAAAGGGTGAGGCACAAAATAATGAGGTCAACATCCAAACACTAGTTAAAGAAATAGTGACAGGAGTGTGTAAAGAGTTTGAAAGAATTCTCACCAGATATGCAGAAACAACAAATGAAACACTGGAAGAAAACACTAATTATCTCAAGGTTATTAGAAAGATGAAAGCTGAAATAGCTGAGCTAAGAACACAACAGGCTGGAGAAGCCAAAACAGTATCAGAACAGGATAACAAAATAGATGAACTCTCACACCAAAGTAAAAGACGCTGGGGTGGGTGGGTGGGGAGAATACAGGTCCAAGAAGGATGACAGAGGACCTAGTGGGGGGCTGTATTGTTATATGGGAAACTGGGGAATGTTATGCATGTACACACTATTATATTTACTGTTGAATGTAAAACATTAATTCCCCAAGAAAGAAATAAAAATAAATATATTAAAAAAATAGATGAACTCCAGAAAACAGTAGAGGGGAGAGAGAATAAAATAAATGAGGCTGAAGACAGAATGAGCAAGTTGGAGGATGACTTAGAGACAACTAAAAATGAAATTAGAGATCTCAAAATGACATTAAGAGATACTGACATAAACAACAGAGACCTATGGAATGACGTCAAATGAAATAATATACGAGGTTGTTTTTTTTTTCCTTTTTTGTCCCTGAGCCTGAAATCTGATATGCCAGTGGACCCAAGTTATTGTCTAGGGAGATGATGTCATGGCTGAAAAAGGACCAGAAATCTGGATCAGGAAAGAGACTAGCTCCCTAATATGGGAAAGGTGTATACATATTGTTGACTATAAACAACATCGATTTCATGTGATCTGGGTCCCCTATTGAGTTTAGGAGCCTATGTGACCTCTATATCCCTCTAAATCTGAGATCACATTCTGTGGTCCTGAGTAGGAACATTCCATGTTGCTCCAATATCAATCCATCTTCCTCAGATGTAGCATAGAGCATGTTGTGCATCCTCCTTTTGGAGGACAGAACATTTCTACCATTTTTTAAAAATGGTATTTTATTTATTTAAAAATAAATAAATAAATAAAATATTTTTTTTATTTATTTTATTTTTGATTTATTTTTGATAGAGATGAATACACAGAGTGAGAGAGAGAAAGAGAGGGAGAGAGAGAGAGAGAGATAAAAAGAAATACCAGAGCACAGCTCAGCTCTGGTTTATGGTGGTGCTCAGGGGGATTGAACCTGGGACTTTGGAGCCTCAAGCATAAGAGTCTGTATAATCAGTATGCTATCTCGCCTGATCCAAGTTGAGGGAAAGGTCCTATGGGGGCCCACAAAGAGGTCTGTTGAGTTGTTGCTATCAGAAATGACCCATAAAAATGGAGAGAAGTATTTATTAGAGGTCTAGGCCCATCAAACTAGTATAGCCACAAGCCCTTTCAAATTTAACTAAAATATTCCAGCTAGCTATCTACAAAATGGAGGACCCTGCCCCCAACTCTTCATATGCACTATTTCAGCCCTTAGGTTCATGATAGGTTAACAATTTGTTTGGCTTTGTATGTTAACTCTCTTTTCAACTACCAGGTTCCAGATGCTAGCATGATGCTAACCAGAATTGCCTGGACAGACAACCCCAACAATGTGTCCTGGAGCTGCGCTTCCCCAGATTCCTTCCTCACTAAGGAAAGAGACAGGCCGGGAGTATGGATGAACCTGTCAATGCCCATGTTCAGTGGAAAAGCAATTACAGAAGCCAGACCTTCAACCTTCTGTAGTCCATATTGACCTTGCGTCCATAATCCCAGAGGGTTAAAGAATAGGAAAGCTATCAGGGGAGGGGAGGGGATGTCATACAGAGTTCTGGTGGTGGGAATTGTGTGAAGTTGGTTGCTCTTAACCTATGGTTTTGTCAATGTTTCCTTTTTATAAATAAAAAATTTAAAAAAATAGAATAATAATAATATATGTATTATTGGCTTACCAGAGGAAGAGGAGGAAGGGAAGAAAGCATTCTTCAGTAAATAGTAGCTGAGAACTTCCCTACTCTACACACATAAAAGTTCAAGAAGCCCAGAGGGTCCCAAACAGAATCAACACACACTTAAAGACAACAAGACACGTTATATTTAGAATGGAAATGAAAAAGGATAAAGAAAGGATCCTGAAGGCTGCAAGAGAAAAACATAGAGTCACCTACAGAGGAAAACCCATAAGATTAGCAGCAGACTTCTCCACACAAACACTGCAGGCCAAAAGAGAATAACAAGATATCTATCAAGTACTTACTGACAAAGGCTTTCAACCAAGACTACTGTATCCTGCTAGACTGCCATTCAGATTAGATGGAAGCATAAAAACCTTCTCAGACAAGCAACAGTTGAAAGAATCAACTATCACCAAACCTGCCCTGAAATAAGTTCTGAAAGGCCTCCTATAAACAGTCAGACCACCATAAACATGCCATCTATCAGAACACTCTAACAATCTACAATAATGATGTTAAAATAATTTCAGCATATGATATCAATAAATGTCAATGTCCTAAATTCACATATTAAAAGGCATTGAGTATGAAGATGGATCAGAAAACAGAACCCAAATATATGTTGTCTATAGGAAACCCACCTAATTCGACAAGACAAACACATACAAAGTGAAAGGATGGAAATCTATCATACAAGCCAAGGGCACACAAAAAAGAGCAGGAACAGCTATTATCATATCTGACACGATAGATTTTAAAATGAATAAAATTTAAAAAGATATGTATGGACACTACCTAACTCAATCAATCAAGAGGATTTAACATTATTAAAATTTATGCACTTATTGAGAAGTCATCTAAATACATCAAACATGTACTAAAAGAGGTACAATAATATACAGACAACAACACAGTAATATTGGGGTATCCAACACCCCACTCTCTCAACATGACAGATCATACAGGCAGAAAATCACTAAGGAAGTGAAGGAGATAGGGAGATGGGCGGTTGTGCAGCAGATTAAGTGCAAGTAGTGCAAAGTGCAAAGACCAACATAAGGGTCCCAGTTTAAGCCCCCGACTCCCCACCCGAAGTGGAGTCACTTCACAGGTGGTGAAGCAGGTCTGCTGGTGTCTTTCTGTCTCTCTCTGTCTTCCCCAATATCTCTATTTCTCTCTATGCTATCTAACAATGATGACATCAATAACAATAATAACTGCATCAATAAAAAACAACTAAATAAATAAATAAATAAAAGAAATGAAGGTGCTAAATGAAGAGATAAATAATCTAGAACTATTGGACATATTCATAGTCTTTCACCACAAGAAACTAATACACATTCTACTCAAGTCCACATGGGTCATTCTCAAGGACAGTCCACATTTTAGGCCACAAAGACAGCATCAGCAAATTCAAGAGCACTGAAATCATTCCAAGCATCTTCTCAAACCACAGTGGTATGAAACACTTAACAATCAAGAAAAAAATGACTACTGGTCCCAAAATGTGGAAGCTCAACAGTGCACTACTTAACAACTACAGGGACAAAGAGGAAATAAAGGAAGAAATAAAAATATTTCGAGACTATATGAAAATGAAGACACAAGCTATCAAAACATTTGGGATACAGCTAAGGAAGTACTGAGAAGGAAGCTGACAGCCATACAAGCACACATTAGGAAACAAGAAAAAGCACAAAGAAACAGCCTGACTTCATACCTTAAAGACCTAGAAAAAGATGAATAAAGGAAACCTAAAACAATCAGAAGGACAGAAATCACTAAAGTTAGGGCAGAAATAAATAACCCTGAAAATAAGAAAACTATAAAAAAAAAAAGATCAATGAAAGTAAATGTAGGTTCTTCAAAAGAGTAAACAAAATCCACAAACCTTTAGCCAGATTAACAAAATTGAAGAAAAAAATAAAAGGGAGAAGATAAAAAAAAATCAGATTGTAAATTGAAGAGGAGACATCAAAAAAGACAGCAGAAATTCAACATATCATGTGAGGTTTCTATGAACAACTATATGCCACCAAGTTAGAGAACATGGACTAAATGGACAACTTCTTAGATACCTACAAACATACAAAATTAAATAAAGAGGAACTAAATAATATGAACAAGCCCATCACAACTAACAAAATTGAAACAGTTATTATAACCTTCCCAAGAATAAAAGACCAGGGCAAGATGGTTTAACAAATGAATTCTACAAAACCTTCAAAAAAAAAAGAACTCAAACCTAAGGAATCCAGCAAGAAGCTTTTGGAAATCATCAGGACATACAGTAAGGTATCAAGCTATAAAATTAACATTCAAAAGGCAGTGGCATTCCTGTATGCTAACACTAAACTAGAAGAAATTGAAATCCAGAAATCAATTCCTTTTACTATAGCAACTAAAACAATAAAATATCTAGGAGTAAACCTGACCAAAGAAGTGAAAGACTTGTACACTGAAAATTATGAGTCACTACTCAAGGAAATTGAAAAAGACACAAAGAAGTGGAAAGATATTCCATGTTCATGGGTTGGAATAATTAACATCATCAAAATGAATATACTACCCAGAGCCATCTACAAATTTAATGATATCTCCATCAAGATCCCAAACACATTTTTTAGGAGAATAGAACAAAGGCGACAAATGTTATCTGGAACCAGAGAAGACCTAGAATTGCCAAAACAATCTTGAGAAAAAAGAACAGAACCGGAGGCATCACACTCACATATTTCAAACTGTATTATAGGGCCATTGTCATCAAAACTGCTTGATACTGGAACATGAACAGACACACTGACCAGTGGATTAGAATTGAGAGCCCAAAAGCGAGCCTCCATACCTGTGGACATCTAATTGTTGACAAAGGGGCCCAGACTATTAAATGGGGAAAGCACAGTATCTTCAACAAATGGTGTTGGAAAAACTGGGTTGAAACATGCAGAAGAGTGAAACTGAACCACTGTATTTCACCAAACACAAAAGTAAATTCCAAGTGGATCAAGGACTTGGATGTTCGACCAGAAATTTTCAGATACTTAGAGGAAAATAATGGCAGAACATCTTTCCACATAATGTTTAAAGACATCCTCAATGAAATAAATCCAATTGCAAAGAAGACTAAGGCAAGAATAAACCTATGGTACTACATCATATTAAAAAGCTTCTGCATGAGGAGTCGGGCAGCAGCGCATCTGGTTTAAGAGCACATGGCCCAAAGCTTAAGGACCAACCTAAGGATCCAGGTTTCAGCCCCCAGCTCCCCACCTGCAGGGGAGTCCTTTCACAGGCAGTGAAGGAGGTCTGCAGGTGTCTTTTTTTCTCTCCCCCTCTCACACTGCATAACAAGAGTGATCCATTATCCACAGCCACTAAGTACCCTTTCTCCAGGCCTCAGATACCATTTGTTTAAAGGGCATTTTAATGCAGGGATTCAGTTTCACTTCTAGTTCCTTCTACAGAAAAACAGTGCTACAAAATATGTGCAAAGACACATGCAAGAATACTTGTTGCAGCATTGCTGGTGAAACGCTAAGGAAATATGAGGCCACCCCCAAATTTCCAGCAGTTGGAACTTGTTGAATGAGGCATGGTGCTGCTCTTCAAAATAGGACTGTTTACTGCCCACAAATCAGTGGGTTGACTAAACAACATACTAAACTTCTTGTAAGTCAGTCTCTTGAAACAGGAGATGTCAATAGCACCACATCAAAAGGTTGATTTTAAAATATAACATAGCTAGTACACAGGACAAGTTTGCAATGGCACATTGCACTGTCAGCATCTATTACCCTTTGACTCTAACCTAAGCAAGATTCTTCAAGTCATCCCAGACAAGTTTTCCTCAAACACCAATGTGAATATAGTCTTGCTCAAATATGTGCCCACCAGAAGGGAAAAAAAAATAGAACCCCCCCCCTAGTGTGGCTATAACACAACTCAACTCAACTCAACTCAACATTTATTTACTTAAATGTTTATTAATGAGAAAGAACCAGAGCATCACTCTACCACACATGATGCCAGGGATTAAACTCAGGACCTCATGTTGGAGTGTCCAATCCTGTTTGCCATCGAATCTATTTGATCTTCAAGACTTTCCAAAAATAACCCTATCATGCCATCCTAAAAGCACCCTCTCCACTTGAAGGTGCAGATGTTACTAGTTGATGATTCTAACTACTACCAAAAGCAGTTGGCATTCTCCCACTTTTATCCCATCCAAGCCCACTGAACACTTTAGAAACGTTACCTTTCATAGATCTGTTTCAACCAGTGCACCGTTTGTTTTTTTTGAATCCTGCTTATCTGTGATATGAATATCCCAAAAACAGTCATCACTTTGAAGCATACAGGCAAATAAAGAGTAGATATTCTTGAGGAATAAGATAAACAACACAGTCCGGCGCAAGGATCCCAGTTCGAGCCCCCGGCTTCCCACCCGCAGGGGAGTCACTTCACAAGCTGTGAAGCAGGTCGGCAGGTATCTATCTTTCTCTCCCCCTCTCTGTCTTCCCCACCTCTCTCCATTTCTCTCTGTCCTATCTGACAACTACAACAACAATAATAACCGCAACAATAAAACAACAAGGACAACAAAAGGAAATAAATAAATTAAATAAATATTTTTAAAAAAGATAAACAACACAGTTTTAACCACAAATTCAGATCATTTTTTCTTCTGTAACTTAAATATAAATTCCCAGTATTTCCCTAAGCTTTCACAGTATAGACAGTTTAAAAATCAAGTTATAGCAAACAGACATACAGTACTTATACCACACTACTAGTAACTAATAGCACTACCTGGCAGTTTCAAAAATAAAACAAACAAAAAAAATGTTTAACCTTGTTAACACTTCCTGATATGTGCTTATATGAATTCATATGTACTTACAAAAGCAAAGAATCTCTATAAAACTCTTTATAAACTTCCAGTAGTTCATTATTTGTACTGAGTTTTCAGTTAAATGTCTCATGCACGTTAGGAAGAAGACATGACCTAAAGACAAAATAGGAAAAGATTCATTTAAACATCCCAAATTCTGTAGCTACAAATCATACTTACGAGACAAATATATGCAAAAAAAATAATAAAATAAGACAGATTTTTGTTGGAGGTAGAAAGGAAGGGAAGAAAGTTCCTTCCTGTTTTTAAACAGTGAACCTTTCATTTTACATTCTCAAGATTAGTCCCATGCTAGTTTTTTGTTTTGTTTCTTTCTGGGATTTTCACAGGTCTGTGATAACTTTCTGTTTATCTTTTTCCCAGACAGAAAGGGAAAGGCAAAGTGGGGGTGGGGGTGGGGGTGGGACGGTGGGGAGGGTGTGAGAAAGAGAAAGAGAGCAAGTGATCCACACACCACAGCAGCACTCACTGAAGCCTCCCTCAGTGCTGTGTGACAGATCTGGAATCTGAGTGAATCCTATGGCAAAGCAGGCACCTTCCAAGGCCCACCTATCCCAGTTTTTTTGTTTGTTTCTTTCTTTTTGCTTCCAAGGTTATCTCTGGGGATGGTACTGACACTACCTACAAACTGAATGCTCCTGGTGGCCATCTTTTGTCCACTGCTGCTGCTGTTATTGTTGTTACTACTGCTGTTGAATAGAACAGAAAAAATTTGAGGAAAGGTAGAGAGGAGGAGAGAAAGACACCTGCAGATCTACTTCCCAGCTTGCAAAGCGACTCCACCTGCAGGAGACTCGAACTGGGATCACTGCATGAGTCCTTGTACATCACACTACATGCGCTTAACCCAGTATACTATCACCTGGCTCCCCAACCAAGTTATTTTTAAGATAGAAAGAAATCCAGAGAGGGAGGGAAGACAGAGAGGGGGAGAGAAAGATAAATAGTGGTATAATGATTGTAGTTGATTATAAAAGATAAATATCTGCCTACTGGCTTCACTACTTGTGAAGCCACCCACCAGCAGGTGGGGAGCCTGGGCTCAAACTGACATCCTTAATCCAGTCCTTGCACTTTGCACCATGTGAACTCAACCTGCTACAGGAACGCCAGGATCCCCCAGCCCCATCCTAGTTTTTAGTCATCATTCCCAGGCTATTCAAGCATCAGTCTGAAAATGTAATTCAGGAGCTGGGTGGTGGCACAACAATAGAGTACATATGACAGTACACAAGGACTTGGGTTCAAGCCTCCAGTCCTCAGCTACAGGGAGGGAAGCTTCACAAGTGATGAAGCAATGCTACCGATGTCCTCCCCTCCTCTATCTCTCCCTTCTCTCTCAATTTCTGTCTCTATCCAACAAATAAATAAATTGCCCCGACCAGCAGGGCGGTGAACAGGGGCTAGGAACCCAATGAAACCTGAAATGAAGGAACATGAGACACGAGAGAACGACAGCAAGTCAAGTTTCTGATCAAGCTGTAAATTTTATTGAGAACACAGGCATTATAAGGCTTTGGGGAAGGAGAGGGAATGCTGGAGGAGGGGAAGGGGGAGCAAACTTCAAAGCGGAATGTTCCTTGCAACAAATGGCAGGAACCAAACTGTGTGTTGACTCACTTGTGTTGACTCAATTGATTACTGATAAATGGTTTACCTAAGGAGAAATGGCCTGCCCAGGGGGGAATTAACATTTGTCTTGAGGGGTTCCATTGTCTCAAAGCTTATCATCTATAAAGCAGAGAAATGGCTCCTGGCAATAAATAAAATAGTAAAAAGGGTTAGAATGTAGATGTAAAAATAAAAATTTAATTTCATCAAACGTTGAGCTGTGGGAGTATCATAGCCAATGAGCTTTATGAGCTTAACTACTGTTAACTGAAAAAAATTTCATCACAAAACTCCTTTTCAAAATCCAAGTGTTAAAAATAATCTCAGAGAGTTGGGCTGTAGCGCTGTGGGTTAAGCGCAGGTGGCGCAAAGCACAAGGACCGGCATAAGGATCCCGGTTCAAGCCCCGGCTCCCCACCTGCAGGGGAGTCACTTCACAGGCGGTGAAGCAGGTCTGCAGGTGTCTATCTTTCTCTCCTCCTCTCTGTCTTCCCCTCCTCTCTCCATTTCTCTCTGTCCTATCCAACAATGACGACAACAACAATAATAACGACAACAATAAAACAAGA